>NW_027361714.1:14315000-14740000 GCF_039654945.1 Dendrobates tinctorius | reverse complement strand
CGTCCTGTGTTTTCCTTTAGTTCATAGAAAAGTAGGTGATACAGATTAGAATAAATGGGTTCAAATGCTTAGGTTTTAATATGTGTCATTACTCAATAAAAAATGAGGCTGGTGGTTATTTGCGGCCTGTGATTTTGTTTTATTAATTCTACTGTTGATGTTTGAAACTTGATACCTAACACTCCAGTGGCAGTTATTACGACAGAACACATGACATCACAGGGCACATGACATTATAGATATCACATGACATCACAGGGCCCATGATATCATAGATATCACAGGGCACATGACATCATAGATATCGCATGCCATCACAGGGCACATCACATCATAGATATCACATGACATCACAGGACACATGACATCATACATATCACAATGGGTACAGAATGTATAAAGTTATTATTCTGAACCACCTGTGTCCCCAGAGGAAGCATCTTGAGGAAGACAAGTCCAAGTAGGTATCTGCTCAATTAACACTAAGGCCCCAATCACACATTGTGTCACCAAACATCTCTCTTGTGTATTAGAATGATTCCTTAAATAGAACCTACCATTTAATCCTCATTTTTGTACTGATAGGTGTTATGTCTCATCTAGTTCAGAAGACCTGCTGTAATCAAGCATGGACAGATGACGGTGGCGCAGCAGGAAGGCTGAGCAGAAACAACGTAGAACGTAGTAGCACGATGGAAGCAGAAGGACCAGAACTGGAACCACAGGATATCATGAGCAGAATTGATTTAAAGGCAACGGTTGTAAGAGATGCAGACTCCGATCAGGCACAGATCAGAATTGCATCAGTTTATCTTGGACGTGGAGAGGAGGAAAAAAGGTTCCTCCACCTTCTGTATCATGTCAGTCTGTGAGAATCAGACACACTTAGATGTCATCCAAGTGGGGTCCAATTTTTTCATAGGCCCATAGACTTGCATTGCCGTTTTTGATTTGACACTGCGCTCAAAATTGGACTTGTAGCAGATTTTTTCCATGGAGCACTGGGTCCGAGCAAAAAATCTGACATTTGCACAGCCCCGTAGAATATCATAGGTACGAGTGTTATCCGTCAAAACCACGGATAGCAAACTCATATATACAGTATGTTTATTTATTTTACTGATTTACATAGCGCCATTAATTCCACAGTGCTATGTATATATACTATATATAGAAATAAATTAAATATTTATAAATAAATCTAAATATATTTATAGATATATAATTACATATATAAATGCTCTTCGATTTTCACAGACTGACAAAATGGAGAAACTTTTCCCCCCTCTCCACCTCCAAGAGAAACTGATGCCACACTGATCGCATTCTGATCAAAGCCTGATCAGAGTCTGCAACTCTATTATGTATGTGTGTATGCGTGTGTGTGTATTGCATAGTATATGTCTATGTCTGTTGCATAGTGTACATCAAATCTGCTGCAGAGTGTACGTCTATGTCTGTTGCAGAGTGTACGTCTAGGCCTGTTACAGAGGGTAGGTCTATGCCTGTTGCAGAGTGTACGTCTATGCCTGTTGCAGAGGGTACGTCTAGGCCTGTTGCAGAGTGTAGGTGTACGCCAATTACAGAGTGTACGTCTATGCCTGTTGCAGATGGTACGTCTAGGCCTGTTACAGAGGGTAGGTCTATGCCTGTTGTAGAGTGTAGGTCTATGTCTGTTGCAGAGTGTAGGTCTATGCCTGCTGCAGAGTGTACGTCTATGCCTGCTGCGGAATGTACTTCTACGCCTTCTGCGGAGTGTACGTCTATGCCTGCTGCGGAGTGTACGTCTATGCCTGTAGCGGAGTTTACATCTACGCCTGTTGTGGAGTGTACATCTGCGCCTGTTGCGGAGTGTACATCTACGCCTGTTGCGGAGGGTAGGTCTACGCCTGTTGCTGAGTGTAAGTATTTGCCTGTTGCTGAGTGTAGGTCTATGCCTGTTGCTAAGTGTAGGTCTCTGCCTGTAGCAGAGTGTAAGTCTCTGTCTGTTGCAGAGTGTAGGTCAATGCCTGTTGCAGAGTGTAGAACTTTGCCTGTTGCAGAGTGTAGGTCTATGCCTGTAGCAGAGTGTAGGTCTATGCCTGTTGGAGAGTATAGGTCTATGCCTGTTGCAGAGTGTTCGTCTCTGTCTGTTGCAGAGTGTAGGTCAATGCCTGTTGCAGAGTGTTCGTCTCTGTCTGTTGCAGAGTGTAGGTCAATGCCTGCTGCAGAGTGTAGAACTTTGCCTGTTGCAGAGTGTAGGTCTATGCCTGTTGGAGAGTGTAGGTCTATGCCTGTTGCAGAGTGTACGTCTCTGCCTGTTGCTGAGTGTAGGTCTATGCCTGTTGCTAAGTGTAGGTCTCTGCCTGTAGCAGAGTGTAAGTCTCTGTCTGTTGCAGAGTGTAGGTCAATGCCTGTTGCAGAGTGTAGAACTTTGCCTGTTGCAGAGTGTAGGTCTATGCCTGTAGCAGAGTGTAGGTCTATGCCTGTTGGAGAGTATAGGTCTATGCCTGTTGCAGAGTGTTCGTCTCTGTCTGTTGCAGAGTGTAGGTCAATGCCTGTTGCAGAGTGTTCGTCTCTGTCTGTTGCAGAGTGTAGGTCAATGCCTGCTGCAGAGTGTAGAACTTTGCCTGTTGCAGAGTGTAGGTCTATGCCTGTTGGAGAGTGTAGGTCTATGCCTGTTGGAGAGTGTTCGTCTCTGCCTGTTGCAGAGTGTAGGTCTCTGCCTGTTGCAGAGTGTAAGTCTATGCCTGTTGCAGAGTGTACGTCTCTGCCTGTTGGGGATTGTAGGTCTATGCCTGTTGGAGAGTGTAGGTCTATGACTGTTGGAGAGTGTACGTCTCTGCCTGTTGGGGATTGTAGGTCTATGCCTGTTGGAGAGTGTAGGTCTATGCCTGTTGGAGAGTGTAGGTCTATGCCTGTTGGAGAGTGTAGGTCTATGACTGTTGGAGAGTGTAGGTCTATGCCTGTTGGAGAGTGTAGGTCTATGACTGTTGGAGAGTGTACGTCTATGCCTGTTGCAGAGTGTATGTATATTAGATTGTAAGCTCCTAGCAGCAGGGTGTATATTGTATATTAGATTGTAAGCTCCTTGGAGCAGGTTATATATTATATATTAGAGTGTAAGTTCCTAGGTGCAAGGTTTATTTATCTTTTCCTTTCCAGATAACTCTCCCGAGCTTAAAATATGTGCAGATAAACAGCAATATGCAGCAGGACAGATGTGATCCAGGGAAATATCCGATCGCCACAACTGGGGTCAGGAAGGAATTTTTTTTCCCCCTGAGGTAGAACTCTCCAGGGGGTTTGTTCGCCTTCCTCTGGATCTTGTGGTCCAGTGGCTCTCAGCCGGTCCTCAATGCCCACAGTTAGTTCTGTGGTCTGTATAGAGACTGACCTGAAAGTCATTGTGATCATGGTTTAATTTCTTAAATGGCCAGTAATATTTTTATTACAGTGTTGCTTATTGCTATTTCAATAAAAAAACAATAAGAAAGAAAATAAAAGTGTCATGGGAGCTTTTTTCTGTTCACTTTATTTTTACACAGTTACAATGATGGGAGTGATCATTACTACCCTCAGTACTCTACAAGTTGAACCAGGATTTATAGGGGGGCCATTTACAGAAGGCAGACCACATAAATCTATACCCATTGTGGTATCGTAATGTCAACTCCTGTCCCAAGTTACTTTAAAATTGTTATGGAGGCAGTACCCTAAAATAGTATATGTCCTACACGAAAAACTACCTGATAGAAGACTGAAGACGGGGACACAGAGCTGCAGAATACAAGAGACACAAGCAGTGTCGGACTGGGGTGCCAAGGGCCCACTAGTAACCAACTCCAGGGCCCCACTTTTACAGCTACATGCAAATGTGACATTATCCTCAATCCTTATCTATGAACTGGTCCAATGTTTATATTTATGTTTCTCCCTCTCCCATATTGATAGTTCTGCTTCACGTCACTTGTCTTATCTATTGCATTTTTTCTAGGCTGTATTGTGCATAAATATGTGACTTCAGATTTTGTATTAGTCTAGCCTGATGAAGAGACCTGAGTAGTCTCGAAAGCTTGCAATGTATTACCATCTTTTCAGTTAGCCATTAAAAGGTATCAACTACTGAGGACTCTCAATCCTGAATATTTTTCTATCTACTGGCTAACACGGTACAAAGATATACATCTTTCCTGTATCCTCAATCACAAATTTATATAACAATGAACTGGGAAGATTGTTACATGAATAAGATCCTGCCTCTGTAAGTACATAATGAATGAAGGATATTTTTCCAAGTATTGCTATATAAGAGGGTGGTGGCCCACTAATGCAGTGACCCACCGGAGGATTCTCCTGTTCTCCCGTGGGCCTGTCCAAGCCTATATGTATAATGCACTGCTCAAAAAATTAAAGGGACCACTAAGATACCGCATCGTAGATATCACTGAATGAAATATTGCAGTTGCTAATCTTTATTCATTACATAGTTGCATGCGTTGAGAACAAAAAAACATCAAAATAATCAATGTAAATCAAAATGAATATCCCATGGAGGTCTGGATTTGGAAGGATACTCAAAATCAAAGTGGAAAATCAAATTACAGGCTGATCCAACTTCAGCATATGGTCTCACAAGGGGTCTGAGGATCTCATCTCGGTGCCTAATGGCATTCAGGTTACCTCTGACGAGTACAGGGAGGGCTGTGCGGCCCTCCAAAGAAATGCCACCCCACACCATTACTGACCCACTGCCAAACCGGTTGTGGAGAAACGGGGTCAGTGGGTGCTCTTGTCCACTGGCCTGGCTGCCATTAGATTCCCTGCATGGACCAGGGCTCATACCACCGAACGCCCGCTCTATCTCCCCGTGGGCAACATACTACACAGACAACACAGGGTTAGGGTTCAACAGTGTGGCAATACTTTATTGAACCACAACACCCAATAGAAAACAGAACAATCTCAGCAATTACCCCCAACATGGTGCACATTACAGGGCCTAACCCTTCCGCTGACTCGCCTGGATAACAGTAGATGTTACGTCAGAGCTCCCAGGGTCGATATTCCACCTGTGATATACACACAGAGAAGAGATATTGACAAGCGTAGGGAGATGGCCGAGAACAGTCCATAGAGTCCGTAGAAGGTCCAAAGCCAGTTGACGCAACATCACAGCTCCCAGGGTCGCTATTTCACCTGTGATATACACACAGAGAAGAGATAGCGACAAGCGTAGGGAGGTAACAGTCCATACAAGGTGTGACAACTCCTGGAGTGGGCCCTCTGTGTCGTGGCACCATCCCTCCCAGGGCGAACTGACTTAGTGAGGACCATCCCCTATACAGGGAATGTCAGGGACAAGCCCAAGTGGGTAAGGTACCACGACTGCTGGCACCAGGTGGCTGGCTCACAGGAGACACGAGTGAGTGTGTCTGCAGGAAGGTGCAAAGCGTGGACACGGAGACACGCCGGGGACAGGATGGTACAGGGCGAGTGTACGGAGGCACAGAGAGTACTGGACAATAGAAGGCGAGTACACGGGAGTGCGCTAGGTACAGGATAGTGCAAGACGGGTACACGAGAGCACGTATGGCGTGCACAGACAAGCACGCCCGGGAGCGAGCAAAGCAGGGCGCGTGCTAATGAGCACGCTAGAGTACAGAGTTAAATAGAGCGCGTGCAGAGAAGCACGCCAGAGTGCAAGGATAGGCAGAAGGTGTCCTAGGAGGCACAACTGAGCATAGAGCAGAGTACAGGATCAGAGTGTGTGCCAGGAGGCTCAACTGAGCACAAGGCAAAGTACAGAATCAGAGCGTGTGCCAGGAGGCACTACAGAGCACAAGGCAGAGTACAGGATCAGAGTGTGTGCCAGGAGGCACAACTGAGCACAAGGCAGAGGACAGCCAAGCAAGTACAAGGCATACCAAGCCAGGTAGCACAACAATAATCAGGCACCTCCCATAGGAAGAGGTAGCCTGATATAGCACATGATCCCTAGGACTTCTGGGTCAAGTCCTCCAATACCATAGAGAGGACAGGCCTGGAGACAGAGCTGAGAAGAGCGCGCGTGCGCACACAGAATATGGTGCAAACATGAACCTAAGTACGAGAGGTGCGCATGCGCATCCGACAGGACCCCCGAAGCGGCCGTGGCTCGGGAAGAGTTGACGTCGGGACAGAGGTCCCGCCCCCAAGTGAGCACGGAGTGACAGGTGGCGTGACAGTGTGGGAGAGAGGGTCCCTGTCGAATGTCCGGGTCGGAACCTAGGGGACCGTCACCTGGGTTCCGGGGGAAACTGTTTCCGGGAGGCAGAGTTCAGGGATGGACCGTTGTGACAGACAGATGGGCTGGGGGAGGGACCAGTATAAAGGAGGCGGGGAATTCCTAGGATGATGAGTCAGCAGAACGAGACAGAAGGAGCAGAAGATCGTGGGAGCGACTGAGAGCCAGAGCGACTCACCAGAGCCAGGAAAGAGGCCAGATACAGGAGAAATACTTCCTCTGGACATCAGTGGGATGGCGCCAAGACGACAGTCTGAGAACCGCTGCCCTGCGTCGACCAGCAGCCGCCGCCGTCTTCCAGCCCGCGACTGCGGCCTGCCCATGGCCACCAATGTCCGTTGCCGCCTCGCTCCTGCCCGCGGCTGCGGCCTGCCCACGGACACTATCGGCCGCTGCCGCCTCACTCCAACCCGTGGCTGCGGCCTGTCTCCCGCAGCCCGCAGCCGCTCTGCCCTCTCCCGTGGTCGTGGCAAGCCCAGTGCCGTCGGTGGCCACCACTGTCCCGCTCCGGTCCGCTGCAGGGGCCGGGCCTCTGCTGACCATGGACTCCCCATCGCAGCTGTTAGCTGCGCAGGTGGCCTGTCATTGGCCACCACACATCGCTGCCGCTTGCTCCAGTTGGGGGACTGCTGCCCATCCATCCAAGGACTCCGCCGGGGCCTGTGGGGCTCCAGTGTCATCAGCGCGTCAAAGCGCGCGAAGGCTTCGATAACGCCTCAGCAACTGGGCCCAGCAACTACTACGCCAAAAGACCACCATCCCGAACGGCGAGGGACGTCTGGATGGCTAAGTTGACTATATATTTAAGGACCCGTAGTCGGCCATACTGCGGCCCTATAGTGACCAGCTATTGCCGGAAGTAGTCGTGTTCTATCCGTTTATGTTTGCTTGTATAGAGCCCCTGCGAGGGCAACCCGTGTTACCCCTTTTGGTGATCAGGCCGTGACTGAGGAAAGTTCCCTCTAGTCTTATAAACGTTATTATAAAAAGCACCAAATTGTCTCACGACTCGTCACTGCATCCTGCGTACCTGCAAACACCACATTTGGCGTAGTCGGCAGGATGCAGTCTCCGAGCGCGGACAACGAGGGCCCCCGGCCCAGCATTTCTTTGGAGGCTATGCTAAGCAATCTAGCCTGGTTCTCCAGCAGCAATGCTATGCTGTGGAATGGGACGGAGCGAATGCGTGGGTTATTCAGGATGCATCCGCTTACCCCTGACCTAGAGGCAGAAGTGGCCCTGATGGTGTTGGACAGGGAAGCCCGGGATACCGTAATGTTGAGGCCCCGGGGGCAGCAAAACACCTTCGTCAGGGTGTTACAGATCTTAGAAGAGACTTATGGGGACCCGACCGATGTGGGGGAACTGAGAACCCAGATGTTTGGACGCATGCAGAAAGAGGGGGAAACAGTGATCCAGTATATGAATGTTTTGCAGGAATATTGAAAGGAAGGATGGAGTCGGCGTGGGGACCGTGGACGTAACATTACGTGACCTGTTAGTGACCGGGCTACGAGACACCCTGACAAGACAGGCTTTGCGAGAGCGGGTGCGAGTGGACCCACATCTGACCTTTTCAGAGATAGGGAAGGAGGCACAGGTTCGGGAACAGGAGCAAGAGGTGATGGTCCCCGTGGGGATGGCTCGGAGTATCAAAGCATCCATAAGTGGCCTGAGTGAACCCCACTGGGTACAAGAGGTGAAGCAAGAGATACAGAGTATTAAAGGTGAACTGGCCAAAGCCAAGAAAGCGGCCACAAGGAGTCGGCCAGGGCCGGGTAAAGGAGGTAAGAACCATCACGGCCCCCACCCAAGTCGGTCCTCACGACCATTCGTCTGTTACTATTGTGGAGAATTGGGACGCTCCGCCCGAGAGTGCCCACGTTCCAGGGGAAACTCGCCCCGCTGCTCAAGAAGAGCAGAGGACTCTGAACCACTGGGGTTCTCGCACGGCCCAAGGGCAAGTATTCCAGCGGTTGGTGCAGGAGGTGTGAATGCTCCAGGAGTGCCAGGAGGGTGAGGCGCTGGGCAAGGTTATCGCGCTCGTGCTTCCTCCAGGGCAGACGGTGGTAGGTCTGCCGATCCGCGCCCCGATGCCACTGGAGGGCGTGGAGGTGCAGGTGGAACCATATTACTCGGAGCGCCTGCACCCTGGCATACTGGTAGCCCGCTCCCTCGCAACTGTCCTGGTGAGTTGTGTCAACCTGGAAGACCAAGATATCGCCCTGAAGCCCCGGGCCGAAATGGCCAAACTAGTGAGGCCTTTGAAGGAGATGCTGCCGGACCCCGCGGTCCAGTTGAAAATGCAGCCCGAAGATCCTTGGGCAGTAACGGTATGAACCCAACAGACTGCCGTATCCTCGACCCAGGAGAAAGGTCGAGTCATCCTGGAAAGAATGCGGGCTGAACTTTCCGGCCTAGCACCAGCCCAGCTTCTCCAGGTAGAGACAATTCTGGGACAATTTTACAGTGTCTTCGCCAGCCACGAGGACGACTTCGGATGTACCACGGCCATCACACATGGGATCCCCACGGCAGGAGCGGCCCCCATCCGGGAGCGATATCGGCAAATACCATCGCAGCTATACTAGGAAGTGAAAACCCTATTAGCCCAAATGCTCTGGAAGGGGGTCATACAAGAAAGCCAGAGCCCTTGGGCGGCCCCTATTGTCCTGGTTCGGAAAAAAGATGGCACTCTGCATTTTTGCGTGGATTATCTGAAGTTGAACGCCTGCACCATTAAGGATTTGTATCCATTGCCCCGCATAGAAGAATCTCTCTCCGCCCTGGGGAACGCGACGTACTTTTCAACCCTAGACCTGGCCAGTGGGTACTGCCAGGTGCCGATGTTGGAGGAAGACAGAGCCAAGACTGCATTCATCCTTCCCATGGGACTGTTCGAGTTCAATCGGATGCCGTTTGGGCTGGCCAACGCCCCAGGAACTTTTCAGCGGTTGATGGAGCGGTGTCTAGGAGACCTCAACTTTGAAGCCACGTTGATATACCTAGATGATATTATCATCTATTCCGCCATGTTCGAGGACCACCTGAGGCGGTTGGGGGAGGTGCTCGGCCTGCTGCAGAAGTACAGGTTAAAGGTAAAGCCCCAGAAATGCCACCTGTTCCGCACTCAGATCGAATACCTGGGGAATACCGTCTCGGCAGAGGGCATCCGACCATCCCTGGAAAAGGTCGCTGCCATCCGGGGGGTGGCCTACCGAAGAAGGATGTGCGGGCCTTCTTGGGGTTGGCTGGCTACTACCGTTGGTTCGGGAAGAATTTTGCATGCCGAGCTCGAGACCTGCAAGACCTGCTGAAGGGGGCTCCCGCCGGGGCGAATGGACAGAAGATTCAGTGGCAGCAACCACAAGAGGATGCGTTTCAAGATCTCATAGCCACTCTTGGACGCCCCGGTATTGGCATATGCGGATTTCTCACAACCGTTCATTCTGCATACCGATGGGAGCCTCCAGGGATTGGGAGCTGTGTTGTCACAGGTGCAGGACGGCCGGGAGAAAGTGATCGCCTACGGTAGCCGGTCGCTGCATAACTCAGAACGCAACGCGGACAATTACAGCTCCTTTAAGCTCGAGCTCCTCACGGTAGTGTGGGCAATGATGGAGCGATTCGCAGAGTACCTGGCGGCCTCCGAAGTAGTAGTGCGGACCGATAACAACCCATTAGCCCATTTGGAGAATGCCAAACTGGGGGCCCTAGAGCAGCGGTGGGTGGCTTGGATAGCCAAATTCAATTATAAGTTCATCTACAAACGGGGAGCTGAAAACGTGCACGCCGACGCGCTCTCCAGAATCCGACACACCACCCCAGGAAGAAGTCGAGATGACAAATTAGAAGCAGAAGAGACGCCGTTCGCCCTCACCACCGCCGCGCTTACAGTCAACACGCAAGAAGCGCCTCATCCGGGACTCCTAGGAGGGATGCTGGAACAGCTCCGCGACAAATGGACTCAGCAGCAAAAAGAAGATACAGAAGTTGGACTCCTACGCCGATGGGTGGCCACCGGTAAATTGCCCACGGGCTCACAGAGACAGACTTTGACCCAAGATATGTTGCTGATGTTGCGCCAGTGGGAAAAACTAGTCATCAAAAAGGGACTTTTATATCGAAAAGCCATGTCACGAACCACGTCAGCTACGCTATGGCAGGTGATCGTGCCTGGAGCCCATCTCAGCCAACTGGCCCGGGAAGCCCATGAGAAGGGGGCTCATTTTGGTGCTCAAAAGACTTTACAATGGTTGCAGCAGATAGCGTACCACCCACGCTTGCACGCTGCTGTAGAAGAAGTTTGTCGAACCTGCCGCCCTTGCGAGCTCGCTAAACCCCCCGCACAACGAGCCCTGGTGCAAACTATTGTAACATCAGTCCCTCTGGAGCTTCTTACGGTGGACTATCTGACCATAGGTCCTGCCTATCAGGGGTATGAATATTGTCTTGTTATGGTGGACCATTTCACCAAGTTCGCCGTGGTCACCCCCACTCGAGACCAGACAGCGGAGTCGGCCACCTATGCGATTTGTAAAAACTTTATCGAAGTGTACGGCTGCCCGCAACGAAAACATTCGGACCATGGAGCGTGCTTCCTAGGAAGAGTCATGGAAGAACTACATCATCTCTACGGTATCGATAAGTCTCGGACTACACCATACCACCTGCAGGGAAACGGAGCCTGTGAACAATTCAAACGGACACTAATCCAAATGCTGCGTATCCTGGAGAGCGGCCGAAAGGCCCGCTGGCCTGAATACGTCCCTGAGCTGGTGTGGGTATATAATAACCGGGTGCACCGGGTGACTGGTTACACCCCCTACTCATTGCTGTTTGGACGGGAAGGCAAAGGATTCACAGAAGTGGAGTTAAACCCGGAGGAACCTATACCTTGGACCGGAGTATCCTCGTGGGTCCGAAACCACTGGCACCGGCTGCAGACCCTCCACCAAATTGTCCATACAAAGCTCCAGGATCTAGAACACCCGGGGGGAGCGCTGCCCCCACCAATTGACTTACAGGCTGGGGATCGGGTACTCGTACTAGATCAACACCCCAAAAACAAGTTAGAACCACGGTGGGAGGAGAACCCGTACCGAGTGTTGCGCCGGATAAGTCCCGACTGGCCTGTGTACGAAATACAATTGGAAAGAGACGGTGCACCTCTCACTCATACTGTGCACCGAAATATGTTGCGCCCCTGTGCGTCCACTGATCCCATGCGACCCGAGCCGATCACTCAGGTCCCCGACCCCCCGTGAACGGTCTGGGACCTGGATGATGAAGAGGACTTCCAGCCACATCCGTGGGCCCTCCAAATAATGACATTGCAGCGGACCCAGTTAGCCTGCCAGAATCGACCAACCCACCACCATCCACCACCCCAGAAAGCTCCAACCCGGTCGAACTTAGACGCTCCGAGCGGTCAACAGCTGGCAAACCCCCTGAACGTTACGAACAGGACCAGTTCTTATGGCGACAAGAACTGTCGTCTCCAAAGACTAACTCGAGTCTACTAAAGCCCCAGCCCAAGGACTGGTGTGCATACAGGGTGGGGGAGTGTGGGAGAGAGGGTCCCCGTCGAGTGTCCGGGTCGGAACCAAGGGGACCGTCACCTGGGTTCCGGGGGGAAACTGTTTCCAGGGGACAGAGTTCGGGGACGGACCGTTGTGACCGACAGATGGGCTGGGGGAGGGACCAGTATAAAAGAGGCAGGGAATTCCCAGGACGATGAGTCAGCAGAACGAGACAGAAGGAGCAGGAGATCGTGTGAGCGACTGAGAGCCAGAGCGACTCACCAGAGCCAGGAAGGAGGCCAGAAACAGGAGAGATACTTCCCCTGGACATCAGTGGGACGGCGCCGAGACGACTGTCCGAGAACCGCTACCCACGTCGACCAGCAGCAGCTGCCGCCTTCTTCCAGCCCGCGGCCGTTGCTGCCTCGCTCCTGCCCGCGGCTGCCAGCGGCCGTTGCCGCCTCGCTCCTGCCCGCAGCTGCGGCCTGCCCGCGGACACCAGTGGCCGCTGCCGCCTCACTCCAACCTGCGGCTGCTGCCTGTCTCCCGCTGCCTTCAGCCGCTTTGCCCTCGCCCGTGGTCGCGGCAAGCCCAGTGCCGTCGGCGGCCACCACTGTCCCGCTCCGGTCCGCAGCAGGGGCCGGGCCTCTGCTGACCGCGGACTCCCCGTCACAACCGTTAGCTGCGCAGGTGGCCTGTCATTCACCACCACACATCGCTGCCGCTTGCCCCAGTCCGGGGGCTGCGGCCCATCCGTCCAAGGACTCCGCCGGGGCCTGTGGGGCTCCAGTGTCATCAGCGCGCCGGAGCATGCAAAGACTTCGACAACGCCTCAGCAACTGGGCCCAGCAACTACTACGCCGAAAGACCACCATCCCGAACGGCGAGGGACGTCTGGACGGCTAAGTTGACTATATATTTAAGGACCCGTAGTCGGCCATACCGTGACCCTATAGTGACCGGCTATTGCCGGAAGTAGTCGTGTTCTACCTGTTTGTGTTTGCTTTTATAGAGCCCCTGCGAGGGCAACCCGTGTTACCCCTTTTGGTGATCAGGCCGTGACTGAGGAAAGTTCCCTCTAGTCTTATAAACGTTAATATAGAAAGCACCAAATTCTCTCGCGACTCGTCACTCCATCCTGCATACCTGCAAGCACCACATTAGTACCCCTCCCTTTACGCCCCCTCTAGCTAAGGCTGGAGAGGAACTTAGACTAAATCTGGGATGCATGGATATTCTCCTTGGGTTCCCATGACTAGAGTTGAGCGAAACGGGTCGAAAAACTTCAAAAGTCGCCGACTTTTGGCAAAATTCGGTTTCATGAAACGAAACCCGACCCTAGGATGAGGTCGGCCACGAGGTCGGAGACTTACGCGCCAAAGTCGTGTTTCAAAAGTTTGTTTTGCGCTCTTTTTCAGCCAATCAGGATCCACGGACACTGTGGGCAACGTGATGACATAGGCACGGGTCACCACCATCTTTCAGAAGGGCATGCAAGTGATTGGCTTGCTTTGGTGGGCGTCACAGGGGGTATAAAAGGGCGTGCACGCCGACCGCCATCTTACTTCTGCCGATCTTAGCATAGGGAGAGGTTGCTGCTGATTCTGTAGGGAGAGTGTTAGGCAGGGAAGAAGAAAAAAAAACTGCTTCTGCTGCTAGCGATTGTGCCTGTACAACACACCAGTCACTGTGTGTGCAGTGCAAGGGGAGGCTATATTGTGGTGTATCAGTGGTGTTGGTTGTTGGGCTGCCTTCTAAGGCTTCCTGACAGCTGCATTGCTGTTTACCCACTGCTCTGCAAACTGCTTTTTTAAAAGCAATCCCAATTTTTTTTTTTTGTCCTGCTGAGGTACTGAGCGTGCATTTTTTCACACCATACAGCGGTGTACGCTCCTCACACAGTACCGTGTAACGGCTGTTATCACAGCCACAGTGAAGCTATCTGTGTCACTCTGTGAGAATAAGTCGAGGACATGTTCCGTTCTTACAGACCTGCACTCTAGGGAGATTCCTACTCTGCCCAATTCTACATACACCTTGTAGTTTGTGATACACTAGCCAATTTCTGCCTGTGACATAGCGCTGTGATATTCAGTGGGCCTCACACAATCCAAAAGTGTCCAGTGTCCACAAGTGTCTGCAGAAATTCAAAATCTCCCTTATCCTCTAGTCACTTTGGTCACAGCTGTGCCATCGAGCCTGTGACATAGCGCTCAGATATTCAGTGGGCCTCACACAATCCAAAAGTGTCCAGTGTCTGCAGAAATTCAAAATCTCACTTATCCTCTAGTCACTTTGGTCACAGCTGTGCCATCGAGCCTGTGACATAGCGCTCAGATATTCAGTGGGCCTCACACAATCCAAAAGTGTCCAGTGTCCACAAGTGTCTGCAGAAATTCAAAATCTCACTTATCCTCTAGTCACTTTGGTCACAGCTGTGCCATTGAGCCTGTGACATAGCGCTCAGATATTCAGTGGGCCTCACACAATCCAAAAGTGTCCAGTGTCCACAAGTGTCTGCAGAAATTCAAAATCTCTCTTATCCTCTAGTCACTTTGGTCACAGCTGTGCCATTGAGCCTGTGACATAGCGCTCAGATATTCAGTGGGCCTCACACAATCCAAAAGTGTCCAGTGTCCACTAGTGTGTGCAGAAATTCAAAATCTCACTTATCCTCTAGTCACTTTGGTCACAGCTGTGCCATCGAGCCTGTGACATAGCACTCAGATATTCAGTGGGCCTCACACAATCCAAAAGTGTCCAGTGTCCACTAGTGTGAGCAGAAATTCAAAATCTCCCCTGTCCTATAGACACCTTGTACCTTGTTTTACATTATTATATAGTTTGTTGGATTTTGTCTACATTTCTACCAAAAATGAGGAAGGCTGGTGGAAGAGGCCGTGGAATTGGGCGGGGGTTGGCAGCTGGTAATGATGGTGTTGGTGGTGGATCTGATGGTAGTGGCAAGAGCAAAATAGGACCGAATGCAGGAGGTGTTGAGCCTGCGTCATCGTCTGGCTCCATAAGGCTTCGAAGGCTTAGTTTTCTAGGAGTTGGCAAACCGCTTTTAAAGTCAGAGCATCAGGAAAAAGTTTTGTCTTACATTGCTGACTCAGCCCCCAGCTCTATCGCCTCCTCTTCTTCAGTTGTAAAAAGTAAAAGCACTGAGTCGTCATTGGAGGCTCATGTTCATGAACCACACCTTTCCTTGTGTCCTTCACCCCAACCAAGATTGAAGGATGACGCAGGCCATACTACTGATTACTCCATGGAGCTGTTTTCACATACCATGCCTGGATTATCAAGTCAAATGGTGAATTACCCAGGCCAAGATGAATCTGACATGGAGTGCACTGATGCACAGCCGCTGATTGATGATTCTGCTGGTACATTCACTCAGAGAACTACATTGTCCTCGCAGTGTACAGAGCCAGATTCTGACCCTGATGAAACTCAGGTGCCCCTTCCCGCACACTATACCACCATACATGGTGACACAGAGGAAGGTGCACATGACATTGAAGAGGAGGTGATGGATGACCCAGTTGTTGACCCAGATTGGCATCCATTGGGGGAAGAGGGTGCTGCTTCCAATAGCTCAGATGAGGAGCATCCACAGCAGACATCGACATCGCAACAGCTGTTATCTGGCAGGCCCGGAGCACTCCAAAGACAGGTTCCAAAAATCAAAAGAGTTGCTGGACAGCTTGTCCAGAGGGTCAAAAGATCACAGCGTGCTAGGCCGCAAAATGTCTGCCAAAGTAGGAAGAGTGCAGTGTGGCACTTTTTTGAACAAAATCCTCATGATCAGGCCAAGGTTATCTGTAAGAAGTGCGCAAAGACCTTTAGCCGAGGGAAAAATCTGAAAAATTTGAATACCAGTTGCATGCTTAGACATTTAACCACCATGCACTTGCAAGCGTGGACACAACACCAAACCTCAAGTGCCACATGTGCAACTGATCACAAAGAAGGTAGTCAGCAACACTACATTGTTTCCCCCACTGTAAGCCCACCGGTTAGCACAGCAGCAAATGTTGAGGTGTCGTTGCAAGGCCACAGCAGTCAGGGAATCCCACTGTTATATCAACGAAAGACTGATTCTAGGCCATCAGAAAGAACACCAACTCCATCACCATCATCAACCCTCTCTCAGTCCGCCCTGTCCACCGCTACTTCCACCAAATGCAGCTCTCAAGTCCAGCTCACCCTCCCAGACACTATGAGTAGGTCAAGAAAGTACTCAGTCTCTCATCCGCGTACACTGGGTTGGAACGCCCACATTGCCAAACTAATCTCGTTTGAGATGATGCCCTTTCTTTTGGTGGAAAGCGCAGCTTTCCGCGAACTCATGGCCTATGCAGTACCACGCTATGACCTACCCAGTCGCCACTTCTTCTCTCGCAAAGCTATCCCAGCCCTCCACCATCATGTGAAAGACCGCATTGTCCATGCACTCAAGCAGTCAGTGAGCGGAAAGGTGCACCTCACAACTGATGCATGGTCCAGTCGGCATGGCCAGGGCCGTTACGTGTCCATCACTGCGCACTGGGTTAATGTGGTGGATGCAGGGTCCACAGGGGACAGCGGTGGTGGGACAGTACTGGCTAGCCCACGGTATAGGAAACAGTTGGCTGTAGGCGTTCGACCCTCCTCCTCCTCCAGAAGCGAAAGCTCGTCCACAGAGCGCAGTCGTACGAGCACTCCATCTGCAGCTGCCACTGTTGCATACGAGGTGTCCCCCTATCGAGCAGCTAGTGGAAAGCGTCAGCAGGCTGTGTTGCAGATGATGTGTTTGGGCGACAGACACACCGCCGAGGTGCTGGCCGAGTACTTGAAGCGACAAACTGAGTCATGGCTGGGCAGTGTACATCTTGAGGCAGGCAAGGTAGTTAGTGATAACGGCCGTAATTTTGTGGCAGCCATAGCCCTTTCAAAACTCAGCCACATACCTTGCTTGGCTCACACCTTGAACCTGGTGGTGCAGTGCTTCCTCAAAAATTATCCGGAGTTAACAGCCCTGCTCCAGAAGGTGCGAAGACTGTGCGCGCACATCCGCCGGTCGCCTGTACACTCCGTTCGTATGCAGAAGCTGCAGCGATTGCTCCACCTTCCCAACCACCGCCTCATTATCGACATTGCAACAAGGTGGAACTCCACCCTGCACATGGTGGAGCGGCTGTGCGAGCAGAGGCAGGCCATAATGCATTTGTGGGAGGATACACGGCCAGGCACTTTGAGAGCAGACATGGAGTTGACAGGTGTGCAGTGGTCGAAGCTGAAAGACCTCTGTAAAGTCCTTCAGTGTTTTGAGGAATGCACACGGCTGGTAAGCGCAGACGACGCCATCCTAAGCATGAGCATCCCACTTATGCGTCTGCTCATGCAAACTTTGATGCACCTTAAGGAGCAGGCTTCTGCAGCCAATGTTGATGAGGAGGAAGAGGAGGAGGGAATCCTTGATGACATTCAGCCATTGTCTGCTCAGGGACCTCTCCTGGACGAGGTGGAGGAAGAAGAGGAGGAGGAGGATGATGGGGATGATTACTTAGGGGAGGAGGATGCATCTCGTGGGGCAAGTGAAAATGTTGGCGTGGCAAGGTCTGGTACAGGGTTTGTGCGTGACTGGAGGGATGTGGATTTGCCAGAAAGTGCTCCTCCAACCAGCACTCGCAGTGCATCATTGACACCGGGAACATTGGCCCAGATGTCAGATTATGCCTTGCGGATCCTAAAAAGGGACCCCCGCATTGCCAAAATGATGAACGATGACGACTACTGGTTGGCCAGCATCCTGGATCCATGCTATAAAGGCAAATTACAAAACATCATGCCACAGGAGAACCTTGACCTAATATTGGCTAATAAACAAGCAACTCTGGTAAATCGGTTGCTTGAGGCATTCCCAGCACACAGCAGCGGTGATGGTTCTCACACGAGCCGTACGGGCCGGGGTCAGCTTGGCAGAGGTGTTCGTGGTGCACACAGCAGAAGTGGCATTGGAGACAGGGGTTTCATGACAATGTTGTGGACTGATTTTTCAAGTACCGCTCACACAACTGGTAATACTGCATCGATGGAAAGTGACAGGAGAGAGCAGTTGTCAACTATGGTTACAAACTACTTTTCCTCCCATATCGATGTTCTCCCACACAGGTCATTCCCCTTTGACTATTGGGCCGCTAAACTGGACACCTGGCCTGAATTGGCACAATATGCCTTACAGGAGCTCGCTTGCCCAGCTGCAAGTGTGCTATCGGAAAGAGTCTTCAGTGCAGCTGGATCAATCCTGACAGAAAAAAGGACCCGTCTGTCAACCCAAAATGTGGATGATCTAACCTTCATTAAAATGAACCACGCATGGGTTTCCAAGGATTTTGTCCCACCTTCCCCTGATGACACATAGGGTGACAGAAAAATGGCTTGCTTTGGTCCACCTCTTCCTGGGACTTGACCTATTTCACCTTTTGCATCAGCTGAATGTCCAACATCAACATATGCCACTTTCTAAAACTCCCTAACTGTGCTGCCTCCCCCCCCATGGCCAGGGTCACCACCTAGCGCACGACACCGTGCGAGTGCCGTTGCCCTGGACAGGTGGGTAGGCTGACTCTTGGGCGCAGGCACTGGCACAGGGTCCCTCATAGTGCAATCAAGTGTCTCTGACAGTGGTGGTGCACACCCGCCGTCAGACACACCGCCGTACTATGAGGGGCCCAGTGCCAGTACCGACGCCCACGAGTGGGCCCCCTTTGCTTGGGCAGGGCCCCAGCATTTGCAATCTTTACCTCTCCCTGCTCCTCCGCTGTGTAGTCTGGGCCGTCAAATCCATACTGTGCCTGACACCGTTTGAGCCTGCCTCCTGATGTATAGACATATATTTTGAATGTGTACGCTATCCATACATGTTATCTGGGGATACGGTACCCTTTCTCACCTTTGTGCAATCACGTGCAATCCATACTGGGCCTAACACCGTCTGAGCCTGCCTCCTGATGTATAGACATATATTTTGAATGTGTACGCTATCCATACATGTTATCTGGGGATACGGTACCCTTTCTCACCTTTGTGCAATCACGTGCAATCCATACTGGGCCTAACACCGTCTGAGCCTGCCTCCTGATGTATAGACATATATTTTGAATGTGTACGCTATCCATACATGTTATCTGGGGATACGGTACCCTTTCTAACCTTTGTGCAATCACGTGCAATCCATACTGGGCCTAACACCGTCTGAGCCTGCCTTCTGATGTATAGACATATATTTTGAATGTGTACGCTATCCATACATGTTATCTGGGGATACGGTACCCTTTCTAACCTTTGTGCAATCACGTGCAATCCATACTGGGCCTAACACCGTCTGAGCCTGCCTCCTGATGTATAGACATATATTTTGAATGTGTACGCTATCCATACATGTTATCTGGGGATACGGTACCCTTTCTAACCTTTGTGCAATCACGTGCAATCCATACTGGGCCTAACACCGTCTGAGCCTGCCTCCTGATGTATAGACATATATTTTGAATGTGTACGCTATCCATACATGTTATCTGGGGATACGGTACCCTTTCTAACCTTTGTACAATCACGTGCAATCCATACTGGGCCTAACACCGTCTGAGCCTGCCTCCTGATGTATAGACATATATTTTGAATGTGTACGCTATCCATACATGTTATCTGGGGATACGGTACCCTTTCTAACCTTTGTGCAATCACGTGCAATCCATACTGGGCCTAACACCGTCTGAGCCTGCCTCCTGATGTATAGACATATATTTTGAATGTGTACGCTATCCATACATGTTATCTGGGGATACGGTACCCTTTCTCACCTTTGTGCAATCACGTGTAATCCATACTGGGCGTGAGAACGGCTGGCGAGCTGTTAAGCAAGCTACAGCAGATGTGGTTTGCACACGTAAGTTTTTCATTTTTTCAGGAATGACGGTTAGGCCTAATTCCGGAACTGCGGTTGACCTGCACTTACTGGGAAATCATTGTTCGCGGGTAATAATTGTAATCAGTGATCCCCATCACTAACGTTGTTCAGCGGGTTATCTGCACCTGTAAGCGACAAACGCTGGCCTTTTCAGTGTAGCGCACATGCAGCCACGGACATGTAAGGGCATGACACACCAGTTATTGGCCAATCTCATGTGCCAGAGCCTCACGTGTCCCTCTAGTAAGCCGGACTCGGACCGCGGGGCATGACGGAGTCTCGTTCGTTAACGGAATTAAGCTTGCAATGTGTGCATCTGTTCTGTAGCTGGCTGTCATGATCCAGTGTTGGATCTGGCGGTATTAAAAGCACAAAGTGAACTTTTTTTACTTTGGTTGAGTTCAAAGGTGTTTTGACTGTCCCCGGTGGTGGTTAGCGGTATCGCACCATAGGTTTAGGTTAATGTTCACCTAATTAGGGATCAGGTGTGACTCCCTATAAAGGTGTGCTTAGGGGGTTCACTCATGGCTGGGGTGATATTTCTTTCTGAGTTGTTGGAGAGCCTGGTGAAAGGATGGAGCGGGATAGGAGTCCTGCGCAGTCAGCCAGAGAGGATGAGTGCCAGCTAATGGTGTCTGCAGGAAGGACTAGCATGGCTTGGTGGAGTCACAGTTTGTGGTGTCGGCGGGAAGTGCGGGCATGGCTTGGAGGAGTGGCGACTTGGAAGAGAGTTGCACTCAGCATGCTCTACTTGGTTGCTGAGAACTGGACTCGAGCATGCTTGGATTCTTGGCAGAGGCTGGACTCATCTTGGGACTCTGTGTACTGGACTGCTGCAAGTGGTGATGGACTCTGCTCCCAGGCTGCACGATGGTGACGGATCCAGTTGTGTGATGGATCAGGGTGGAGGAGAAGATGCACACAGGTGGTGGGCTCTGTTGCTAGGAGCGCACGCAACAGGGCAAAGATAAGTGGTGTTTCCCCTGTATTGTCTCTTTCCTCATGTGTGATATTAGTGCAGTGGTGGGATTAGTCTCCGCACTGACCCATTCCCTAGTGAGGGTTTAGGGTCAGGGTGAGCAAGGGCGTTGAGGTACGCGTGCGGCGCCCGGTGCGAAACCGGCATAGGGAACGTTAGGAGTGCAGGGACCCTGGCTCAGGGGAGCTCAGGAGGTCTCCAATTCCCTTTTCCCTATTGCAGGGCCCACCATTGTTAAAGTTACCCAGGTTCCCCCCTTTATTATTTAAATGCGCCTTACTGGAGGCGGTGTTTCCAGATATTGTATGTATAACATGTAATACCTAAATTCGCCAGATGGAGGCGGCGTATCCACCTGCACGTTTTATTATTTAAATGCGCCCCACTGGAGGCGGTGTATCCAGGGTCACGTGTGTTATGGGTCCGCCTTGCGGTATCATCTGCGTCCCGACACACGTGACCATGACACTGGCATGGTTGAGGTTTCCCAGGTGGAGTCGAATTTAACCGTAGGCTCCACTCCTGGTGGTGCCCTTCTGGACATTCCTTTAAGGTTCAGCTTTGCAACCATACTGCCCACGTAAAACAAACACTTTGCCTTCATGAACGCTGTTTGGAGGGTCATGACTCGTGGGAATAACGCCGCCCAATCAGTTAACCTGCTAGAGAGATCGTTCGTTGCTCCCAAGCATGACATCACACTCCCTAGGAAGAAGGTAATGCCACTGTGGCGACCGTACTCCTGGGGGCGACACAAGTGCACTGATGCCCAGCCACTGCTCGATGAATCTGCTGGTACATTGACCCAGACCACTACAATCCCCTCGCACGCTACACGGCCTGAATCTGACCCTGATGAAACTCAGGTTACCCTTCCCATATACAGTTCCATCTTACACGGTGACAAAGAGGAAGCTGCAGATGAAAGTGCAGGTTCGGCCCACCCGCCATCAGACACACCACCGTACTATCAGGGGCCCTGTGCCAGTGCCGTCGCCAACGAGTGGGCCCCCCCTGCTTGCTCAGGATCACAGCACTTGCATAGTTGAAATACTGTGCAGTGAGATGGAAGATGGGGACGACGAGGAGTCCAGACAAGTACAGGATTCCCTAGCGAGGAGACTTATTTGATTGTTTTCAATGTTGGGACAGCAATTTTTGGGGAGCACTATACTCTGGAGAATGATAGATGGGGCCCACCATACACTGGAACATTCCAAAGGTGGACATCAGACACTGGAGCAGCATTTACAGGGCCCATTATACACTAGAGCATTAGAAATGGGGCCCATTATGTTTGGAGCATTATTTGGGCCCATAAGACAGTGGAGCTTCATCCATGGGGACCAACATATACTGTAGCATTATGTGGAGCTCATCATATACTGTTTCAAACATTATATGGGACCAATGATTCTGTATGGAGAAATAGATGGGCCTCGTCATGAGATGTAAAAAGTGAAGTATTTTTCATTGTACTATACCGCTATTTCTCTGCCGTATCGGAGCATGATGAGTTGTGGTATGTGTTAAAGGGGCGCTCTTTCGCCCAGGGCACATGAAAACCTGGAGCCAGCCCTCCCCCCCCACAACTTTAGCCAAATAACCCCCATTTTTCAGTGCGTAACTTGTATTATGAAGTTAATTAAGGTTGACAAGCTTAAGTAAGAAGAATTGATGCTTTTGGCATTCAAATGGGCACTGTTGGTGTGTTTCCTGTCCTCCTCTCACTGCCGACTTTTATTCCCCATTGACTTACATTGGGTTTCGTGTTTCGGGACGACCCCGACTTTTCCCTATAATCGGACGATCTTGCTCGACCCGACTTTTGGAAAAGTCGGGTTTCACGATCCGAAACGCGACCCTAAAAAAACAAAAGTCGCTCAACTCTACCCATGACCTTTCTTCAGGGCCAAAAAACTTCCAATTAATCAAGAACATGGTTCTCCCTCTTACCTTCTTCATGGCCAAAATGTCATTCACCTCAAACTGTGTGTGGCCTGGAGAAGGAAGAAACCGGTTAAGTACCACAGGTTTAAGGAGTGACAAATGGAAGGAATTAGGAATACGGAGCGAAGGGGGTAACTTCAGCTTGTATGCAACATCATTAATACGCCTGAGGCCATCTTTGAGAATCAGTCTACAACCACTAGGACCACAGTACAACCAGAAGAACGAGGCAGATCAGTAATGAAATCCATGGCTATGTGCTGCCATGGAGCTGACGGTACGGGAAGCAAGAGCAGAAGACCGGAGGGTGGTTGTCTGGGTATCTTGTTCTTGGCACAGGAGGGGTAAGATGCCACAAAGTCTTTAACATCCTGGGAAAGAGAAGGCCACCAATAGTAGCGAGAGATTAGGCAAAAAGTCTTTTTGACACCAACGTGGCCGGCAATCTCCCAGTTTAACACTTGTTTTCGGTCATTCTCAGCCACAAAGGTTCTTCCCGGAGGTAATGTGGTTAACTTGATAGGAGCCACGGTAATTACCTTGGATGGGTCAATTTTATGAGAAGGTTCTTCTTCTGTATCAGATGACAGGAAAGATCTTGATAATGCATCCTCTAACGTTTTCATCGCCGGGCTGAAAATATAGTTCAAAGCGGGCGAAGAACAAGGACCACTTGGTTTGCCGAGGGTTGAGCCTCTGTGCGGACTGGATGTACGCCAGGTTCTTATGGTCCGTGAAGATCTTGAACGGATGTATGGCACCTTCCAGTAAGTATCTCCATTCCTCTAAGGCCAATTTAATGGCCAATAGCTCTTTGTCGCCAATGGAGTAGTTCTGCTCAATGGAGGAGAATACTTTAGAAAAGAAGCCACAGGTGACTACTTTAGGCGTCCAGAAGAAGATTTCTGCAGAAGGACTGCGCCGGCCCCGGTAGAGGATGCGTCCACCTCAAGAGTGAAAGGTTTACTAACCTCAGGACGATGAAGCGCCCGGAGCAGAGGCGAAGGCTTGTTTCAAAGACTGGAAGGCATCTTCAGCCTCATGGGGACAAGCATTTGGGTTGGCTCCTTTGCAGATAAGGGATGAGATGGGGCGAACCAACGAGGAGAAATGGGGAACGAACTGTCGGTAGTAGTTCACAAAACCAAGGAAGCGTTGGATTGCCTTCAAGCCATGGGGCCATGGCCAATCGAGAATGGCGGACACCTTTGCCGGATCCATGCGTAGACCAGAGTCCGAGATAATGTACCCCGAGAATGGCAAGGACGTCTGCTCGAACGCACATTTCTCGAGCTTGGTGTAAAGGCGGTTCTCCCTCAGGAGCTGGAGGACTTGATGCACGTTCTTTCTGTGGGCGGAGAGGTCTGGAGAAAAAACGAGGATGTCATCCAAATAGACTACCTACTGTTAAAGGTGGTCTTCCACTCGTCACCGGAATGAATGTGGATCAAGTTGTAGGCCCCACGAAGATCCAGTTTGGTGAAAATTTGAACTCCTCTAAGCTGGTCAAAGAGCTCCGGAATCAATGGCTATGGGTACTTGTTCTTGACTGTGATATTGTTCAGCCCTCGGTATTCTATGCAGGAACGGAGGGAGCCGTCTTTCTTTTTGACAAAGAAAAATCCCGCTTCTGCGGGTGAGGAGGAATTACGGATGAAACATCTAGCAAGGTTCTCCTGGATATACTCAGACGTGGCTTGGGTTTCAGCAGAGGATATCAGATATATTCTACCCCTGGGTGGAGTAGAACCAGGAATGAGGTCAATCGGACAGTCGTATGGCCGATAGAGAGGTAGAGTCTCCGCCTCCTTTTTGTCGAAGACATCTGCAAAGGACCAGTAAGCTGACGGCAGACCTGTAGGTGCCGAGGACGGACAGGCAGATTTCATTGGATGGACGTACAACAGGCACTTCTCCTGACAGAATGGTCCCCAGTGGAGTATATCACCCGACCGCCAATCCAGGGTTGGCTCATGAGTCCGTAGCCAAGGGAAACCTAGAAGAAGCGTGTGAGACATAGTAGACAAGATGTGGAAGGAGATCTTCTCCCGGTGCAGGGCTCCGATCTGCAGCTCGATCTCTTCAGTGGCCTGGGTAACGGTCTCCTGCAAGGATGTACCATTGACCGAAACAATCGACCGAGGAGTCTCCAGGGATCTGACAGGAATCCGGTATTTTTTAACCGCCTCGAGTGTGATAAAATTCCCAGCCGCGCCAGAATCTAGAAAAGCCTCCTCTGAATAATGCTTGGTACCAAGATTCAGTAAAACAGACATGACCAGGGAGGGAGAGGAGTCACGTACACCTAGGGAGGCCTCTCCTAACAATCCTAGGTGGAGAAGTTTCCTGGCTTCTTGGGACAGGAACGAAGGAGATGAGAGGGACTCCCACAGCAAAGGCGGAGACCAAGAGTAAGGCCTCTTTCACACTTCCGTTTTTTACAATCAGTCACAATCCGCCAGGTTTTGAAAAAAAACGGATCCTCAATTTTTTTTGAGGATCCGTTTTTTTCCCATTGACTTGCATTAATGGCGGATTGTGACGGATTGCTGTCCGTTGCATCCGTTTTTTGTGAGGATCCGCCAAAAGTTGCTGTCCGTCACCATCCTCAAAGATTTCAAAACGGAGCTTGTAACGTTTTTTTCTCTGGCGGATTCTCCAGACACTCATTTAACCCGAAATTCTTTCTGGGTGCCGGACAAAAAAAAAAAAAAAATTCTCTCTCTCTCTCTCTCTCTCCCTCTCTCTCCAGCGATTCCTTTAAATTTCTTCATTTTCAGGATCCGTCTGAAAACGGATCCTGCCCCATCCGTTCACATCAGTTGAGAACGGATCCGCTTGTCCGCCTTTTTGGCGGATTATAACTGATGCAAAAAAATGAAGTGTGAAAGAGGCCTAAGCCTCTCCTCGCGATGCTGTTCGGCCAACTTGCAACGGTCCACCTCCAAAGGCTCTGCCATGGAGGTCGCAGAAGGCACGGGGCGCAAATGGAGAGGTCTACGGGTAGTAGACGAGAGATGAGAAGGCCTTCTCTCTGGCTGATTCACGGTCACGCTGTTGGAACCGCAGGTCTATGCATGTCGCCAGAAAGATCAGATCCTCTAAAGAGGTGGGGGTATCCCGACCTGCCAGTTCATCTTTGATCCGAGCGGACAGACCACGCCAAAAGACCCCTACGAGGGCCTCGTTGTTCCACCTGAGTTCGGAGGACAAGGTACGAAAACGTATGGCATACTGTCCTACCGATGGGGTACCCTGATGGAGGTTAAAGAGGGACTTGGTGGTGGAAGCCAGATGACCCGGCTCATCAGACACCTCACATAAGGTGTTCAAAAAGGTGGAAAGCTGAGATACGAGTGGATCATTATGCTCCCAGAGGGGATTCACCCATTCTAACGCCTCCCCCTATAAGTGGGAAACAATAAAGGCTATTTTAGCGTGCTCGGTGGGATAGTGCTGCGGCAAAAGCTCAAAATGTAACCTGCATTGGTTCAAAAATCCTCGGCAAAACTTAGGGTCACCACTATATCGGGGTGGCTTGCATAAGCGCGGCAGCAGGTGTGGAGCCGAGGACTGTGCAGAAAAGGATTGTATGGAAAGGAGCCGATTATCTACCGATGCCATATAGTTGAGAATATGGGCCTGGGTGTCACGTTGCTGCGTGAGTTCTTGCTGGAGGCTGGCCAACTGGGAAGCATTCCCAGGGTTAGAGGACTGTAAGGCAGATAAATGGGACTCCATGGACTTAAGGAATGACATAATCTGGTTTTCCCGGAGGAACACCAGCTCCTTTTGGACGGGAGCTGCGGTACCAGCGGGGTCCATGACCTGATTATAAAGTGACGACTCCTGGAGTGGACCCTCTGGGTCATGGCACCAACCCTGCCATGGCGAACTGACCTAGTGAGGACGACCCCCTATACAGGGAGTGTCAGGGGCAAGCCCAAGGGGGTAAGGTTCCACGACTGCTGGCACCAGGTGGCCAACTCACAGGAGACACGAGTGAGTGTGTCTGCAGGAATGTGCAAAGCATGGACACGGAGACACGCTGGGTACAGGACGGTACAGGGCGAGTGTACGGAGGCACGGAGAGTACTGGACAATACAAGGCGAGTACACGGGAGTGCGCTAGGTACAGGATAGAGCAAGATGGGTACACGAGAGCACGTATGGCGTGCACAGATAAGCACGCCCGGGAGCGAGCAAAGCATGGTGCATGCTAAGGAGCACGCCAGAGTACAGAGTTAAACAGAGCGCGTGTAGAGAAGCACATCAGAGTGCCAGGTTAGGCAGAAGGTATGCCAGGAGGCACAACTGAGCATAGAACAGAGTACAGGATCAGAGTGTTTGCCAGGAGGCACAACTGAGCACAAGGCAAAGTACAGAATGAGAGCATGTGCCAGGAGGCAGTACAGAGCACAAGGCAGAGTACAGGATTAGAGCGTGCGCCAGGAGGCACTACAGAGCACAAGGCAGAGTACAAGATTAGAGCTTGTGCCAGGAGGCACAACTGATCACAAGGCAGAGGACTTGAATACAGCGCACAGCCAGGCAAGTACAAGGCAGACCAAGCCAGGAAGCACAACAATAATCAGGCACCTCCCATAGGAAGAGGTAGCCTGATATAGCACATGATCCCTAGGACTTCCAGGTCAAGTCCTCCAATACCATAGAGAGGACAGGCCTGGAGACAGAGCTGAGAAGAGCATGCGTGCGCACACAGAACATGGTGCAAACATGAACCTAAGTACGAGAGGTTCGCGTGCGCACCCGACGGGACCCCCGAAGTGTCCGTGGCTCCGGAAGAGGTGACGTCGGAACCAAGGTCCCGCCCCCAGGTGAGCGCGGCATGACACGCGGTGTGACACAAGGTCCAAACCAAAGTCTTTTTATACCCGAGGCAGATAAGCTATTTTTAGGGTCGCTATTCCACCTGTGATATACACACAAAGAAGAGATAACAACAAGCGTAGGGAGGTAACAGTCCATACAAGGTCCAAAGCCAGTTGACACGAGAATCATCACCTAGCTTATCCGACCATCTCCACGGAACCAGGCGACCAGCGGGTCCCAAAACCTGGCTTTCTCCAAACATATCCATGGTTCAGAGATGGTCACTGGATCAGATCTGTGTCCTTCCAACCGGAGCCGAAAACTCCTAGGTTGTTTCCCTTAGAATCATAGATTCGTGTCCCTTGTGATGGTGCCATGATGAATTGGCTGCAGTCTTCTCATCCACTGAGTGCTGTGCAGAATGTCCGACTAGTAGCTCTCTGTGTCATGAGATGAGGTCCCGTCTCTCAGTCTCAGGGTCTTTTTATACCCGAGGAAGATAAGCTATTTTTAGAATTACCTACTGTCCTTCAGTACATCCTCATAGCCTTTCCCTATCTACAGTCAACAAACTGATTATAGAATACAATACACATTTAGCATATCAGTTATTATTATTATTATTATTTATTGTTATAGCGCCATTTATTCCATGGCGCTTAACATGTAAGGAGGAGTATACATAAAAACAAGTACAATAATCTTAAACAATACAAGTCATAACTGGTACAGGAGGAGAGAGGACCCTGCCCGCGAGGGCTCACAATCTTCAAGGGATGGGTGATAATACAGTAGGCGAGGGTAGAGCTGGTCGTGCAGCGGTTTGGTCGATCGGTGGTTACTGCAGGTTGTAGGCTTGTCGGAAGAGGTGGGTCTTCAGGCTCTTTTTGAAGGTTTGGATGGTAGGTGAGAGTCTGATATGTTGTGGTAGAGAGTTCCAGAGTAGGGGTGATGCGCGAGAGAAATCTTGTATGCGATTGTGGGAAGAGGAGATAAGAGGGGAGTAGAGAAGGAGATCTTGTGAGGATCGGAGGTTGCGTGCGGGAAAGTACTGGGAGACGAGGTCACAGATGTATGGAGGAGACAGGTTGTGGATGGCTTTGTATGTCATGGTTAGGGTTTTGTAATGGAGTCTCTGGGCAATTGGGAGCCAGTGAAGGGATTGACAGAGGGGAGAAGCTGGGGAATAGCGGGGGGACAGGTGGATTAGTCGGGCAGCAGAGTTTAGAATAGATTGGAGGGGTGCGAGAGTGTTTGAGGGGAGGCCACAGAGCATGAGGTTGCAGTAGTCAAGGCGAGAGATGATGAGGGCATGGACTAGGGTTTTTGCAGATTCTTGGGTGAGGAATGAACGGATTCGTGAAATATTTTTGAGTTGAAGTCGGCAGGAAGTGGAAAGGGCTTGGATATGTGGTTTGAAGGAGAGATCAGCGTCAAGGATTACTCCGAGGCAGCGAGCTTGTGGGACTGGGGAGAGTGGGCAGTCATTTACTGTAATTGATAGGTTCGTAGGGGGGGTCACGTGAGATGGGGGAAAGATGATGAATTCTGTTTTGTCCATGTTGAGTTTCAGAAATCTAGCGGAGAAGAAGGATGAAATAGTGTTGACAATAAACACAGAGAAACACACACTATGTACAAGTCACTATTGCAAATTTAGGGTCCCGTTACATTTAGCGATGCACCAGCGATCCCGACCACGATATGACCAGGTCAGGATCTCTGGTGCATCGCTAAATGGTCGCTAGTGAGCTGCCAAACTCACCTGTCAGACGCAGAGAGTGTGACCGTCTTCCGCCTGCATCCATGGCTCGCTCGTCGGTGCCAGCAGGAAGCCGATGACGAGAAATGGACCAGGCCAATCTCGCGCGATCAGCGATAGCCAGCAGGGGAGCCGGTCGGAGGTGAGTATCACATGTAGTGATATCGCTAGTGATATCGCTGCTGCGTCACAAAATCGGTGACGCTTTAGCGATATCGTTAGCGATATCGCTATGTGTAAAGGACCCTTTAGGGTCCCTTTTCACATAGCGACGCACCAGCGATCCCGACAACAATACAACCTGGTAAGGATCGCTGGTGCGTCGCTAGTAAGCTGCCAAACAGGCAGATCTCTTCAGCGACGCAGCAATGATCAGGCGATCCATATAACGACCTCGGCTGTCGTTGGTCACACAGCAGCTATTCTGAACGATTCCAGCCTGCGTCCCTGAGTTCTGCGTGGCCAACGAGGTCGCTCGTCGGCATCAAACACAGCGATGCATGCTGGCCAGCGGGACGCCGACGATGAAAAAATGGCCCAGGACATTCCAGCACGATCAGCGATACACAGCAGGGGGGCCGGTCGCCGTGTGGTGCCCCTGAGGCTCAGTCGCCACAGAGGTACTGCACCTCCTCCTGTGGTGTGGTGCCCCACCATCCGAAGTTGGAGGCTCCTGACCACGCTCCAACACCTGCATCCCACACAACACAGTAGTTCAGTAAAGCCACATTGCGGCTCCCTGCTTGGAGTATAGCAGAGCACCTTTGGTGGCTCCCTGCTTGGAACACGAAACGTGCTGGGAGGCGGGTGGAGTTAGAATACATAAAAGAGCGGGAGGGTTAAGGATTTGACTTCAGTCAGTCAGTCGGAGAGTGAGGAGAGAAGATCCCTGGGAGAGGGATGGAGGAAGGAGGTGCTGCAGTGACCTGGGTCTGCTGGCACGGGAAAGGAAAGAAAGAGACAGACATTGACTAGAGCCCTGATCTTCCATAAGAAGGAAAGACTAGTATGGAACGTAGGAAAAAAAGGGAACAGAGGACGTGGGTTAGAAGAGAACCCTGCCTAGAAGTTCTAAGCGCAAGGCCGGGGCCTGGTCCCCGAGGTTGTATGGATACTAAGGGTCCTACAGCAGACACCGGTGGAGTAGTGGGCTGTAAACGCACTACTCCCATCTAAGACTTGGGGGCACAACAGCAACTTGGATAGTGAGCCGGGACTCAGAGGCAAGGAGTCCCCGAAGCAGGCTACAGCTGTCTGCTGTACAAGTATAGTTCTTGGGAACATCTGTCAGGAGGAACTCCAGTGTAACTCAGTGCTAGGAGTACTTCACTTAAAGGCGCTTTAAGAGGAGACGTTCAGAAAGGCACATGTTGGCGGAGTGTTGGAAGGGAGCATTCCATCTGGCCTGGAGGTTGATTGAATCCCTGACCCGGAGGACACGGCACGGAGACAGGCACCTGTGTGTACTACGGACTGTGAGTAAAGCTTTGGACCTACAAGCCCTGGTGTCCTCTATTCATTCTAGCGCCAACACATCCAGCACCGCTACATCTGGGTACCAGCTTCTACACCGCTTGTGCCTCTCCTCTCCCCCTACATTTACACTGCCCTGGGGCTACAGCTGCAACACACCACCAGCCCCAGAGGATCTGCAAGCAGCGTCGGCTTAACATCTCACTGGCCGAACACCACAGGTGGCGTCACGAACTATTCATTTACATTTCACCATTTCAAATTCCCCCATTGATTGGGCGCCCAGGGCCACAGACCGGGTCGCCGCTGCTGTGACACATCCCGCTGACACTGGCCCAGTACCGAGTACCGCACAGCTCTGGGAGGGCGACCCAGCCGCTTCATGTCACATGTAGCGAGATCGCAGGCGAGATCGCTGTTGCGCCACAAAATCGGTCAGTTTGATTTTAGATTAGCTGACAAATGAATTATCACCTAATCTGCTTTGTATCTCTCTATGAAATACAAAGATATATATATATATATATGTGTCTCACTGACATATATATATATATATATATATATACACACCTATTCTATGTGTATACATGTATTATATCTTTTGTACTCTAACATGTCAGTGTGATTTTACTGTATAGCCGTATATATATTACCTGCTTTTGTTCTATCTATCTATCTATCTATCTATCTATCTATCTATCTATCTATCTATCTATCTATCTATTATAAATACATATACAGTGTATGTGTGTGTGTCACTGACCTGTATATATCTATGTATATATCTATGTATTCTTTGTGTATATATCTATTCTATCTATTCTTTTCTGAGCTGTCAGTGTGATTTTACAGTAGCCGCATATGAATTGCCGGCATTTCAAAGGACACCTGTGCGTATAAATCGGACAGCACTCGCATGGTCCGAGTGCTGTCCGATTTCGGATAGATAGCACTGGGCAGTCCGCCATAGGGCATCATTAATAGGCTGTAAGCCAGATGCTCTGCATCCTCTGTGTGTGAACAGTGCCACATACAGATTATATTGGTTTTTACTGGTGTACCAAATGGCTAATCCCTGATTGTAGGCTGGCTGTCTTATCGGTATAGGTTCACATTAGCGTTCGGGGGCTTCCTCCGTTAAGCCTCTCCTACTTCCGCATACTTCTGCATGCGTCCTGCGTACCTATCTTTAACACTGGGTACGCAGGACATGCGAATGTACAGTATATATGTATATATTGAATTAGTGGCGCATTAATATCCACTTGAAACAGCAGCAAAAAATAGCGTCTAGACCAACAAGACCAATAGAAAAATCAGAATAAAATATACATTATTTTGAACAGGTATCTAGTTTTAAACGTTTTTCTCTATATAAATACAAGAAAATTTACCTTAAAATATGGTGTAGATGTTTTTCTAAAGTGCAGATGTGCTACAGAATTTAGAAGAATAATTCAAACTAGGGATCTTGTCCACAATTTCAAGATAGATGAGAGACTCTAATGAAAAGTATGAGATTAATTAATGTAAAAATATGCTCGAAAATCCAGTCTTAGAATATTCATGTATTAAAGCGATTTAAAGGAATAATTTGGATGCTACATACACTAAAAATCCAAAGCGCTGCTAAGTCCCCATTCATAAGGTGATGCGCTCAGAAGATGGAAAACAGAGGTTTTTTATACTTGCTTTAACCAGAAACCACAACGAAGAAGGGTCCCCCTCACTGCTGAAACATATTGTCATAAATTGTAGAGAAATTTTATGTAATAAAATCCATCAAACTCAATATAGATTTCTTAATAAAATTAAGGCAGCAATCGCAGGAAAGCTGCTCGATTACCTCATTCTTCTGCCGTAGGAGTTCAGTGTATGACAGCGGTAGTGGGAGTAACGGGCAATTACCTTGATGTCTTGCCGTGGATATCAGATCAATGAATAAAGTGCCGAATTTCTCTGTTAGATGTCATCCGATAGTGACTGTCTGATGAAAGATCCACGTTGCTAAGCAGTAGATTTGTAAATTGCAGCGATGTCCCGGCCGGAGACATACACTGAGTATTAGCGTCCTTCAGTGCAGGGTCTCTGACACATGTATCGCTCACTTTCGATTCAGGACCTGCAGGACCTAGATGACATGTTCTGTCACGTGACTCTTTGAAAATCAGATGATGCGCATATAACAACAGTAGGTCCAGTTCCTACGCGTTTCGGAAAATAGTGTTTTCCTTCCTCAGGGATGGTCCTATTCTCCTGTAATTGCACTTATATAGTGCTGTAATCTATTCGAATGCGAATAGTTCAATTTCATTATTTAAACCTTTTGGTTTTAAGGTATCCAGTTCAAAGATCCATCGGCTTTCTGCTTTGGACATTTTCTTGAAGAAATCTCCTTTTCGCCAGTCCTGTTTAAACACTTCAATCCCGGTTATGTCCACACCTTTTGTGAGTCCCTTATGTATATTAGCAAAGTGTTTTGACAGAGGGTGGTCATCATATTTTTTTCTAATATTAGGCAGATGTTCGGTTATTCTCACATATAAGGGTCTCTTCGTGCGCCCCACATATAGTTTATTGCAAGGACATTTTATACAATAAATTACCCCCTTTGTTGTACACGTGATAAAGTCTTTTATTTGGTGGCTCTTATCTATTTTCTTATCTGTTTCCAGCAATTTATTTTCCTTCTCCATAGTCATTAATTCTGCTCTCTGAATTTTTTCACCTCATTTTTGGCCATATCTAAAAGAGTTGAATTATTCCCTTTTTCTGTAAATTTCATCATTAATGAGTTTGTTTCTTTTTCTATTAGACTTCTGAATGATAACACAGAGAGCTACTAGTCGGACATTCAGCACAACAATCAATGGATGAGAATACTGCAGCCAATTCATCATGGCAACATCACAAGGGACACGAATCTATAATTCTAAGGGAAACAACCTAGGAGTTTTCGGCTCCGGTTGGAAGGACACAGATCTGATCCATTGACCATCTCTGAACCATGGATATGTTTGGAGAAAGCCAGGTTTTGGGACCCGCTGGTCACCTGGTTCCGTGGAGATGGTCGGATAAGCCAGGTGATGACTCTCGTGTCAACTGGCTTTGGACCTTGTATGGACTGTTACCTCCCTACGCTTGTCATTATCTCTTCTCTGTGTGTATATCACAGGTGGAATAGCAACCCTGGAAGCTGTGGTGTTGTGTCAACTGGCTTTGGACCATCTACGGACTCTATGGACTGTTCTCGGTCATCTCCCTACGCTTGTCAATATCTCCTCTGTGTGTATATCAGAGGTGGAACATTGACCCTGGGAGCTCTGACTTAGCATCTACTGTTATCCAGGTGAGTCAGCGGAAGGGTTAGGCCCTGTAATGTGCACCATGTTGGGGGAAATTGCTGGGATTGTTCTGTTTTTTATTGGGTGTTGTGGTTCAATAAAGTATTGCCACACTGTTGTACCCTAACCCTGTGTTGTATGTTGCCCACGGGGAGATAGAGCGCGCTTTCAGTGGTATGAGCCCTGGTCCATGCAGTCTTTCTAAAGGCAGCGAGGCCAGCGAACAAGAGCACCCATTGACCCCTTTTCTCCACAAACGGTTTGGTAGTGGGTCAGTAATGGTGTGGGGTGGCATTTCTTTGGAGGGCCACACCGCCCTCCATGTGCTCGCCAGAGGTAGCCTGAATGCCATTAGTGTTTGGCGTCGAGTTTCCCCTACTGCACAGGGGGAATCGCAAGCCATGCCCTCTGCGGTCTCCCATTCCTCTGCGGCCACAGAGATTCCTGCTCAACAGAGGCATTGGTCCAGGCATCTTGCCCAGGCTAATGCTAGGCATCTGATTGCTCCATCAGGCTCTGCTATAACAACATGTGCTTGAATCAGCAGCAAGCAGATGCTCCAAGTCCTGTATTTTGCCTTCTGAACATGCCCGTGGGATGACCTCTCATTGGAGGTCAGAGGTCACATGCACAGGTCCCATTCCTGCTCTGATTGGTCCACTACTGGGAAGATCCTGGAAGGATGCCGCTATAAAAGAGTGGCATGGCCTCTCGGCCATGCACTAGTATAGACTTTTGTTGAGACTTGTGTGAGTGATGATGGATGCATGGAACTGGTGACTGACTCATTAAATAACCCCTCCCTTTGATACGTATGTGTTAGGGTTAGTTTAGCTAGAGTCAGCGCCTCATGGTGGCAAAGCATGTGCCACAGTGCTCCAGTCATAGCACAAAGGTTAGCTCCATAGTACCGCCATATCTCTGGTACTTCTGGGCGGTACAAGTCTATCCACTGCACCCTTTGAAAGCTAACAGGGCACAGCACTCTCCTAGCGTCACTCTCTAGCGCCACTGCAGCGGCTCCGTGCGCAAGTGGGTCTAGAAGGACTCTGACTCTGTGCCTCTGGGCAGAGTTCTGTGACCACATTGCTTGCGCTCATTTCTTATTAGTGCGACCCGGTGAAGTAACAGGGTTCACCTCATACACTCCGGATGAGGTAACCCGAGTGTGCTATTATCCGCCATTACCTAGCAGCAGGTTACAGTCCTGCACGGTCGTCCCCGGGCTGTGAACGCACCTCTTACCATCATAGTTATTTGGTGCATTCCGCTAGCCCTTAACATTATACTAGTGCCAGGGTGTAGCGGGTAATGGTGGACGAACAGTGACTGCTGCAGTACATCCGGCAGCTGGAGGGCAGGTTGGTGGCTCTCGAGCGTTCAACCTCTGCTGCGGATGTTACTGCGGTCGCTGCCCAGGCAGCCGCAGAGGCTGTCTCCCGTGTCCCCACTATCATCCCTGCACCGAAGTTATCCCGCCTCCCGCTGCCCGAGAAGTTCTTGGGCGATAGTGCCTCATGCAGGGGCTTCGTGAGACAGTGCGCTATTCAGTTAGAGCTGCTGGCTGCGCGATTCCCCTCTGAGCAGGCTAAGGTGGGATTTATCATTTCCCTTTTGGCTGGCAGGGCTCTGGAGTGGGCCACCCCACTGTGGGAGCGTGGAGACTCCGTGGTACAGAGAGCCTCTCAGTTCCTAGTCTCTCTGAAGCAGTTTTTTCTGGGACCACTGGTCACACACGATACCGCGCTCCAGTTGTTGGCTCTGACACAGGGTTCGTCCCTGGTCAGCCAGTATGCCATCCATTTTCAGATGCTGGCTTCCGAGTTGGAATGGTCAGACAAGGCCCTTATACCAATTTTTGGAGGGGTTTGACTGACCACGTTAAGGGCGCTCTGGCCACTCGGGTGGTTCCAGTCACTCTGGAGGAGTTTATTACCATCTCCACCCGCATTAATCTCCGCTTCTTAGAGTGAGGGTTGGAGTGCTCCCAGTCCAGACAGAGGTTTAGGTTGGCACCAACTTTCTCTAAACCTCTGGAACCACTCGATCGAGCGTCTGAGCCGTCGGTGGCTATAGAGGTGCCTCGCATGGGCTCTAAGTCCTGTGCTGCTCGAACCTCCACAGCCCATTTCCATTGCCGACAGTCTGGTCACTTAGACAATAGGTGCACACAGCGCTCGGAGAAATGCTCGCATCTAATGGCAATAGGAGGAGGTCTACTAGACACCACACCATTCGCCTCAAGCTAACCTTCAAGGGGATGCTAGAGTTCGGCTCCTCCACTCTGGCGGTAGAGGTTTGCGTAGATTCCGGAGCGCGGAGCGGAGGGTAATTTTATGTCCTCAGTAGAGTTGAGCGACTTTGGTCGGATCGGGTTTCATGAAACAAAATTTGTTTCAGATGAAAATCATCCAACTAGGGCAAAAAAAGTCGGAGTTTCGCCCGAAACCCAACCCCAATGCAAGTCAAAGGGGAATAAAAGTCGGCATTGAGTGGATGAATGTCATCCGCTTATTGCCGACTTTTATTTCCGCTTGGTTATGCTACCTCAGCCGGTCACCATCAGAGTGGTGAACGGCTCGACTCTACCCTCACAGATTACCCTTCAGACTGCTCCACTAAGGCTCTTGCTGTCTCCGTCCCATCACGAGACAGTGTCCCTCCTTATAATGCCAGAGGGTATCGATCAGGTTCTCTTGGGAGTTCCCTGGTTGCGTTGCTACTCTCCCCATATAGAGTGGTCCTCGAGGAGAATTCTTAGTTGGAGTAAGTCCTGTGAGGGTAGATGTCTGAGCGAGTGTGTACAGGTTGCCTCCACTGTGGCCCCCGCAGATCTTTCTTCGCTCCCTAAACACTAGCAGTACGCAGACGTGTTCTCCAAGAGAGCGGCAGAGACTCTTCCGTCGCGCCGCCCCTATGACTGTCCTACAGACCTCTTGCCTGGTGCAGAGCCTCCCCGGGGTCGTGTGTATCCCCTGTCTCTCCGGGAGACGGAGGCCATGTCACAGTATATCAGGGAGAATCTGGCAAGAGGATTTATTAGGAAGTCGATGTCACCAGCAGGGGCGGTATTCTTCTTTGTTCAGAAGAAGAATGGAAAATTACGGCCTTGCATCGATTACAGTGGTCTTAATGCCATCACCGTTAAGAATAAGTACCCTCTGCCCCTGATATCGGAACTGTTTGATAGGTTGCAGGGAGTGAGAGTGTTTACCAAGCTCGATCTGCGGGGGGCTTACAACCTGATACGCATACATGAGGGAGACTAATGGAAGACAGCTTTTAATACCAGGGATGGCCATTAAGAGTATCTGGTCATGCCCTTTGGCCTCTGTAATGCCCCGGCCGTCATCCAAGACTTTGTAAACGACATCTTCCGAGATATGCTTTCCTCTTCGGTGGTGGTCTATCTGGATGAAATCCTCATCTTCTCTCCAGATATGGAGACCCACCGGAGAGAGGTTTGCAAGGCCTTCGACCGTTTACGGGCGAACTCCCTCTACGCCAAGTTGGAGAAATCCCTGTTTGAGCAGAAATCCTTGCCTTTTCTGGGCTATATCATCTCGGCCCAGGGTTTGACTACGGTAATGGACTGGCAGGAACCTCACTCCCTGAAGGCGGTGCAGCGCTTTTTGGGGTTCATAAACTACTACCACCAGTTCATTCCTCACTTCTCCACCTTGGTAACTCCCTTGGTGGCCCTCACCAAGAATGGAGCCAACCCCAAGTTGTGGTCAGAACAAGTCTCCAAGGCCTTCTCCTCCATCAAAACTAATTTTGCCGGCGCTCCCATCCTCCACCGTCCCGATGGGAATGAACCTTTTATTTTGGAGGTGGATGCCTCTTCCGTTGGTGCCAGAGCAGTTCTTTTTCAGAAGGACGCACAAGGTCGGAAGCATCCATGCTTCTTCTTCTCCAAGACCTTTTCACCGGTGGAGAGGAACTATTCCATCAGGGACAGGGAGTTGCTGGCAATGAAGTTGGCCTTCTCAGAGTGGAGACACCTCCTGGAAGCGTCTCGCTTCCCTTTCCAGGTATACACTGACCACAAGAACTTGGTTTACCTGCAGACGGCCCAGCGGCTAAATTCTCGCCAGGCAAAATGGTCTCTTTTCTTCTCCCGGTTCCACTTCACCCTTCATTTTCTGTCTGGTGAGAAGAACGTCTGGGTCGATGCTCTATCTCACTCCGTAGTGTCATCGGAGGAGACTGAGCTATGGTTGATCGTCCCGTCCGAGAGCCTGAGGACCGTGGCTCCGGTCGCTCTAGTCGGTGCCCCGGGCAAGACTTATGTCCCTGCCCGTCTGCGACCGGAGGTCCTTTTTGGGCTCACGCGTCCAGGGTGGGTGGACACTTCGGAACGAAACGGACAACTGAGCTCCCGGCAAGAACATATTGGTGGACGCATATGGCCTGGGACGTCGGAGACTACATTTGGGCGTGCGTCTCCTGCGCTCAGAACAGGTCTCCCCGGCAACGAATCGCTGGGCTACTTTACCCCCTACCGGTGGCAGACAGGCCCTGGTAGATGGTCGGCATGGACTTTGTGGTGGGTCTGCCCAAGTCCAGGGGCAGCACGGTTATCTGGGTTGTCGCCGATCACTTCTCCAAAATGGTGCATCTGGTGCCTCTCTGGACATTGCCTTCTGCACGGGTCCTGGTGACACTATTCATTAAGCATATCTTCCGCTTACATGGTATGCCGGACAAGGTAGTCAGTGACTGGGGTCCCCAGTTTGTGTCTCGGTTCTGGAGAGAACTCTGCAGTCTGCTCAGCATTGAGCTGAATCTCTCCTCGGCCTATCATCCCGAGACGAACGGGTTGGTAGAGAGGGCCAACCAGACCCTGGTCATATACCTACGACACTTTGTCTCGGCAAGGCAGGATGACTGGGCACCCCTGCTACCGTGGGCGGAGTTTGCGTTGAATAATGCTGTGGTCGATTCCACTGGTCAGACCCCATTCCTCCTCAATTATGGCCAGCATCCTCTCGTCCCTGTTCCCATGCCCGTGTCTTACACCAATTCTATGGTGGCAGACTGGGCGGTTGAGGCACGTGACATTTGGGAGCGCAATCAGGATGCCATCCGGGCCTCCAAAGAGTGAATGAGGGTTTCCGCCGATGCACATCGGCGCCCCGCTCCGACCTTCTCCCCTGGCGACTTAGTGTGGCTCTCCGCCCGTAACATCTGGCTGCGGGTCGAGTCCACTAAGTTCACACCTCGCTACATTGGTCCTTTCAAGGTCCTCGAACAGGTCAACCCTGTAGTATACCGGCTGGCCCTTCCCCCACACCTGGGTATCACTGATACCTTCCACATTTCTCTCCTCAAGCCCATTCACATGTCCCGGTTCTCCGAGTCATCTGCTGGGACATCAAGCTTGTCCTCGGATGAGTTTGAGGTGAACGTTATTGTGGGCTGTAAGGTGGTACGTGGAAAAAAGTATTATCTGTTGGATTGGAGGGGTCATAGCCCAGAGGATCGGACCTGGGAGCCAGTAGAGAACATCCCCGCTCCACTACTCATTGCGGCCTTTGAGCGTAGCGAGGCTCAGGGGAGTAATGTTAGTCATCGAGTTTCCCCTACTGCACAGGGGTAATCTCAAGCCATGTTCTCTGCGGGCTCCCATTCCTCTGCGGCCGCAGAGATTCCTGCTCAGCAGAGGGGTCGGTCCAGGCATCTTGCCCAGGCTAATGCTAGGAGTCTGATTGCTCCATCAGGCTCGCTGTAACACCATGCTTGAATCATCAGCAAACAGACACTCCAGGGACTGTCCTGTATTTTGCCTTCTGAGCATGCCCGTGGGACGACCTCTCATTGGAGGTCAGAGGTCACATGCGCAGGTCCCGTTCCTGCTCTGATTGGTCCACTACTGGGAAGGTCCTGGAAGGATGCCGCTATAAAAGAGTGGCATGGCCGCTCGGTCATGCACTTGTATAGACTTTTGTTGAGACGTCTGTGAGTGATGATGGATGCATGGAACTGGTGACTGACTCATGAAATAACCCCTCCCTTTGATACGTATGTGTTAGGGGTAGCTTAGCTAGAGTCAGTGCCTCATGGTGGCAAAGCATGTGCCACAGTGCTCCAGTCATAGCACAAAGGTTAGCTCCATAGTGCCGCCATATCTCCGGTACTTCTGGGCGGTATAAGTCTACCCGCTGCACCCAGTGAAAGCTAACAGGGCACAGCACTCTCCTAGCATCACTCTCTAGCACCTCTGCTGCGGCGGCTTCATGCGCAAGTGGGTCTAGAAGGACTCTGACTCCGTGCCTCTGGGCAGAGTTCTGTGTCCACATCGCTTGCGCTCATTTCTTATTAGTGCGACCTGGTGAAGTAACAGGGTTCACCTCATACACTCCGAGTGAGGTAACCCGAGTGTGCTATTTATCCACCATTACCTAGCAGCAGGTTACAGCCCTGCATGGTGGACCCGAACTGCGAACACACCTCTTACCATCATAATTATTTGGTGCGTTCCGCTAGCCATTAACAATTAGGTACCGAGATGAGATCCTCAGACCCCTTGTGAGACCATATGCTGGTACGGTTGCCCCTATGTTCCTCCTAATGCAGGACAATGCCAGAACTCATGTGGCTGGAGTGTGTCAGCAGTTCCTGCAAGATGAAGGCATTGAAACTATGGACTGGTCCACCTGTTCCCCAGACCTGAATCCGATTGAGCACATCTGGGATATCATGTCTCGCGCCATCCATCAACGTCACGTTGCACCACAGACTGTCCAGGAGTTGGCGGCTGCTTTAGTCCAGGTCTGGGAGGAGATCCCTCATGACAACATCTGCCGACTCATAAGGAGCATACCAGGTGTCGTAAGGAGGTCAAAAAGGCATGTGGAGGCCACACACACTACTGAGCATCATTTCCTTGTCTTGAGGCATTTCCACTGAAGTTGCATCAGCCTGTAATTTTATTTTCCACTTTGATTTTGAGTATCCTTCCAAATCCAGACCTCCATGGGATATTCATTTTGATTTACATTGATCATTTTTATGTTTTCTTGTTCTCAACGCATGCAACTATGTAATGAATATAGATTAGCAACTGTGATATTTCATTCAGTGATATCTACGATGTGGTATCTTAGTGGTCCCTTTATTTTTTTGAGCAGTGCATTAAACATATAGGCTTGGACTGGCCCACGGGAGAACAGGAGAATCCTCCTACAGTATAAGCAATACTTGGAAAAATATCCTTCATTCACTATGTACTTACAGAGGCAGGATCTTATTCATGTAACAATCTTCCCAGTTCATTGTTATATAAATTTGTGATTGAGGATAATGTCACATTTGCATGTAGCTGTAAAAGTGGGGCCCTGGAGTTGGTTACTAGTGGGCCCTTGGCACTCCAGTCCGACACTGCTTGTGTCTCTTGTATTCTGTAGCTCTGTGTCACTGTCTTCAGTCTTCTATTGGGTAGTTTTTTGTGTAGGACATATACTATTTTAAGGCACTCCATAACAATTTTAAAATAACTTGGGACAGGAGTTGACATTACGATACCACAATGGGTATATATTTATGTGGTCTACCTTCTGTAAATGGCACCCCCTATAATTCCTGGTTCAACTTGTAGAGTACTGAAGGTAGTAATGATCACTCCCATCATTGTAACTGTGTAAAAATAAAGTGAACAGAAAAAAGCTCCCATGACACTTTTATTTTCTTTCTTATTGTTTTTTTTATTGGAATAGCAATAAGCAACACTGTAATAAAAATATTACTGGCCATTTAAGAAATTAAACCATGATCACAATGACTCTCAGGTCAGTCTCTATACAGACCACAGAACTAACTGTGGGCATTGAGGACCGGCTGAGAGCCACTGGACCACAAGATCCAGAGGAAGGCGAAGAAACCCCCCGGAGAGTTCTGCCTCAGGGGGGAAAAAAATTTCTTCCTGACCCCAGTTGTGGCGATCGGATATTTCCCTGGATCACATCTGTCCTGCTGCATATTGCTGTATATCTGCACATATTATAAGCTCAGGAGAGTCGATCTGGAAGGGAAAAGATAAATGCATCTTGCACCTAGGAACTTACACTCTAATATACAATATATACCCTGCTCCAAGGAGCTTACAATCTAATGTACAATATACACCCTGCTGCTAGGAGCTTACAATCTAATATACGTACACTCCCCAACAGGCATTGACCTACACTCTCCAACAGTCATAGACCTACACTCTGCAACAGGCAGAGACGAACACTCTGCAACAGGCAGAGACGTACACTCTGCAACAGGCAGAGACGAACACTCTGCAACAGGCAGAGACGTACACTCTGCAACAGGCAGAGACGTACACTCTGCAACAGGCAGAGACGTACACTCTGCAACAGGCAGAGACGTACACTCTGCAACAGGCAGAGACGAACACTCTGCAACAGGCAGAGACGTACACTCTGCAACAGGCAGAGACGAACACTCTGCAACAGGCATTGACCTACACTCTGCAACAGGCAGAGACGTACACTCTACAACAGGCCTAGACGTACACTCTGCAGCAGGCATAGACGTACACTCTACAACAGGCATTGATCTACACTCTGCAGCAGGCATAGACGTACACTCTACAACAGGCATAGACGTACACTCTGCAGCAGGCATAGACGTACACTCTGCAACAGGCAATAGACGTACACTCTACAACAGGCATAGACGTACACTCTGCAGCAGGCATAGACGTACACTCTACAACAGGCATAGACATACACTCTACAACAGGCATAGACATACACTCTACAACAGGCATAGACGTACACTCTACAACAGGCATAGACCTACACTCTACAACAGGCATAGACGTACACTCTGCAACAGGCATAGACGTACACTCTACAACAGGCATAGACGTACACTCTACAACAGGCATAGACGTACACTCTGCAGCAGGCATAGACGTACACTCTGCAACAGGCAATAGACGTACACTCTACAACAGGCATAGACGTACACTCTGCAGCAGGCATAGACGTACACTCTACAACAGGCATAGACATACACTCTACAACAGGCATAGACATACACTCTACAACAGGCATAGACGTACACTCTACAACAGGCATAGACGTACACTCTACAACAGGCATAGACGTACACTCTGCAACAGGCATAGACGTACACTCTACAACAGGCATAGACGTACACTCTACAACAGGCATTGACCTACACTCTGCAGCAGGCATAGACGTACACTCTGCAACAGGCATAGACGTACACTCTGCAACAGGCATAGACGTACACTCTACAACAGGAATAGACGTACACTCTGCAGCAGGCATTGACCTACACTCTGCAGCAGGCATAGACGTACACTCTGCAACAGGCATAGACGTACACTCTGCAACAGGCATAGACGTACACTCTACAACAGGCATAGACCTACACTCTACAACAGGCATAGACCTACCCTCTACAACAGGCATAGACGTACACTCTGCAACAGGCATAGATGTACACTCTACAACAGGCATAGACGTACACTCTACAACAGGCATAGACCTACCCTCTACAACAGGCATAGACCTACCCTCTACAACAGGCATAGACGTACACTCTACAACAGGCATAGACGTACACTCTACAACAGGAATAGACGTACACTCTGCAGCAGGCATTGACCTACACTCTGCAGCAGGCATAGACGTACACTCTGCAACAGGCATAGACGTACACTCTGCAACAGGCAATAGACGTACACTCTACAACAGGAATAGACGTACACTCTGCAGCAGGCATTGACCTACACTCTGCAGCAGGCATAGACGTACACTCTGCAACAGGCATAGACGTACACTCTGCAACAGGCAATAGACGTACACTCTACAACAGGCATAGACGTACACTCTGCAACAGGCATAGACGTATACTCTACAACAGGCATAGACGTACACTCTACAACAGGTATAGACGTACACTCTACAACAGGCATAGAAGTACACTCTACAACAGGCATAGACGTACACTCTGCAACAGACATATACATATACTATGCAATACACAAACATGCATACACACATACATAATAGAGTTGCAGACTCTGATCAGGCTTTGATCAGAATGCGATCAGTGTGGCATCAGTTTCTCTTGGAGGTGGAGAGGGGGGAAAAGTTTCTCCATTTTGTCAGTCTGTTAAAATCGAAGAGCATTTATATATGTAATTATATACCTATAAATATATTTAGATTTATTTATAAATATTTAATTTATTTCTATATATAATATATATACATAGCACTGTGGAATTAATGGCGCTATGTAAACAAGTAAAATAAATAAACAGATATATGAGTTTGCTATCCGTGGTTTTGACGGATAACACTCGTACCTATGATATTCTATGGGGCTGTGCAAATGTCAGATTTTTTGCTCGGACCCAGTGCTCCATGGAAAAAATCGGAGACAAGTCCAATTTTGATCCCAGTGTCAGATCAAAAACGGCAATGCAAGTCTATGGGCCCATGAAAAAATTGGACCCCACTTGGATGACATCTAAGTGTATCTGATTCTTACAGACTGACATAATACAGAAGGTGGAGAAACCTTTTTTCCTCCTCTCCACACCCGAGAAAAACTGATGCAACTCTGATCTGTGCCTGATCGCAGTCTGCAACTCTTACGGCAGTTGCTGTTAAATGAATTCTGCTCGTGATATCCTGTGGTTCCAGTTCCAGTCCTCCTGCTTCCACCATGCTACTACGTTCTCCATTGTTTCTGCTCAGCCTTCCTGCTGCGCCACAGTCATCTGTCCGTGCTTCATTACAGCAGGTCTTCTGAACTAGATGAGACATAACACCTATCAGTACAAAACAGAGGATTAAATGGTAGGTTCTATTTAAGGAATCATTCTAATACACAAGAGAGATGTTTGCTGAGATTTTTTAGGGGTAAATGGTGCAGTTCTAACACCCTACAGCTACACAATGTGTGATTGGGGCCTTAGTGTTAATTAAGCAGTACTTGGACTTGTCTTCCTCAAGATGCTTCCTCTGGGGACACAAGGTGGTTCAGGATAATAACTTTATACATTCTGTACCAATTGTGATATATATGATGTGATGTGCCCTATGATGTCATGTGATATCTATGATGTCATGTGCCCTGTGATGTCATGTGCCCTGTGATGTCATGTGCCCTGTGATGTCATGTGTCCTGTCGTAATAACTGCCACTGGTGTGTTAGGTATCAAGTTTCCAACATCAAGAGTAGAATTAACCCCTTAACGACTGCCGATACGCCTTTTAACGGCGGTAGTTAAGGGTACTAAAACCACAGCGCCGTTAATTCACAGCGCTGTGATTTAAGTGAATAGCGCCCCCCAGTGTCGGATTTTCTCCGGGGTCTCGGCTGCCAGGGGTAGCCGAGACCCCAGAGAACATGAATCGGTCGGTTTTTACCGACCCCCCGCTTTTGCGATCGACGTTATTAACCCTATAATGGCGACCGCAAAAAAAAAGCAGCAATTTTACATTTAATTTCTCTCTCCTCTGATGTGATCGCACATCAGAGGAGAGAGAAATAGGGTCCCCAATCCCCCCCCGGTACCTCTCCGTGGCCCTCCGTCCCCTCCCGGTGGTCCCACGTCCCGCCGGCATCCTCCGATGGGCGCCGCCATCTTGAAAATGGCGGGCGCATGCGCAGTGCACCCGCCGGGAATCTGCCGGCTCCAGCTGGCAGATTCCATTCATTATTTTGATCACTATGATAAACGATCATAGTGATCAAAATAAAAAAAAAGTACATAACCCCCCCGTTTATCACTCCCTTATATAGGCCAATATAATTAAATAAAGAAAATATTTTTTTTTCCGTTTTTCATTAGGGTTAGGGTTAGGGTTGGGCTAGGGTTAGGGTAGGGTTAGGGCTAGGGTTAGGGCTAGGGTTAGTGTTGGGCTAGGGTTAGGGTTAGGGTTGGGCTAGGCTGAGGGTTGGGCTAGGGTTAGAGTTGGGCTAGGGTTAGGGTTGGGCTAGGGTTAGGGTTAGGGCTAGGGTTAGGGTTGGCCTAGGATTAGAGTTGTGCTAGGGCTAGCGTTGGGCTAGGGTTAGGGCTCGGGTCACGGCTAGGGTTAGAATTAGGGTTAGGGCGAACTAGGATTAGGGTTAGAATTAGGATTAGGGATTAGGGTTGGGATTGGGGTGTGTTGGGGTTAGGGTTGGAGCAAGAATTGAGGGGTTTCCACCATTTACCAACTTTGGGGGTCTAAAAATTGGGGTCTAAAAAATCACTTTTGTGGAAATAAAAAAGACTTTTTATTTTCATGGCTCTACGTTATAAACTTCTGTGAAGCACTTGAAGGTTCAAAGTGCTCACCACACATCTAGATAAGTTCCTTAATGGGTCTAGTTTCCAAAATGGGGTCACTTGTTGGGGGTTTCCACTGTTTAGGCCCATCAGGGGCTCTGCAAGCGCAACATGATGCCCGCAGACCATTCCATCAAAGTCTGCATTCCAAAATGGCACTCCTTCCCTTCCGAGCTCTCCCATGCGCCCAAACAGTGGTTCCCCCCACATATGGGGTATCGGCGTACTCAGGACAAATCGCATAACAACTGTCCGGGTATGATTTCTCCTGTTACCCTTGTAAAAATAAAAATTTGGGGGCGAAAAGATCATTTTTGTGGAAAAAAATAGATTTCTTATTTTCACGGCTCTACGTTATAAACTTCTGTGAAGCCCTTGGGGGTTCAAAGTGCTCACCACACATCTAGATAAGTTCCTTAATGGGTCTAGTTTCCAAAATGGGGCCACTTGTTGGAGGTTTCCACTGTTTAGGCACATTAAGGGCTCTCCGAACGCAACATGGCATCCGATCTCAATTCCAGCCAATTCTGCGTTGAAAAAGTCAAACGGTGCTCCATCCCTTGCGAGCTCTGCCGTGTGCAGAAAAAGTGGTTTACCCCCACATATAGGGTATCGGCGTATTCAGGCGAAATTGTACAACAAATTTTGTGGTTGATTTTCTCTTTTAACACTTGTGAAAATAAAAAAAATTGGTTCTGAAGTAAATTTTTTGCAAAAAAAAGTTAAATGTTAATTTTTTCCTTCCACATTGCTTTAGTTCCTGTGAAGCACTTAAAGGGTTAATAAACTTCTTGAATGTGGTTTTGAGCACCTTGAGGGGTCTAGTGTTTGGAATGGTGCCACTTTTGGGTATTTTCTGTCCTGTACACCCCTCAAAATGACTTTAAATATGATGTGGTCCCTAAAAAAAAATGGTTTTGTAAATTTTGTTGTAAAAATGAGAAATCGCTGGTCAACTTTTAACCCTTATAACTTCCTAACAAAAAATGTGTGACACATCAATCTGATTTAAGGGCATAAAAATTTAAAGTTTTAAAATTGCAAAATTTTCAAAATTTTCACCATATTTCCGTTTCTTTCATAAATAAACACAAGACTTATCGAAGAAATTTTACCACTAACATGAAGTACAATATGTCACGAAAAAACAGTCTCAGAATCAGCGGGATCCATTAAAGCGTTCCAGAGTTATAACCTCAGAAAGGGACAGTGGTCAAATTGTAAAAATTGGCCTGGTCATTAAGCTGCAAAGTGGCTCTGCCGCTAAGGGGTTAATAAAACAAAATCACAGGCCGCAAATAACCACCAGCCTCATTTTTTATTGAGTCATGACACATATTAAAACCTAAGCGTTTGCACCCATTTATTCTAATCTGTATCACCTACTTTTCTATGAACTAATGGAAAACACAGGACGCCATACTGCAATTCCTGATCACGATAAACCGTCAGTTCCCGGTCACCCCTGATCCATCAGGACCAAGAGAGCTGACAATGGAGAACTGTAGCAGTCTGCAATTAAATTTATGTTATGATAAAGTTTCACAACATTAATGGCAAAGCTACCCAAAAATGGAGCCAAGTGGAGTTATCTCACTGCCCCACCCCTTCCTATATGCTTTTATTAGAGCATATGGGTGTCATAGAGGACAAAACCAGCCGACTGCTGAGGGTCTTCAAGACCAGTGACAATGATCAGTTGATTGCCAGCAAGTCCTCATCTAGTGTTGAGGTGGTCCAGATTGGTAACTCCTGTTTGGCTGGGCTCACACTGGCTTAGTAAAGAACCCAAATGTGCAGATTTTCCTCAGAATCTGATCAATAGCATTTTTTAATCATAGAATCTTTATAAATTTCACAGGACACAGGATATAGCGCTTTTGGATAAGCTTTTCATGTGAATGATGCAGTTCTGAATCCCACTTCTAACCCTCCATCTATACAATTTGTGAGTGAGGTCATAAGTGAAGAGTTCCCTACCTGGACTTGTTTCCTTCAAGCTGTCAGGCTCCAATGAAACAAGATGGCTCATGTGTTGCACTTTCCTCATTCTATGGCAATTGTGATGTCATATGATGTCTATGATGTTTACGTGCTTTGTGATGTCATCAAAACTGACTGTTTAACCCTTGCCCACCCAATTACATACTTTCATATTGCGAACAGGTTATTTGGATGCAACAGCGCAGACAATTAAGGGACAACGGTAATCATCCAAAACTACCACAGAAAGGAAATCTAACTATAGGGACACATATATACTGTATGTATGAAACCAGAAGTTTACATACACTGTATAAAAACACATATGCATGTTTGTCTCAATATCTGACATGAAATCAGAATAAACCTTTCCAGTATTAGGTCATTTAGGATTACCACAAGTATTAATATTTGCCAAATGAGAGAGAATGCTTTAAGGCATTTTACTTATCTAGTTTCAACTGTAGTATAATGCACCCCCATAGGCAGACTCTAAATAGAATAATGCACCCCCATAGGCAGACTCTATATAGAATAATGCATCCCCATAGGCAGACTCTGTATAGAATAATGCATCCCCATAGGCAGACTCTATACTGTATAATGCACCCCCGTAGGCAGACTCTGTAGTATAATGCACCACCCAGAAGCAGACTCTATATTGTATAATGCACTCCCCATAGGCAGACTCTATAGTATAATGCATCCCCATAGGTAGACTCTATATTGTATAATGCATCCCCCATAAGCAGACTCTATAGTATAATGCATCCACAAAGGCAGACTCTATATTGTATAATGCACCCCCATAGGCAGATTCTGTAGTATAATGCACCTCATAGGCAGACTCTATATTGTATAATGCTCCCCCCATAGGCAGACTCAAACAAGTTGCGTTTTGTGCAGATGACGGACGCATGTCCTGCATACCCAATGTTAGGCCTCTTTCACACATCCGGTTTTTGTCATCCGGCATGATGCGGCGAAATTTTTAATAACCGGATCCAGCACCGGATCTGGTTTTGTCCCATAAGCTTTCATGGGCGCCGCATCGTGCCGGATGGTTATGCGTCGTGTCCGGTTGTTGCCGGACACGGCATAAATTAGCCGTCCGGCATCTGCAAAAAACGTTCCCTGCAACGTTTTTTGTCAGCGCCGGACCGGCTTTTTCCACAGCGCATGCCCGGACTCTGTGAATGTTAACCCCACAAGTGCCTGGCGAGAGAGAGAGAGAGATCTCTCTATGTCACCCGGACACTTGTAAGAGATCTCTCTCGCCGGGCACTTGTGGGGTTAACACTCACAGTGTCTGGGTGAGAGAGAGAGATCTCTCTGTGGGGTTAACCCCACAAGTGCCCGGCAAGAGAGAGAGATTCTCTCGCCTGGACACTAAGTGTTAACCCCCCATGTCTCTCTCTCTCTCCACCCCCCTCTCCCCTCTCCTCCCCTCCCCTCTCCTATCCTCTCCTCCCCTCACCTCCCTTTCAGCAGCTGTCTCTCATCGGCTGCCTCTGTCCACCTCGTCCTGCGGCTCCTTTAATAATGTCCGAGCCGTATCGTCTCGCCGCACACACACCCGGTGTCACGGCTGCAGGCCGGATCCGGCGGCCCGGCTTTTCGCCGCACGCCGCCGGACCCCACACACCGGATGTGTGAAAGTAGCCTTAAAGATAAGTACGCAGGACGCATGCAGTAGTATGCAGAAGTAGGAGAGGCTTAACGGAGGAAGCCCCCGAACGCTAATGTGAACCTATACCGATAAGACAGCCAGCCTACAATCAGGGATTAGCCATTTGGTACACCAGTGCAAACCAATATAATCTGTATGTGGCACTGTTCACACACACACAGAGGATGCAGAGCATCTGGCTTACAGCCTATTAATGACGCCCTATGGCGGGCTGCCCAGTGCTAACTATAATGCATCCTGTGTGAACAGAGGCCACAATTTACAGCGCTATCTGGGCCCAACTGCACCCCGAAAAATATAAATAGTGCATAAAACACAAATAGATACATGTGGGCTGTGCAGGGGTTCATGAAATGAAAGGCAGTGCGGGGAGGGACATGAAATGAGGGAATGTCCATTTGGGCCATGAAATAAGGGGATGCGCAGTTTGACCATGAAATGAGGGGCTGTGAATGTGGGGCCGCAAAGTATATATGAGTACCTGTGGTGACCATACTGTATATGTGGCTGTGGAGGTCATCATACTGGGGGCTGTGGGGAATATCAAACTGTTTGGGGTGTTGTTTATAGGCCATTAAACTGTACGGTGTGTTGTGGGGATCATCTAGTATACATGAGAGCTGTTTAGAACATCATACTATTTATGGGGGTCTGTAGTGGACATCATACTTTATATGGTGGCTGTGGTTGTGACCATACTATATATTGGGGAATTGCAGTGGATATAATACCATATGGACAGCTGTGGTGACTATTATTTGAAGTTTGAAGAGGGCAGAGTGGTGGGCAGTAAGAGGGCACAGTGTAAAAAGGGGCACAGAATGGATATGGAGAGGGGACAGCGTGAAATGAAGGCAAAATATGGAGAGGGGTTAGCATGGTGGGGGACAGTGTAGAGATATAGAAAGTGTAATAGAAAATTAGAGATGGGACAACCATGGTATAGGATGGTGTGACTTTTAGATCTGATAATGTGCAAGCTGTATATGTCTTATGACAGGCACAAAAACCATCAGATGTATCCCTTTATTTATAATGTGGGTCTGTTTATTTTCCATTAGGATCATGGGCGGACATACCGCCGGATTAATCGGTGCAACTGCACCGGGGCCCAGAGCGGGAGGGGACCCCTACAGACCTACAAAGCAATGTTGTGAATGACAGCGGGCGGCAGTATTACTGCTAACAGGAGAAGCAGGAGAGCCCGCTCTGTTGCACGCATGTGATACGACGGTCAAATGGGCCCCTTTTGTGAATTCTCTTACTTCTGAGTCGGGGCTCCCTCTGGTGGTTACTGTGGGTAGTGGAGCTGACCGGATTGACAGAGGTCTGCCACCTGACGATGATGATTGGAAATCTGGGGTTACTGATTGGGAGTATTTAAGTGAGCAGGCTTCCCTCAATTGTTGCTGGTGATTAGTTCTTCCTGTACAACTTGAGGTCTGCTGTCTCCTGCCTGATCCTGCATTTTTCAGCTAAGTTGTTCATTTGCTAATCCTTTGCTTCTGATCTGGTTTTGCCACTTTCTGCTTTGCTGTGCGGGTTCAGCGTGCTCCCTGTTGGGGCTGTGCTGGACCCCGCTCCATATCTTACAGCTTGTGCCAGTTTGTTCAGTCCCCTGTTATATTAGTCTCTTTTGCTTTGCTGGCAGTTTACACCAAAATGCTGATATAGTGGGGGAGAGGTCGTGAGACCTCAGTGTTTTTTGTACATCAGACATGTTGGATTTTTTAGGGTTTTTGCGTGATTGCAGACTGTGTCTTTCCTTTCCTATCCTATCGAGACAGTTTGGGCCCCATCATTTGCTCAGTCTATTTTCTGTCTGTGTTTGTCCCTCATCTGGTCTCACCGACAATATATGTTTGGGGGCTATCTATTTCTTTGGGGTTCTACTCCGGGGCAGCTTAGATTTCACCTTTCTTTCTTTAGGCCTAGTTAGTTCTCCGGCTGTGTCGAGGCATCTAGGGCATCGTAGGTACGCTCCACGGCTACTGTTAGTTGTGTTGTTAGGATTAGGGGTCTGCAATTCGCTAAGTGACCAACCATTTTGGTTTCCTGGTGGCCTAGCCTATTCCTGCCATCCTCCTCGGTGACCTGTTCATAACAGGCACCCTACCTGACCTCACCTGTTAGCATACTGTATGCTGCTGTCCGACCGGTTGTCACTGGTGAGGTCTGACTCTGCGGTGCGGTGATTGGTGGCAGATGCAGGAATAGGAAGAGAGGAAGGAGGGGGAGGGACTCTCAGTGAGTCACTGAAGCAAGCTCTGCTTGTGACTCACTGCTGCTGCTCAGAGCCTCAGTAATCCGCGGTACTGGGTTCTATGGCTACACATGAAAATAGAGAAGGGGGTGAGGGGAGGAAATTAGCACAGCACATGGTGTGTAAGCACTTCTGCCCCTTCCTGCTGGGATCTCAGTGGAGTTAGGGCTGCCCTGTACTCTATCAGCCTTCATACATACTGCAGGTGAGGGGTGACTTTTTGGACTCCTGTCATGATCATCTGCAAAGTAAGTGAATGGCCAGTGGGGTGGATAATTGTGCTTAGTGAAGACATTAGCCACTGTCACTATAAGGGCTCATTCTCACTTGCGATGAAATCGGACGAATTCAATCCGATAAAAAATCGGATTGAATTCATACCAATGTTAATCTATGATGGGGTCTTCATCAGCGTTTTATTTCCAGCTCAGATCTGAAGATCGGGTTGGAAAATAAAACTTAGCAGCATGCTGCGATTGTAATCGCAAATAGGATCGCATCGGATCGCATCCAGCAATAGAAGTCAATGGGTGCGATAGAAAAATCGAATAGCACTCGGACCAGGCGAGTGCTGTCCTATTTATACACACCGGTGTCCTTTGAAATGCCGGCAATTCATATGCGGCTATACAGTAAAATCACACTGACAGCTCAGAAAAGTATAGATAGAATAGATATATACACATAGAATACATAGATATATACAGGTCACTGACACACACACACATATATATATGTATTTATAATAGATAGATAGATAGATAGACAAATAGATAGATAGAACAAAGCCGGTAATATATATGCGGCTATGCAGTAAAATCACACTGACATGTTAGAGTACAAAAGATATAATACATGTATACACATAGAAAAGGTATATATATATATCTTTATATTTCATAGAGAGATACATAGCAGAATAGGTGATAATTCATTTGTCGGCTTTTCTAAAATCACACTGACTGATTTTGTGACGCCACAGCGATCTCGCCTGCGATCTCGCTACATGTGACACGTAGTGGCAACCGGCCCCCTCGCTGGACATCGCTGATCGTGCTGGAATGTCCTGGGCCATTTTTTCATCGTCGGCGTCCCGCTGGCCAGCATGCATCACTGTGTTTGACGCCAACGAGCGACCATTTTGGCCAGGGTCGCAGGCTGGAATCGTTCAGAATAGCTGCAGTGTGACAAGGTACCAACGACAGCCGAGGTCAATATATGGATAGTCGGATCGTTGCTGCATCGCTGAAGAGATCTGCCTGTTTGGCAGCTTAGTAGCGACCATTTAGCGACGCACCAGCGATCCTTACGAGGTCGTATTGTTGTCGGGATCGCTGGTGCGTCGCTATGTGAAACGGGACCCTAAGGGTCCCTACACACAGCGATCTCGCTAGTGAGATCGCTGATTTTGTGACACATCAGCGATCTCGCCAGCGAGATCGCTGTGTGTGACGGGGATCAGCGACCGGCCCCCCTGCCGGTTATCGCTGATCGTGCTTGAGCGACCTGGGCTGTTTTTCGATCGCTGGTCTCCTGCTGCCCAGCACGCATCGCTGCGTGTGGCAGCGAGAGACCAACGATCAGCGACGCTGGATGCTGGTTTCTAATGTAAACATCGGGTATCCAGGAGCCGCGGCTCCTGGATACCCGCTGTTTACCTTGGAAACCGACGTACACTCTGGTTTCCAAGGTAAACAGCGGGTATCCAGGAGTCGTGCGGCAACTAGATACCCAATATTTACCTTGGAAACCAGCGTGTACGCCGGTTTCCAAGGTAAACAGCGGGTATCCAGGAGCCGCAGCTCCTGGATACCCGACGTTTACATTAGAAACCAGCATCCAGCGTCGCTGGTCCTGCTCGCTGGGGCTGTCTATGGGACAGCTCACCAGCGATCAGCCTAACTATGTCCCAGCGATCCCATCCATGTCGGATCGTTGGTGGGATCGCTGGGACATCGTTATGTGTGACGGGGGCTTAAGTCTGCAATAGTGACTTGTGCATAGTGTGTGTTTATCTGTGTTAACTGTGAGCTGATATGCTAATTGTGTATTATATTCTATAACCAGTTTGTTGACTATAGATAGCGAAAGGCTGTGAGGGTGTACTGAAGGACACTGGGTAATTCTAAAAATAGCTTATTTGCCTCGGGTATAAAAAAGCCCTGAGACTGAGAGACGGGACCTCGTCTCATGACACAGAGAGCTACTAGTCGGACATTCTGCACAACACTCAACGGATGAGAAGACTGCAGCCAATTCATCATGGCACCATCACGAGGGACACAAATCTATGATTCTAAGGGAAACAACCTAGGAGTTTTCAGCTCTGGTTGGAAGGACACAGATCTGATCCAGTGACCATCTCTGAACCATTGATATGTTTGGCGAAAACCAGGTTTTGGGACCCGCTGGTCGCCTGGTTCCATGGAGATGGTCGGATAAGCCAGATGATGACTCTAGTGTCAACTGGCCTTGGACCTTGTCTGGACTGTTACCTCCCTACGCTTGTCGTTATCTCTTCTCTGTGTGTATATCACAGGTGGAATAGCGGCCCTGGGAGCTGTGATATTGTGTCAACTGGCTTTGGACCTTCTACAGACTCTATGGACTGTTCTCGGTCATCTCCCTACGCTTGTCAATATCTCTTCTTTGTGTGTATATCACAGGTGGAATATCGATCCTGGGAGCTCTGACGTAACATCTACTGTTATCCTGGCTAGTCAGTGGAAGGGTTAGGCCCTGTAATGTGCACCATGTTGGGGGTAGTTGCTGGGATTGCTCTGTTTTCTATTGCGTGTTGTGGTTCAATAAAGTATTGCCACACTGTTGTACCCTAACCCTGTGTTGTCTGTGTAGTATGTTGCCCACAGGGAGATAGAGCGGGCATTCAGTGGTATGAGCCCTGGTCCATGCAGTCTTTCTAAAGGCAGCCAGGCCATCGGACAAGAGCACCCACTGACCCCGTTTCTCCACAACCGGTTTGGTAATGGGTCAGTAATGGTGTGGGGTGGCATTTCTTCGGAGGGCCACACAGCCTTCCATGTGCTCGCCAGAGGTAGCCTGAATGCCATTAGGCACCGAGATGAGATCCTCAGACCCCTTGTGAGACCATATGCTGGTGCGGTTGGCCCTATGCTCCTCCTAATGCAGGACAATGCCAGACCTCATGTGGCTGTAGTGTGTCAGCAGTTCCTCGAAGATGAAGGCATTGAAATTATGGACTGGTGCGCCTGTTCCCCAGACCTGAATCCGATTGAGCACATCTGGGATATCATGTCTCGCTCCATCCACCAACGTCACGTTGCACAACAAACTGTCCAGGAGTTGGTGGCTGCTTTAGTCCAGGTCTGGGAGGAGATCCCTCATGACAACATCTGCTGACTCATCAGGAGCATGCCAGGTGTCGTAAGGAGGTCAAAAAGGCATGTGGAGGCCACACACACTACAGAGCATCATTTCCATGTCTTGAGGTATTTCCACTGAAGATGGATCAGCCTGTAATTTGAATTTCCACTTTGATTTTGAGTATCCTTCCAAATCCAGACCTCTATGGGATATTAATTTTGATTTACATTGATCATTTTTATGTTTTCTTGTTCTCAATGCATTCAACTATGTAATGAATAAAGATTAGGAACTGCGATATTTCATTCAGTGATAGCTACGATGTGGTATCTTAGTGGTCCCTTTATTTATTTGAGCAGTGCATTATACATATAGGCTTGGACTGGCCCACGGGAGAACAGGAGAATCTTCCGGTGGGTCACTATGCATTATTGGGCCACCACCCTCTTATATAGCAATACTTGGAAAAATATCCTTTTTTCACCATGTACTTACAGAGGCAGGATCTTATTCATGTAACAATCTTCCCAGTTCATTGTTATATAAATTTGTGATTGAGGATAATGTCACATTTGCATGTAGCTGTAAAGTGGGGCCCTGGACTTGGTTACTAGTGGACCCTTGGCACCACAGTCCGACACTGCTTGTGTCTCTTGTATTCTGCAGCTCTGTGTCACTGTCTTCAGTCTTCTTTTGGGTAGTTTTTTGTGTAGGACATATACTATTTTAAGGCCCTCCATAACAATTTTAATGTAACTTGGGACAGGAGTTGACATTACGATACCACAATGGGTATAGATTTATGTGGTCTGCCTTCTGTAAATGGCCCCCCTATAATTCCAGGTTCAACTTGTAGAGTACTGAGGGTAGTAATGCTCACTCCCATTATTGTAACTATGTAAAAATAAAGTGAACAGAAAAAAGCTCCCATGACACTTTTATTTTCTTTCTTGTTTTTTTTAATTGGAATAGCAATAAGCAACACTGTAATAAAAAAATTACCGGCCATTTAGGAAATTAAACCATGATCACAATTACTCTCAGGTCAGTCTCTGTACAGACCACAGAACTAACTGTGGGCATTGAGGATCGTCTGACAGCCACTGAACTACAAGATCCAGAGGAAGGCGAACAAACCCCCCCGGAGAGTTTTACCTCAGGGGGGTAAAAATTTCTTCCTGACCCCAGTTGTGGCGATCGGATATTTCCCTGGATCACATTTGTCCTGCTGCATATTGCTGTATATCTGTACATATTATAAGCTCAGGAGAGTCGATCTGGAAGGGAAAAGATAAATGAACCTTGCACCTAGGAACTTACACTCTAATATACAATATATACCCTGCTCCAAGGAGCTTACAATCTAATATACAATATACACCCTGCTGCTAGGAGCTTAGAATCTAATATACGTACACTCTCCACATCTTCATCTTCCCTGGGACAAAGGCAACTTTAGGGGCACAGCCACTAACCACAGTTATCTTTGCCGGAAAGGCAGCTAAAAGGGAGCAAGGAAACAAACTGTGCACGTTATCCGACAAGGTCGGCGGCTGCTGGCCTGGGACACTGACTGTGAGGTGTTGTGTAGGACAAGGCCAGAAAGCAACACTGCGAGACAGCCAGAGAAGGTATATTCTCACAGAGAGTTCTGGAAAGGTGTTCTCTATCTGCCTAGAGGTTGGTTGGATCCCTCACCCAGAGGACGTAGTACCAAGCGGGCATCTGTGTGCACCAGAACTGTGAGTAAAGCTTTGGAACTGCATTCAGTGTGTCTTCTGCCGTCTTCCTGTGTCACCTTCTCAGCACTGCTACATCCCTGGCTTCACATTACATTATCATCTCTCTCAACATCCTTCATTTGCCCTGGGACTAAGGTCTGCCTGTGGAGAGCTACTTCAACTCTGCTCTCTGCTGCATCACACCATCAGTCCCAGAGGATCTGCATTGCAACACTGGTCGCCTCTGACCAGATACTACAGGTGGTGTCACAACCTCTTTACAAAAACTCTATCTTTCATCCCCTGTAAATATTCCCCTTTCATTTGACGCCCATGGCCACGGACTGGGTCACCGCCGCTGTGACACTGTCCCTTTAAGAAAGCGGCCCGGTACAGAGTACCCCACAGCCCTGACGGGCACTCAATTTGGCGTCACGAGGATATCAAAGCCCGGTGTCACTGGGTCTTGTATGCCAGAGATTTGACTGAACTGAGAAATGACAACCCAAAATGTGCAAAGGAACAGGTTTATTGGACTGTGATTTTGACTGTAAAGATGGCTGCTATGGTGGTCCCACGAGGTGTTCAGTGAGGCGTGCCGTCGTGGGTGGTACCAAAGAAAGAGCGCAAAGCAGAATGAACCTGTCTGTCTGTACTTCTATGCAACTGCATCATGGCCGACCTCCAGAGGGGTCCGGATCCTGGCCTGGCATGGCGGCAACGGAAAAAGGCACCGCCCCCAGGGGTGGAGGGAAGCTCTGCAGCGGGAAAGAGAGCAGAGAAGAAGCCAGTACACCAGGAGGCCATGATGGAGAGCGGAGGGAGGCCTGTGGAGTGCGGAGGAGAAATGAAGTCTTCTCCTGGCTCTGTGGAATCAGTCTCCAGCCAAGTGGAGGATGTCGACCTGAAGCATCTGGAGCAGGAGATTGAGGAGCTGAGCAGGAGTCTATGCCAGAGGCAAGCTCTCCTCAAACAGAAAAGGCAGTATGCCCAGGAGGAGACCGCCAGATCGTTAGTACCAATGCCACTAGTACCCACTGCCAATCCCCAGGTGCAACCGTCATCGGTAACTGCCGCACCAGTCCTTGCAAAACCGGAACCTGGGAAGGATGATAACAACCCTGGAGGTATAGGTACATCCACTGCCCCTGGGACATGGGATGCCCTGTTAGGCCCCATCGGGTTACCACCAACCCCAAAGTCAGGGCAGGTCGTCATGGACGTCGCCTGGGACCAGAAGGTTGCGCCCAGGGGAGGAATTCTGAAACCTGTCCCGATACCACCATCACCTCCTGCAGTGCGCAGCAGGCCAGAGATCCCCAGTTGGGAGGAGGAGGGGAATGACATCATGGGCTTCCCCATAACCACCGAAGAGTTCTGTGACCGGCAAGTGTTAAAATTAGAGCAGGAGGAGAGGGAGTGGCAAAGGCAGAAGATGGCCCTGGCAGAGTGCGATCTTAGAGGCAAAATCCAGGCCCGGGGAGAGCGCTTGGACAGCTGGAACCCCATGGGTTGGGACATAGTCCTCTGTTTCGACCTGGAGAGGGGGTTTGGCTTTATTCAGGACTCTAGGAAAGCTCCCGATCTGTTCGTAAACAGGCGGGATGTTAAAGCCCACCTCATCCGGGGACATCCGGAGCGCGATCTGTTTCCTGGAGAAAACATCTCCTTCACCCGCCATCTAGGTGATAGGGGATGGTACGCACTTCATGTGCGCAGGATCCCCGCTGAGCTAATAGCCCCGCAGGAAGACCAGGGGCGACAGGAACAACGGCTCCATCAGCTACAACAACAACCGTACCACCACCAACTCCACGGGCAGTGTTACGTCGCTCTCACCTGGGGGGCGGGACCTCGGTCCTGACGTCACCTCTTCCGGAGCCGCGGCCGCTCCGGGGGTCCCATCAGGTGCGCACACGCACCTCTCATACCTAGTTCCATGTTTGCACTACGTTCTTTGCACTCACACGCACTCTCCTCAGCTCTGCCTCCGGGCCTGTCCTCTCTATGGTATTGGAGGACTTGACCTGGAAGTCCTAGTGATCATGTGCTATGTCAGGCTGCCTCTTCGTATGGGAGGTGCCTGATTATTGTTTTACTTCCTGGCTTGGTCTGCCTTGTCCTTCCCTGGCTGTGCGCTGTATTCGGGTCCTCTGCCTTGTGCTCAGCTATGCCTTCTGGCAGACGCTCTGATCCTGTACTTTGCCTTGTGCTCAGTTGTGCCTCCTGGCACACGCTCTGATCTTGTCCTCTGCCTTGTGCACAGCTGTGCTTCCCGACACATGCTCTGAACCTGTACTCTGCCTGTACACTGCTGCACACACATAGCCTTTATTGTTTCCCACTTAGAGGCTTTAGCATGGGTGAATCCCCTCTTGGAGCGTAATGATCCACTCGTTTCTCAGCTTTCCACCTTTTTGGACACCTTCCGCAAGGTGTTCGACGAGCCGGGTCATCTGGCTTCCACCACCGAGTCCCTCTTTAACCTCCATCAGGGTACCCTATCGGTAGGACAGTATGCCATCCATTTTCGTACCTTGTCCTCTGAACTCAGTTGGAACAACGAGGCCCTCGTAGGGGTCTTTTGGCATGGCCTGTCCGGTCGGATCAAAGATGAACTGGCAGGTCGGGATACCCCCACCTCTTTAGAGGATCTAATCTCTTTGGTGACACGCATAGATCTGCGGTTCCAAGAGCGTGCCCGATCAGCCAGAGAGAGAAGGCCTCCTAGTCTCCCTTCGACTACCCACAGATCTCTCCACTCGCACCCCATGCCTTTTGCGATCTCCGTGGCAGAGCCTATGGAGGTGGACCGTTGCAAGACAGCCGAACGGAGTCGCGAGGAGAGGCTTACTCTTGGTCTCTGCTTTTACTGTGGGATTCCCTCTCATCTTCTTCGTTCCTGTCCCAAGAAGCCGGGAAAGTTCTCTGCCGAGGATTGTTAGGAGAGGTCTCCCTAGGTGTACGTGATTCCTCTCCCTCCCTGGTCATGTCTGTTTTACTGAATCTAGGTACCAAGCATTATTCAGAGGAGGCTTTTCTAGATTCTGGCGCGGCTGGGAATTTTATCACACGCGAGGCGGTTAAAAAATACCGGATTCCTGTCAGACCCCTGGAGACTCCTCGGTCGATAGTTTCGGTCAACAGTACGCCCTTGCAGGAGACCATTACCCAGGCCACAGAAGAGATTGAGCTGCAGATCGGAGCCCTGCACCGAGAGAAGATCTCCTTCCACGTCTTGTCTACTATGTCTCAAACGCTTCTTCGAGGTCTCCCTTTGGCTACGGACTCATGAGCCGACCCTGGACTGGCGGTCGGTTGATATACTCCGCTGGGGACTGTTCTGTCAGGAGAAGTGCCTGTTGCCTGTCCATCCGATGAAACCTGCCTGTCCGTCCTTGGCACCTACAGGTCTGCCGTCGGCTTATTAGTCCTTTGCAGAAATCTTCGATAAAAAGGAGGCCGAGACTCTGCCTCTCCATCTGCCATACGATTGTTCGATTGACCTCGTTCCTGGTTCTACTCCACCCAGGGGTAGAATATATCCGCTTTCCCCTGCTGAAACCCAAGCCATGTCTGAGTATATCCAGGAGAACCTTGCCAGAGGTTTCATCCGTAAGTTCTCACCCGCAGGAGCGGGATTTTTCTTTGTCAAAAAGAAGGACGGCTCCCTCCGTCCCTGCATAGACTACCGAGGGCTTAACGATATCACGGTCAAGAACAAGTACCCACTGCCATTGATCCCGGAGCTCTTTGACAGGCTTAGAGGAGCTTGAATTTTCACCAAACTGGATCTTCGTGGGGTGTACAACTTGATCCGCATTAGTTCCGATGACGAGTGGAAGACCGCCTTTAACACCCAAGATGGTCACTATGAGTACTTGGCCATGCTCTTCAGCCTCTGCAACGCCCCAGCAGTATTCCAGGAGTTCGTGAATGAAGTCTTCTGGGATATGCTGTGCTCCTGTGTGGTAGTCTATTTGGACGACATCCTCGATTGTTCTCCAGATCTCTCTCCTCACAGGAAGAACGTGCATCAAGTCCTCCAGCGCCTGATGGAGAACCGCCTTTACGCCAAGCTCAAGAAATGTGCCTTCGGACAGACGTCCTTGCCATTCTTGGGGTACATTATCTCGGACTCTGGTCTATGCATGGATCCGGCAAAGGTGTCCACCGTTCTCAATTGGCCATGGCCCCATGGGGTGAAGGCAATTCAATGCTTCCTACCAACAGTTCATTCCCCATTTCTCCTCGTTGGTTTGCCCCATCTCATCCCTTATCCGCAAAGGAGCTAACCCAAATGCTTGGCCCCCTGAGGCTGATGATGCCTTCCAGTCCTTGAAACAAGCCTTCGCCTCTGCTCCGGCGCTTCATCGTCCTGAGGTTAGTAAACCTTTCACTCTCGAGGTGGACGCATCCTCTTTCGGGGCTGGCACAGTCCTGCAGAAATCGTCTCTTAGACGCTTGGTCACCTGTGGCTTCTTTTCTAAAGTATTCTCCCCAACTAAGCAGAACTACTCCATTAGCGACAAAGAGCTATTGGCCATTAAATTGGCCTTGGAGGAATGGAGATACTTACTGGAAGGTGCCATACAGCCATTCAAGATCTTCACGGACCATAAGAACCTGGCGTACATCCAGTCCGCAGAGACTCAACCCTCGACAAGCCAGGTGGTGCTTGTTCTTCGCCCGCTTTGACTTTGAACTACATTTTCTGCCTGGCTATAAAAACGTTAGAGCGGATGCGTTATCAAGATCTTTCCTGTCATCTGATTCTGAAGAGGAACCTTCTCATATCATTGACTCGTCCAAGGTAATTACCGTGGCTCCTATCAAGTTAACCGCGTTACCTCCGGGAAGAACATTTGTGGCTGAGAACAATCGAAAATGAGTGTTAAACTGGGGACATTCGTCCAAGATTGCCGGCCACGTTGGTGTCAAAAAGACTTTTTCCCTAATCTCTCGCTACTCTTGGTGGCCTTCGATTTCCCAGGATATTAAAGACTTTGTGGCATCTTGCCCTTCCTGCGCCCAGAACAAGATACCCAGACAACCACCCTCCAGTCTTCTGCTCCCACTTCCTGTACTGTCCGCTCCATTAAGGTCAGAGAGCGCGATGACATCACGTATGTACGCCCTCTGCCTGAACAGTCCAAGTGCAGAGAGCTGGAAGATGGCAACGCTGAGGAGTCTAGAGTAGAGCAGTGCCCAGCGAGGAGAGGTATTTCATTTTTTTAATGTTTGGAGCAATATATGGGGAGCATTATACACTGGAGAATTATATATGGGGCTCATCATACACTTGAGCATCATAGATAGGGCCCATTATACACTGGAGCTTCATATGGGACCCATTATATATGGAGCATTATATGGGCCCATCATACACTGGAGCATTATAAATGGGGCCCATCATACACTGGATCATCATCCATGGGGCCCATCATACACCTGCGCATTATACATGGGGCCCATCATACACTGGAGCATCATCCATGGGGCCCATCATACACCTGCGCATTATACATGGGGCCCATCATACACTGGAGCATTATAAATGGGGTCCATCATACACTGGAGCATCATATACGGGGCCCATTATACACTGGAGCATTATAAATGGGGCCCATTATATATTGAGCATTATACACTGTTTGCATAATTATTATTAGGCAAGTTGTATTTCAAAGGATAATTCTTTCTATTATTGAACAACAACTATGTTCTCAATCAACCGAAAAGACTCATAAATATCAAAGCTCAATATTTTTGGAAGTTGGAGTGGGTTTTTTTTACATTTGGCTAGCTCAGGAGGATATCTGTTTGTGCAGGTAACTATTACTGTGCAGAATTATTAGACAACTTAATAAAATACAAATATATACCCATCTTATTTATTTTCACCAGGTAAACCAATATAACAACACGAAATTTAGAAATAAACATTTCTGACATTCAAAACCAAAAAAAAGGGACCAAAATAGCCAGCTTTCTTTACGATGACACTCAAACGCCTTCCATCCATTGATTCTGTCAGTTGCTTGATCTGTTTACGATCAACATTGCGTGCAGCAGCCACCACAGCCTCCCTGACACTGTTCCACAAGGTGTAATGTTTTCACTCCCTGTAGATCTCACATTTTATGAGGGACAACAGGTTCTCTATGGGGTTCAGATCAGGTGAACAAGAAGGCCATGTCATTATTTTTTCTTCTTTTAGACCTTTACTGGGCAGCCACACTGTGGAGTATTTGGATGCATGTGATGGAGCATTGTCCTGCATGAAAATCATGTTTTTCTTGAACGATACTGACTTCTTCCTGTGCCACTGCTTGAAGAAGGTGTCTTCCAGAAACTGGCAGTAGGTCTAGGAGTTGAGCTTCACTCCATCCTCAATGCAAAAAGGTCCCACAAGTTCATCTTTGATGATACCAGCCCATACCAGTACCCCACCTCCACCTTGGTGGCATCTGAGTCAGAGTGGTGCTCTCTGGCCTTTACTGATCCAGCCTCGGGCCCATCAAGAGTCATTCTCATTTCATCAGTCCATAAAACCTTACAAAAATCTGTCTTAACATATTTCTTAGCCTAGTCTTGACATTTTATCTTATGTTTCTTGTTCAAAGGTGGTCGTTTTCCAGCCTTCCTTACCTTGGCTATGTCCCTGAGTATGGCACACCTTGTGCTTTTTGATACTCCAGTAAGGTTGCAGCTCTGAAATATGGCAAAACTGGTGGTGGCAAATGGCATCTTGGCAGCTTCACACTTGATTTTCCTCAATTCATGGGCAGTTATTTTGAGCCTTTTTTATCAAGACACTACTTGCGACCCTGTTGGCTATTTGCCATGAAACGCTTGATTGTTCAGTGATCAAGTTTCAAAAGTTTGGCAATTTCAAGGCTGCTGCATCCCTCTGCAAGACATCTCACAATTTTTGACTTTTCGGAGTCCATCATCCCTCTCTCTAGTTACCCATTTTGCCAATGGAAAGGAAGTTACCTAATAATTAAGCACACCTTATATAGGGTGTTGATGTCATTAGACCACACCCCTCCTCATTACAGAGATGCAAATCACCTGATTTACATAATTGTCAGTTGGCTTTCAAGCCTATACAGCTTGGAGTAGGACAACATGTATAAAAAGGACGATGTGATCAAAATACTCATATGCCTTATAGTTCTGCACACAGTGTATAGGCCCATCATACACTGGAGCATCATCCATGGGGTCCATCATATACTGGAGCATCATATGGTGCCCATCATATACTAGAGCTTCATATGGGGCCCATTATATATGGAGTATTATATAGGCCCATCATACAATGGAGCATCATCCATGGGGCCCATCATATACTGGAGCATCATATGGGGCCCATCAGATACTAGAGCATCATATGGGGCCCATTATATATGGAGCATTATATAGGCCCATCATACAATGGAGCATCATCCATGGGGACATTTATACTGGAGCATCATATGCGGTTAATTATTTATGGGGCATGTGGGGATGTGACTCACTTAGGTGCAGCGGGAGACAGATATGAGACAGGTTCTTCAACAGTGCATGCGGTTTATTCACGTCATAAACGCACAAGGCAGCGTAACACCAAAACGTAGCCTTTAGCTCAGGCCAAATAACACAAAAATGTCCGTGGTTGTAGACTCAGAGCAGGAGTCTCAGCACACATGGGAGGCTTAGTCCTCCCCACACACAGCTCCCTGGTTCAGGAGCAGGCCACATTATAAGGCTGTAGCCACACCCACGATCCCAGCAGCTGACTGGTCACCTGACTGTGACCTCACCACAGGTCCTTCAAACAACAACAATAATAATATCTGGTAGGCTTTACATTATAGAGACAAGCCATTTATGAGGCACATATCTCCCATCAATTACACGACCCTTAGCCCTGCCACATACCTCCCCCCTCTGCCTAAAGCCGTGGGGCTTGGCACTTTCACCTACCAGGCAAGGGATTCTGGAGAGGGCATCGGCATTCCAATGTAGCTTCCCGGCCCTATGCTCTACATGGAAGCTGAAGTTTTGTAGGGCTAAGAACCAGCGGGTGACCCTAGCATTCTTGCCCTTTGTTTCCCTCATCCACCAGAGTGGGGCATGGTCGGATATTAACCTAAACTTCCGTCCCACCAGGTAGTACCGTAATGTGTCCACTGCCCATTTTATGGCCAAACACTCCTTCTCTACAACTGAGTAATTTCTCTCACAAGAAGTCAACTTCCTACTCAAGTAGAGAACAGGATGCTCCTCCCCACGTATCTCTTGGGAGAGGACTGCTCCTACCCTGACATCTGAGGCATCTGTCTGGAGGACAAATTCACGTTTAAAGTCTGGGGCCACCAAAACGGGTTGCTTACAAAGAGCTCCCTTCATTTCTTGGAAGGCTGACTCTGCTTCTTCGGACCAGCTGACCATCGCTGACTTCGTCCCCTTAAGCAGATCAGTTAGAGGTGCAGCCATTGTGGCGAAGTTTGGGATGAACCTCCTGTAATATCCCACAATCCCCAGGAAAGCTTTAACTTGCTTCTTTGACAGAGGTCTCGGCCATGTCTGAATTGCTTCCACTTTATTGATTTGGGGTTTGATCTCGCCACGCCCCACTACATATCCGAGGTACTTGGCTTCTTCTCTCCCCAAGGCACACTTCTTCGGGTTTATTGTAAACCCCGCCTCTCTTAGAGCATCAAACACTGCTTGGACCTTCTCCAGGTGAGTCTCCCAGTCAGGGGTAAAGATGACGATATCATCTAGATATGCGGCAGCATATAGCTTATGAGGTGCAAGGATTCTATCCATCGCACTCTGGAAGGTTGCCGGAGCTCCCTGTAGGCCAAACGGCATCCGGACATACTGGAAGCACCCGTCTGGTGTGGAGAATGCCGTCTTCTCCTTGGCTTCCTGTGCCATGGGGATCTGCCAATATCCCTTGGTCAGATCCAAAGTGGTTATGTATCTGGCAGGTCCAAGTCTCTCGATGAGCTCATCAACGCGTGGCATGGGATAAGCGTCGAACTTGGAGACCTCATTCAGCTTCCGGTAATCGTTGCAGAACCTCCATTCACCATCAGGTTTTGGGACCAGGACAATCGGGCTCGACCAGCCGCTCTTGGATTCCTCAATGACCCCGAGCTTCAACATACGCTGCACCTCCTTGGAGATTACCTCTCGCCGGGCCTCAGGAACACGATATGGTTTCACGTTCACCCGCACATGTGGCTCGGTCAGAATTTCGTGCTCCACCATCTTCGTGCACCCCGGCAACTCTGAGAACAGGTCGCTGTTTTTCTGGAGTAACTCCCGGCACTGCTGTTTCTGGGCCTTCGATAGGGTCTCCGCTATGGTAACGGCTCCAACCTCCCCTTCTAGGTTGCCCAGCAAGCACGGAGTTACCGCTGGCTCTCTATCTTGCCACGGCTTAATACGGTTAACATGGTAAACCTGGTATGGCTGCCGTCTTCCGGGTTGGTGGATCTTGTAGTTTACGTCTCCCAGCTTCTCCACCACCTCAAATGGCCCTTGCCACTTGGCCAAGAACTTACTTTCCACCGTCGGGATTAGCACGAGAACTCGGTCTCCCGGATTGAACTGCCTCACTCTGGCTGACCGGTTGTAGACCCTGGCCTGAGCCTCTTGTGCCTGGCGAAGATGTTCTTTAACAATGGGCATCACCTTCGCAACCCTCTGCTGCATCAGTGCCACATGCTCAATGACGCTTCTGTGGGGCGTGACTTCGGCTTCCCAGGTTTCCTTGGCTATATCTAGGAGACCTCGCGGATGCCGGCCGTACAGAAGCTCGAAGGGGGAGAACCCCGTGGAGGCCTGGGGAACTTCACGGATAGAAAACAGTAAATACGGTAAGAGACAATCCCAGTCTCTACCATCTTCCTCTATGACTTTTCTCAGCATGCTCTTCAGGGTCTTGTTAAACCTCTCAACAAGGCCATCTGACTACGGATGGTACACTGAAGTCCTCAACTGGGAAATTTGCAAGACTCTGCACAATTCTCTCATCACCTTGCTCATAAAAGGTGTCCACTGGTCGGTCAGGACCTCCTTCGGCAAACTCGTCCGGGAAAACACATGGACCAGCTCACGGGCTATACTCTTCACGGAGGAGTTTCTCAGGGGAATGGCCTCAGGATAGCGGGTGGCATAGTCCAGGATGACTAATATATACTGATGGCCCCGAGCTGATTTAACTAAGGGACCGACCAAGTCCATGGCAATTCTCTCAAATGGCACCTCAATAATGGGCAGTGGCACAAGAGGGTTCCGAAAATAAGATGTGGGGGCAGTTAACTGACATGTCGGGCAGGACCTGCAATAGTTTACAATTTCCCGGTGACACCCAGGCCAATAGAACCTCTGTACAATCTGTTCCTGGGTTTTTTCCACCCCCAGGTGTCCCCCCAAGATGTGTGAATGGGCCATGTCCAACACTTTTCGTCTATAGGGGGCTGGTACTATTAACTGCTCTGCCACCTCCTCCCTTATTTTCGTGACCCGGTACAACAATACCCCACTCAACATAAAATGGGGAAACCTTGTGTCTGCTCCCGGCTCTTGTGCAACCCCATTAATGACGGTGACATTGTTAAAGGCTTCCCTTAGTGTGGGGTCCCTATGTTGGGCAGTCCCAAAATTCTCCCTGGCCACCCCTAACTCCGGGATGTCAGGTACAGGGGACCCTTCCTCTTCATCCCCAACAAGGACACATAAAGGAAACCCGTCTACGTCAGGTGGTGGCGATACCTCAGTGGAGTGGATTGGTTCCCTGCTCTTGCTAGCACACTCAGAACCCATCCCCCACAGATCCCAAAACAGACAGAAATCCCGGCCAATAATTATAGGGTGCAACAAGTCTTGAACAACGCCAACTTCATGCGTCTCGGTGCCATGCGCCGTTTCAATCTTCACCCTAGCCATAGGGTAGTCCTTTGCATCGCCATGTATGCACCGAACACCAATCTTTTTACCCGAGAGTATGTTTAGAGGAAAACTGGCCCTCACAAGGGTCACCAAGCTCCCGGAGTCCAGAAGCGCCATTACTGCTCGACCGTTCACCTTCACGTGACACGCTTGTGGCCCCTTGTTAGGTAGCGAGTTCACACTGCAAGCTGGATATGCGTAGTATGAACTACGGCGTCCCATGCTGCAGTCCATCTGCTCGGTGGTCTGGGGACAACGGGCCGCTATATGTCCTGGCCCATGACACTTCCAGCAAATAACACCCGAGGGGACCTTGGGCACCGCCTCCCCCGCCCCTTTTGACCTTGGACGCACCACCCCTTTTTGTGACTCCGCCCCCTGCTGGGACCCCCAATACGGAATGGGCTGCTTCCCCAAGGAACCTTCCATCCCCTGGTATCTCTCGACCAGCCCAACCAGTTCATCAGCATTTTGGGGATCACCCTGGGCAACCCAAGTCTGTAGAGGTCTCGGCAGAGAATGCACAAACCGATCCATCACAACTCGCTCTACCATCTGTGCAGGGGAAGCCGACTCAGGCTGCAGCCATTTCTGGACCAGGTGCAACAGGTCAAACATTTGGGAGCGCGGGGGTTTGTCCCGGTGATAGGCCCAACGATGCACTCTCTGTGCCCTGGTAGTCATTGTTACCCCCAAGCGGGCGAGAATTTCCACTTTTAATTTGGGATACTCTCTGGCATCTTGTACCGTCAGGTCAAAGTACGCCTTCTGGGGCTCCCCCGTTAGGTATGGGGCCAGTACCTCCGCCCACCGCTCTGGCTGAAGTTTTTCCCTCTCAGCCACCCTTTCAAACACCGTCAGGAAGGCCTCAACATCATCCTCAGGGGTCATTTTTTGTAATGCGCGTCTTACCACCTTCTCGACGTCGGTGGCATCAGCCCGACCTGGGGTTGGGGCGCTCGTCCTGCCCTCCTGGATGGCGGTTGCCAGAAGCTGCATCTGCTGCCGTTGTTCCTGCTGGCTCTGCTGGAACTGCTGCCGCTGCTCCTGCTGGCTTTGCTGGATCTGCTGTAACAACAGCTTGTTGGTTTCCTGCTGCAGTGCCTGGGACTGGACCAGATGTTTCATGAGGTCCTCCATGATTCCAGGCAATGCTTGTTGCCCCGCTGCAAACTTCACCCAGGACATGCAGCAACTGTCTCAAGTCTCTGCTGGGACCGCTGCCCGCACGTGTACCACCAATTGTGGGGATGTGACTCACTTAGGTGCAGCGGGAGACAGATATGAGACAGGTTCTTCAACAGTGCATGCGGTTTATTCACGTCATAAACGCACAAGGCAGCGTAACACCAAAAAGTAGCCTTTAGCTCAGGCCAAATAACACAAAAATGTCCGTGGTTGTAGACTCAGAGCAGGAGTCTCAGCACACATGGGAGGCTTAGTCCTCCCCACACACAGCTCCCTGGTTCAGGAGCAGGCCACATTATAAGGCTGTAGCCACACCCACGATCCCAGCAGCTGACTGGTCACCTGACTGTGACCTCACCACAGGTCCTTCAAACAACAACAATAATAATATCTGGTAGGCTTTACATTATAGAGACAAGCCATTTATGAGGCACATATCTCCCATCAATTACACGACCCTTAGCCCTGCCACAGGCATCATATAGGGTATGGAACATTATATGGAGCACATATGGGGCCTATTCTGTATGGAGCATTATATGGAGCCCATTCTGTATGGATCAATATATGGAGCCCATCATATACTGTATGGAGCTTAATATGCATACTCATTATACTGTATGGAGCAATATGTGGGGCTCATTCTACTCTATGGGAACCTTCCTATACTGTATAGCACATTATATGGGGACCATCATATACTGTAGCATTATGTGGAGCTCATCATATATTGTATGGAACATTATATGGGACCAATTATTCTGTATGGAGCAATACATGGGGCTCATTATTCTGTATGGCGCACATAGTTGTCCTGATCCAGGTTGGATTATGACAGATAAATGCACTAGTAACCTTTTTTTTTCTTCAAGCCTTTGGCTTTAAGGAAGTTTTGCACTGTGGTGATTTCAGTTCTAGTTTTGCCCGCGGTGGCCGGTAGGGTCATTGTACTCTGGTTTCTTTAGTTTAGTGCACGTGATTATCACTAACAGGTGTGCTTGCTCTGGTTTAACTATATAGGTGTGTCCTGTTCTCTCACTCACTGTTTGTGATATTGCTCATTTCTAACCAAGTCTGGTGGAGGAAAGAGCTACAGAGAGGAGTTCCTTGCAGCTCAAGCAGAGCTCTGGTGTAGTAGCTTCAGGTGGAAGCTGAATTCTGGTGGTGGACTCTGTTGCTGGGAGCAAGAGCAACAGAGCAAAGCTAAGTGGTGTTACCCCTGTTTTGTAACTTTCCTTTTGTGTGTTTCAGTGCAGTGGTGGGATTAGTTTCTGCACCGTCCATTTCACTAGAAAGGGCTAGGTGCAGGGCGAGCTAGGAGGTCTCCACGTCCCTGTTCCCTATCGCAGCGCCCTCCATTGTATCAGTTTCCCTGGTGTTAAATTCGCCCTGCTGGAGGCGGTGTATCCAGTTATATGTGTAATTCTGAAATTCTCCTGCTGGAGGCGGTGTATCCGGCTGCACGTTATATTATTTAAATTCGCCCTGCTGGAGGCGGTGTATCCAGGGTCACGTGTGCCATAGAAATTCGCCCTGCTGGAGGCGGTGTGTCCAGTCACACGTTGACCATCACAATAGTACTGTATGGAGGAATATACTGTCCAGTTTTTGAGCTATTGGAGAATTTAAAATAGATATCAGTCATGTAATATAAGAAGTGAAGTACAGTATTTGTCATTGCACTATACCAATATTTCTCTGCCGTATCGGAGCATCATGAATTGTGGTATGTGTTAAAGGGGCCCACCGACACTCTTTCGCACACGAAAACCTGGAGCCAGCCCTACCCCCCACAACTTTATAATTATTATTATTATTATGCATTAATATAGCGCCATTTATTCCATGGCGCTTTACATGTGAAAAGGGGAAATATAGACAAGTATAATAAACATGTGTAAGACAAGGGACACACAAGTACATAAGGAGAGGGGACCCTGCCCGCGAGGGATCATAACTTTAGCCAAATAACCCCCAGTTTTCAATGTGTGTTATACAACTATTATTATAAAGTAAATTAAGGTTAACAAGCTTAAGTAATACGAATTGATGTTGTTGGCATTGAAATGGGCACTGTAGGTGCTGTCCTCCACTCCCTGCCGACTTTGCTTCCCCATTGACTTGCATTGGGTTTCGTGTTTCAGTCGGACTTCTGACTTTTCCCGATAGTCGACTGATTTAGTTCGACTCGACTTTTGAGAAAGTCGGGTTTCATGAAACCCGACTCGACCCTAAAAAAGGCAAAGTCACTCATCTCTAGAGTTGAGCGATACCGTCCGATACTTCAAAATATCGGATCGGAATGGATCGGCCGATCTTTAAAAAAAGTATCGGTATCGCCGATGCCGATACCGGAAGTCCCATTCAAGTCTATGAGACTTCCGGTATCGGAATTGGAAAAACCCTTTCCTGCCCTTGTACAGCCTCTCGGGGGTCTGTACGGGCCTTCCGGGGGTCTCTGCCGGCCTGCCGGGGGTCTGTGCCGGCCTGCCGGTGGGCTGTGCGGACTGCCCGGGGTCTGTGCACCCTGTGGGGGTCTGTACCGGCCTGCCGGGGGGCTGTGCCGGCCTGCCGGGGGGCTGTGCTGATGTCCAGGGGTCTGTGCAGGCATCGTCCGATGGGACTACAAGTCCCATCGGGCGATGCCTGCTACCATGACAGTGATTGACACATTAGCCAATGATGGGACAGTAGAATTTCCCACACAGCTTTTACCATAAAGTGAGACTAGGGATTTTTTTGTGTCGTGGGACACACTCGTGGACTGCTTCGGATCATGGGTGAGTATTTTTGTGGTTTGTTATGTTAATATTTATTCCGTAGACGACAATGGCTTCGGGGAACAATGTGACAAGTATTGGTAAGTATGTTACTCTATGTTATATGTACTGTATGTCTATGTATGTATTGTATGTAGCATGCATGTAGTATGTATGTAGCATGTATGTAGTATGTATGTAGTATATATGTGGTATGTATGTAGCATGTAGTATGTATGTAGCATGCATGTAGTATGTATGTAGTATGTATGTAGCATGTAGCATGTATGTAGCATGCATGTAGTATATATGTGGTATGTATGTAGCATGTAGTATGTATGTAGCAGGCATGTAGTATGTATGTAGTATGTATGTAGTATGTATGTAGTATGTATGTAGCATGCATGTAGCATGTAGTATGTATGTAGCATGCATGTAGTATATATGTAGTATGTATGTAGCATGTAGTATGTATGTAGCATGCATGTAGTATGTATGTAGTATATATGTGGTATGTATGTAGCATGTAGTATGTATGTAGCATGCATGTAGTATGTATGTAGTATATATGTGGTATGTATGTAGCATGTAGTATGTATGTAGCATGCATGTAGTATGTATGTAGTATATATGTGGTATGTATGTAGCATGTAGTATGTAGTATGTATGTGGTATGTATGTAGCATGTAGTATGTATGTAGCATGCATGTAGAATGTATGTAGTATATATGTGGTATGTATGTAGCATGTAGTATGTATGTAGCATGCATGTAGTATGTATGTAGTATATATGTGGTATGTATGTAGCATGTAGTATGTATGTAGCATGTATGTAGTATGTATGTAGTATATATGTGGTATGTATGTAGCATGTAGTATGTATGTGGTATGTATGTAGTATGTATGTAGTATGTATGTAGCATGTATGTAGCATGTAGTATGTATGTAGCATGCATGTAGTATGTATGTAGTATGTATGTAGCATGTAGTATGTATGTAGCATGCATGTAGTATATATGTAGTATGTATGTAGCATGTAGTATGTATGTAGCATGCATGTAGTATATATGTAGTATGTATGTAGCATGTAGTATGTATGTAGCATGCATGTAGTATATATGTAGTATGTATGTAGCATGTAGTATGTATGTAGCATGCATGTAGTATGTATGTAGTATATATGTGGTATGTATGTAGCATGTAGTATGTATGTAGCATGCATGTAGTATGTATGTAGTATATATGTGGTATGTATGTAGCATGTAGTATGTATGTAGCATGCATGTAGTATGTATGTAGTATATATGTGGTATGTATGTAGCATGTAGTATGTAGTATGTATGTGGTATGTATGTAGCATGTAGTATGTATGTAGCATGCATGTAGTATGTATGTAGTATATATGTGGTATGTATGTAGCATGTAGTATGTATGTAGCATGCATGTAGTATGTATGTAGTATATATGTGGTATGTATGTAGCATGTAGTATGTATGTAGCATGTATGTAGTATGTATGTAGTATATATGTGGTATGTATGTAGCATGTAGTATGTATGTGGTATGTATGTAGTATGTATGTAGTATGTATGTAGCATGTATGTAGCATGTAGTATGTATGTAGCATGCATGTAGTATGTATGTAGTATGTATGTAGCATGTAGTATGTATGTAGCATGCATGTAGTATATATGTAGTATGTATGTAGCATGTAGTATGTATGTAGCATGCATGTAGTATATATGTAGTATGTATGTAGCATGTAGTATGTATGTAGCATGCATGTAGTATATATGTGGTATGTATGTAGCATGTAGTATGTATGTAGCATGCATGTAGTATGTATGTAGTATGTATGTAGTATATATATATATATTTTTTTTAAACATTTAACACATTAGCCGGATGATGGGACTACTACTGTCCCATCATTGGCTAATGTGTCAATCACTGTCATGGTAGCAGGCATCGCCCGATGGGACTTGTAGTCCCATCGGACGATGCCTGCACAGACCCCCGGACATCAGCACAGCCCCCCGGCAGGCCGGCACAGTCCCCCGGCAGGCCGGTACAGACCCCCACAGGGTGCACAGCCCCCCGGCAGGCCGGCACAGCCCCCCGGCAGGCCGGTACAGACCCCGGGCAGTCCACACAGCCCCCCGGCAGGCCGGCACAGCCCCCCGGCAGGCCGGTACAGACCCCCACAGGGTGCACAGACCACCGGCAGGCCGGCACAGCCCCCCCGGCAGGCCGGTACAGACCCCGGGCAGTCCACACAGCCCCCCGGCAGGCCGGCACAGCCCCCCGGCAGGCCGGCAGAGACCCCCGGAAGGCCCGAAATGACGGCGCATCATGATGCGCACACACCGCGCATCATGATGACGTCATTTTGGCTGTCAATCAACTTTGAACTTCCGATTCCGATGCCCATGCCCGATATTGAAAAAATATCGGATGTCGGTATCGGAATTCCGATACAGCAAGTATCGGCCGATACCCGATACTTGCGGTATCGGAATGCTCAACACTACTCATCTCTAATAGGTAACCTCAAAAATCTTTTCATATATGCACCTGAAGGTAGAGCCAGAAACATTGTTTACCAAAAAACACTATAATAGATAGTTGTTTAACTGTAAACCAATGTTACTCTTTTGTCTGTGAACTACTTATAGATTACACTGTAGGGAGGGGGGAAGGGTTGCACTATGTTGTTAATTTGGTGTAAATGTTTTATATGTTTGTGTTAGGCTACTTTCACACATCAGGTTTTCGGCGTCAGGCGCGATCCGGCGTCGTGCCGGAATGCCGGATCCGGCAAATGTTTTGTAAAACCTGAAGTGCCGGATCCGGTTTTCTGCCGGATCCGTCTTGTTCTTGACAGACAGAACCGGATCCGTCTCATCCGGTTCATCCGTTTTTCTATCCGTTTTTCTATCCGTTTTTCGACGGATTACGCCGGATCAGGTTTTTAAAATTGACCATTGTGGCCTTCCGAACGGGATTGGCTACTGGAAAACTAGATATAGCATGTTCCTACAGCCCTTCTTTGACAGGTTGTAGAGAAGAAAGTGCAGGTTGGAGAGAAGAGCAAGTTACTGGCGAAGATGGATGTTGTCATTGGAAATATTACCACTAGAAGTTCTGTGACGGTTTCAGGGACAATTTTCCACTATACTTTATGTCACCTCAAGGCAGAGTACACTGGGATGACAGAGTGTGAGAGATTTTTGCCCTAAACTTGTGTACCTTCTGGACCAACAGTATATACCTTTGCCAACCGAAGTTGGCTATCTTGTCATGGTCGTACTATTTTTACCTTTAGGCCACAGGTGTGTACCTGGTTGTGTTTTATGCAAAGTATTTCACCTTTTAACAAAGGTTGTGTACATTGGTAGGAAATCACCAACAATAAACACAACTTTTTAGGTGAAATACTTTGCTTCAAACACAACCAGGAACACAACTGTGGCAAAAAGCTAAAATTTACCCACAGTTATACCTGGTTTTGAATACCTTTTTACCTTTGAAATACCCTGTATTTAACCTTTTTTTAAAACATAGTTCGCCGCAGAAAGAAATGACAGACAACCATTGTGAAACGATAATTTAACTTTTATTTAAATGTTTTGTTTTTTTTGTAAAATGTTTTTAAAGTGCAAAAAACTTTTTTAATAAAGGTTTTAAACCCAATGGGCATTTTTATTACAAAAAACACACATTTACAATTCTGTGTACTGTGGGGTGGAAATACTGCTGGAGGGGCTGCGGGACACTTCGACACTGGGTGTGTGGAGAGAGGACTGGGATCGTGGTGGGGAAGGAACAGTTAGAGGTGAAGGTGTGGAAAAAACTACAGAATGGGTGGACATGTGGGAAGCAGAAGAGGTGGTGGGTGGTGGAGTGGAGGGTTGGGCAGGGACTGTAGGAGCAGATGATGTTGATGGAAAGTTGTATGGGGAAGGAGTTTGGTACGGGGAAGGAGTTTGGTACGGGGAAGGAGTTTGGTACGGGGCAGGTTGCTGGAAGTGGGGAGATGACTGGTACTGGGGAGGTTGCTGGTACTGGGGAGGTTGCTGGTACTGGGCAGGTTGCTGGTATGTAGTAGGAGGGGGAGGATGAAAAGTGGCTGGAGGGGGTGCAGATGTAATAGGAGGGGGAGGATGGAAAGTGGCTGGAGGGGGTGCAGGTGGAGGAACTACAGTGGTGGGAGGTGGAGGTTGGGAGGTAACCTGCTGTAGAGCACTGTGGCACGAATGCATTACATGCATCTGCTGGGTAGGAGATAGTGTTTCCATGCGCTCCACAACAGACCTGAAAAAGGTGTGGTTTGGCGAAGATCTTGCTTCTGAATGCATGGTTTGCAGAAGTGTCTTCACCTCCAGAATGCTGGAGTTGATCTGCTGAAAGCCTGCGGAGATTTGCTCTGACAAGACTTTGAGACAGTTCTGGAAAGATGCATTCAGATGCAATAACTCTTGCGCATAACTCTTTTCCTGACCCCTCTGCCGCTGCCGCCCAGTACCCGCAGGTGTACTAGAGGCGGCAGGGGCAGAAGGGTGGGGTAAAGGGAAAGCGATCTCCTCACCAGCAGCTTCATGTAATGTAGGCGGCCACGATGCTCCTGTGCTGGTGGATGGGACAGATGGGTCGAATGTGTGGGAAGGCAGGGAAGGTGCAGATGTACCGGGGCGGTCGAAGTGTCCCTCGGTGCCGGTCTCCTCAGGGATCGCCTCAGAAGGGTCCAATCGTGCAGGCTCCTGAGTGCTGCTCACCGTGCTGTGGAATAAAGAGAAAAAAAAACAATTAAAATACTGACATGGTATGGCCCTGGCTGAAAAAAAAAAGTTACATCTAACATTTTTTTCACATGTGGTGTGTAATATTTACCTTCTGGTGAGCATTGTTTCCCGGAGGAACGACAGGGCTTGTGCGTACTTGTACTTGCTCCTGCGTCCTCCAGATCCACTCGGGGCCCGCATCTCTTTATTGAACTCCTTCTTGAAACGATCCCTCACAGACCGCCACCGATTCACAATTCTGTTCCCTGAAACGAGAAAGGAGTGGTTAGTATACAACATCAGTGTTTCACAAACTCCAGTCCTCATGGTCCCCAGGGGTCATGTTTTCAGGATTTCAATAGTAAATAGAAATCCTGAACACATGATCCGTGGGGACCACGAGGACTGGAGTTCGGGAAACACTGGTTTACATCAAGCAACCTGTATATACTTACGCTCTTTAATCTGGGCCCGAGCTTCGAGGTCCTTCCAGTGGCCCACAAGGAGAGAACAGATTTCCTCCCAGAGTCGTCGGGTAATGATCAGGTCAGCGTGGCGGCGGTCAGCCATATTCCAGAGCTGCTCCCTTTCTCTGACGAGATCGATGAGGCGGTCCACATCAATCCCTCCATCCTCACCGTCAGAGTCGGGAGCACGCTGTGAAGGCTGTTAAAGAAAAAGACAAAAATAACATAATTAGCCTCCACAAAAGAAATGAAATAAAAAGTGCAAAAAAACAAAGCAAAAATATTTATACTTACACGCTGGTGACCGCCGCGTTGCTGTCGCCGATGACCCTGGGAGGCACTGCGAGGACCTCTTGGCCGAGCACCAGATTGGGAAGACTAGAGAAGAAAACAAAAAATGTTATGTGTTTGGATGTAGGCATTTGTTTGCTGTGTGTGGTCTGCAGAACATTGTTTTCTATGTGTTGTGTGTAGTGTGATGTTGTGTTTCTGCGTTTGATGCAAAAAACTTACGAATTGTGAGCCCACTCCAAGCGTCTGTCCACCCCTTCCTTCTTCTTCTGGGAGCTCCTCTTCATCTTGTGATTCCTGTTTTGAAATAAAAGGCAATGAATAGACATATATTACAGAGATGATGGATTTTGGAAATAAAAACTTACCGTCAAACGCTGACGATGCGAGGGAGGGCTCCCAGAAGAAGATGTGCTGTCCTGTTGATGGCCAGACTCCATGGCTGTGGGTATTGCTGCTGCCAGTGATGCCATTTCTGCTGCTGCTGCTGCATCTCTTTGGCGGCTGTTGAATAAAGAGAAACAAAGGGCCAATGAATATCTTGATATTCCATGGCCCTAGTTTGGAGGAATGGGGGATTTGATAATTACCGTCTCTCATCTGCTTCTGGACTCCCCTCCCGTTCAGCATGCTGCTCCATTTGGGGTGGTGCTGATGGTGCTGCTGCTGCAGATGTCTGCTGCCTTCTCCTGCTCCTGGTTCTTGGCTTGGGTGGCATGTTGGGTGTGGCTGAGGGTCCCATTGTCTTGCTTTTATATATCTCCTGTGGGCAGAGCTACTGAGCATGCTCAGACCAAAAAAACCGGATCCGGCCACCGAATCCGGCTTTCGCCGGATCCGGCGCATTGCGGCGCTCATAGGCTTTCATTGTGTGAAAAAGCCGGACGCGCCGGATCCGGCGGGTACGGCTTTTTCGCCGGAGACAAAAAACGTTACAGTAGACGTTTTTTCCAGATGCCGGATCGCGACACATTGCGACACATTGCCGGATCCGGCGAAAACCGGATGAAACGCATGGCCATCCGGCGCGATCCGGCGCAAATGCAAGTCAATGGGGGGGAAACCGGATCCGGCATTGCATTTCGCCGGATCCGGTTTCTGTCAAAAGCGCCGGATCGCGCCTGACGGCGAAAACCTGATGTGTGAAAGAGGCCTAAGGTGCATAAATTTTCATTTTCGATAAAAAATAGTTAAAAAAATAGTTGTAATAGTTTATACTACATAACATGTATTGAATATGTAAAATCAATAAAAATCTTGAAATAAAAAAAAAAGTTGTTCACATCAATGTTAAGACAAATTAGTAAAATTCCAAAATAATACAAATTTAAAGTGGAAAAAATTTACTGTAGCACTCTGAAAATGTATAATTCAGGGTGATACTTAAAATTTTACTTTAGCTACCATATACAGCAATTTAACATATTTTCCGTGAGCGAAGCCACTGGTATTCTACTAGTATACCTATAAAGAGAAAAATCAGACAAACTGAAAATTTTGCGGTGGTCTCTTAATTTTTGCCAGAGCTGTATAATATATGTATGTGCAAGCCAGATACCATGTTCAAATATAATGTTTACACACACAAAACAAATATAAGTGAATATAATATATATATATATATATATACATATATATATTTCACTTTTTGTGTTCAAGAACTGAAATAGATTAATTTTTTAATGATATTTTAATTTTGTGAGAAGCACTTGTATTTTGTGTGAATAGCAAACTAAAGCAACTGTACACGTCTGAAGTTGCTTATTTTTAACCCTTTTCACATATGACACCACCTTATAAAGAAAATAAAAAAGTCTGTTTAGTATAATAATTTATTCAACCAAAAAAAGTTTATTTTTATTTGTTGTTTAATGCAATAATTTTTTTTTAGATTTTCTGTGTCACAGCAGTGTAAAAGTCAAAAAAGTGAATATAGAATAGGTAGCTGTCACTGTTTGCTATATTTGTGCTGCACAGGAAGAAGTCTTCAATATGTATGGCATATACTTCATCCTATATATACATGATCTGATATTTACATCCAGATATTAAGGTGCCAGCAGTATCCGGGATAGAAGCAGGATGAGTAAGGTAATAACACTGCCCATGGGTGAAATATTTACGTCATTCACAGACTGAAACTTTGGTTTCTTTAACATCTCGATATAAATATTGGATCATATACTTAATGAATGTGATATATCTTGTGATGCTTAATAAATGTATAAATGCTGCAGTTTTCATAAATTAAAAGCCAAAAACAAACACAATTTAAGAGAACTTTTTATAAAAGTGAGTTCATTTAATTATTAGTATTAACAAATGACAAAATAAAGCATCAGTGGACATGTTATGCCGTGATTATGGGTGTGTGGCTACTCTGAAATATCGGGATTAATTAGCTAATTACAAATACACAGGGTAAAGACTAAAAGCAGGCCATATAAGTGAGATAGAAGTTGGGCAGATCTATGGATCTCAACATGATCAACCAACGATCTAATGTGTTTACACACGTGGTCAAAATTTTTGGTACCCCTCGTTTAATGACAGAAAAGCACACAATGCTCACATAAATAACTTAAATCTGACAAAAGTAATAATAAATAAAAAAATCTATGAAAATGAACAAATGAAAGGCAGACAATGCTTTTCAGCCATGCTTCCACAGAATTAAAAAAAAAATAAAATTTATGAAATAGACCTGGACAGAAATGATGATACCCTTAAATTAATATTTTGTTGCACAAACTTTTGAGGCAATCACTGCAACCAAACAATTCCTGTAACAGACAATGAGACTACTGCACCTCTCAACAGGTATTTTGTCCCACTCCTCAAGAGCAAACTGCTCCAGTTGTCTCGTGTTAGAAGGTTGCCTTTTCCAGGCGGCATGTTCCAGCTCTTTCCAAAGATGCTCAATAAGATTTAGGTCAGGGGTCATAGAAGACCACTTCAGAATAGTCCAGTGTTGTCCTCTTAGCCATTCTTGGGTGTTTTTAGCTGTGAGTTTTCGATCACTATCCTCTTTGCAAGACCCATGACCTGCGACTGAGACCAAGCTTTCTGACACTGGGCAGCACATTTCTCTCTAGAATCCCTTGATAGCCTTGAGATTTCATTGTACCCTGCACAGATTCTAGACACCCTGTGCCAAAGGCAGCAAAGAAGCCCCCGAACATAACAAAGCCTCCTCCATGTTTCACAGTAGGGACAGTGTTCTTTTCTTAATATGCTTCATTTTTCCATCTGTGAACATAAAGCTGATGTGCCTTGCCGAAAAGTTCAATTTATGTCTCATCTATCCATAGGACATTCTCTCAGAAGCTTTGTGGCTTGTCAACGTGTAGTTTGGCAAATTCCAGTCTTGCTTTTTTATGATTTTTTTCAACAATGGTGTCCTCCTTGGTTGTCTCCCATGAAGTTTACTTTGACTCATACAATGACGGATGGTGCGATCTGACACTGATGTTCCTTGAGTTTGAGTTCACCTTTAATCTGTTTAGAAGTTTTTCTGGGCTATTTTATTACCATTCGTATTATCCGTCTTTGCTTTGTCATCAATTTTCCTCCTGCGGCCACGTCCAGAGAGGCTGGCTACAGTCCCTTGGAACTTAAATTTTTAAATAATATGTGCAACTGTAGTCACAGGAACATCAAGCTGCTTGGAGATAACTTTTACCTTTAACATGTTTGTCTATCATTTTCTTTCTAATTTCCTGAGACACCTTTTTCCTTCGCTTCCTCTGGTCCATGTTGAGTGTGATACACACCATATCACCAAACAGCACAGTGAGTATCTGTAGCCCTCTCTACAGTCCCACTCACTGATTCCAAGATTTTAGACACCTGTGATGCTAATTAGTGGACATACCTTGATTTAACATGTCCCTTTTTGTCACATTATTTTCAGGGGTACCATCATTTCTGTCCAGGCCTATTTCATGAGTTTTATTTTTTTAAAAAAAACTCTGTGGAAGCATGGTTGAAAAACAATGACTGACTTTCATTTGCTCATTTTCATAGATTTTTTATTTATTATTACTTTTGTCAGATTCAAGTTATTTCTGTGACCATTGTGGGTTTTTCTCTCATTAAACGAGGGGTTCCAACAATTTTGACCACGTGTGTAGTTGGTTCCCAACAGTGGCCATCAAGGGAATGATGGATTCAGCAAGTTAAATTTCAAAGTGCCCAATCCTTTGTTCCTGAATAGGGTAATCTGTAAACACAGCGGTTTCGCTCCATTGCAATAAACATCCACGCTCAGTCAAGATGAACGTGAATTTTTTTCTACCTTAAGGAGAAAAAGCTGCATATGACTGTCTTAAAGCAGTTGTACCAGATTGGCAAGGATAGGCACAACTTTGATAGGTTGTAACTTGTTGATAGGTGGGGACCCACCACTAGAGTCCATACAGATCCCAAGAACAGGGCTCTGCAGTAGTTGAATGGAGTAGCAGTTGAGCTTGCACACCACCACTCAATTCATTGTTGGTCGAAGTGTCGTTGACAATCATTGTACTCTGCCATCTCTAGCAGACCCATAGACAAATATTGAAATGCAGATCCCTGTTTTTGGGACAGATGGGGTCTCAGAGGTCATGGTCGCATCAGTGGGACCCATAGTAATCAGCAAGTTATCAAACACCCTGAGGATAGAGCATAACTTGTCACAACTCATATAACTCTAAAGAAACATGGAGTTTCTTCCAAATCTTCTCTGCTACTTTCTTGTATTTTTTATACTTGACCCTATTTTTCGCTATTGCCTTCTCTCACAGCCTCAGTAGTGTCTTCCTATCAGCATTGTGAGTGGTTCTGTATGTGTTTAAAACTGTTATTGACCACTTCTGTTATTATTATTATTAAATGTATGGACACTCTCAGAAGAATCAAAGCATGCAGAAATTAGGAAGATGCACAGCAACATTTAGTTTTCATTATTATTAGATTATAAAAAAGTAAAGTAATGATCTATTTAGAATGAACTTAGGTTAAGTCACAATTAACATACAACTTGAGAAGCAGCGCCACTTTTGTCCCTAGGTGGTGTCTGGTATTGTAATTCATCCTAATTAAAGCGAATGGATCAGAACAAATCCCATGGACATAAGTGGCACTTTTTTATAATCCTATTTTATCATCTCAAACAATCCCTTTAAGGGTCATTCGTTCTTATGAACATTGCCATATATTTAACGTATCGATGAAGGGACTAACTACATAAAGTTTTATATGTCTACCACAAATCAGTGACAATCTTGACCTAGTGTTCAATGTTCAGTCGACATCTTCCATATCATTATCGGGTGATACTTGTTGCAATTCTGTTTTTGAAGGGTTTTGCTCCTTTGGATCTGAGCAAATGGCATCGTGTGACGATTGTGCAGGATTTTCCCCTGAAGTAGCCAATTTGCTGGCTTCTGACTGTAGACATTGCGGACTGCTTTCTTCTGCTTGCTCCTCAAGAGTGTGGGTCACCATAAAAGCGCTTTCCAGATCTCTGATGATTTTTTCATCTATTACAGAAGACTCTACGACAGCCCTTTCATCAGCAGCCGCCGTAGCAGAATCCAGGACCTGAGCTACCGCTTCTTCTTCCTCCTCCTCCTCCTCCTCCTCATCTCTTGTCTTGGCATCTTTAATTCTTTTGTATAGTTCAATTCTTTCCTCCTGTAGTGCTCTGCAAAGCTTCTCCAGCCTCTCAATTTTTATAACAAAGCATTCATATTCTTTAGCCCTCATGGATTTCTGCAGGAAAAATAGGGCAAGAAAGAAAGGTAGAAATGTAGTGTCATTTTGTATAATAAGATCACACAGCTAATGACTGGATACTGATGCAGACGTCTAGTACACAAAAGTCATACTGACTTGGCTATATTTTTGTGAAGGGTTCCGTAGAAACGTTAATGCAAACAGAGCCTAAAGTAAATAGTTTCAAAAGAATTTTTTTATATATCTTTATAAAAATATTTTGTTTATCTGATACAGAACACCAAATAAACTGATTCCTGCGCCGACAACTACTACTAGCACTTAACTGGAAGTTCTTTATACATAGAGCTCGATAATAACAAAGTATGCATAAAGCATTTAAAGGGATTGTCCAGGCAAAAAAAACCTTTGCCCAGAGGACTGGATATAGAAAACATAACAAATTCAATCATACTCACCTACCGGAATCCACCTGGATCCAACACAGGCTGCTCTATTGTCTGTGCAGAGACGTCAAAGGTTGATTTCAATATTCTACCAGCCCCTTAGTTGATATTTCTGTTACTCACTTATGTATATAGCGAAGAGGCGTAGCTAGGGTTTTGGTTCAGGGGGGCGAAACTTCTGAGTGGGCCCCTAACCAGAGAACCTCAGCAGACGACCGCGCTGTTGCCAAAAATAATCTATATATAAAAAGACCAGTATTGGTATTATCGACCTATTGGTCAGTGGTAAATTATACCAGTCCTACAGAACATATAATAGATTACAGCAGAATTACAGATATGACTTACCGCTGACGTTCTTTCTGAAGGAATCGTTCACTTTGCCAATCTTTTCCGTCTGGCCCATACTGACATGAGGACTCCTGCAGCCAGGACTCGACTGCAGAGAATACAACAAAAACACGTTTCACTTCTCATATTTTCAGCACTGTCACTAATTGGACTATTCTCAACCTGCACAAACTGCTCATCCTGCTGATACCCCAATACTGAGCCGCTGCTGCCGTATGTGTCCCTATTACTGAACCTATTGTGTGGTTCTGTGTGACCTCTAAATTCTAAAGCATCCCTCTAGATAATAGTAATGTCGGGTGCAAGTGCCCTAGAAAACAGTGCCCACATTTTGTCCCCTAGAATGTAATATTGCCCTGTGTGCCCCTTTGACAGTCACAGAAACCCAAGTTCCCCTATAACAAAAAGTGCCCACTTTACATTTAGTAATGTCCCGAGTCTTCCCCCTGTACAGCTCCTCTATACACAGTATAATGCCCCCTCACTGTATATATATATATATACACTCACTGGCCACTTTATTAGGTACACCATGCTAGTAACGGGTTGGACCCCCTTTTGCCTTCAGAACTGCCTCAATTCTTCGTGGCAGAGATTCCACAAGGTGCTGGAAGCATTCCTCAGAGATTTTGGACCATATTGACATGATGGCATCACACAGTTGGCGCAGATTTGTCGGCTGCACATCCCTGATGCGAATCTCCCGTTCCACCACATCCCAAAGATGCTCTATTGGATTGAGATCTGGTGACTGAGGAGGCCATTTGAGTACAGTGAACTCATTGTCATGTTCAAGAAACCAATCTGAGATGATTCGAGCTTTATGACATGGCGCATTATCCTGCTGAAAGTAGCCATCAGATGTTGGGTACATTGTGGTCATAAAGGGATGGACATGGTCAGCAACAATACTCAGGTAGGCTGTGGCGTTGCAACGATGCTCAATTGGTACCAAGGGGCCCAAAGAGTGCCAAGAAAGAATTCCCCACACCATGACACCACCACCACCAGCCTGAACCGTTGATACAAGGCAGGATGGATCCATGCTTTCATGTTGTTTACGCCAAATTCTGACCCTACCATCCGAATGTCGCAGCAGAAATCGAGACTCATCAGACCAGGCAACGTTTTTCCAATCTTCTACTGTCCAATTTCGATGAGCTTGTGCAAATTGTAGCCTCAGTTTCCTGTTCTTAGCTGAGAGGAGTGGTACCCAGTGTGGTCTTCTGCTGCTGTAGCCCATCTGCCTCAAAGTTCGACGCACTGTGCGTTCAGAGATGCTCTTCTGCCTACCTTGGTTGTAACGGGTGGCAATTTGAGTCACTGTTGCCTTTCTATCAGCTCGAACCAGTCTGCCCATTCTCCTCTGACCTCTGGCATCAACAAGGCATTTCCGGCCACAGAACTGCCGCTCACTGGATTTTTTTTCTTTTTCGGACCATTCTCTGTAAACCCTAGAGATGGTTGTGCGTGAAAATCCCAGTAGATCAGCAGTTTCTGAAATACTCAGACCAGCCCTTCTGGCACCAACAATCATGCCACGTTCAAAGGCACTCAAATCACCTTTCTTCCCCATACTGATGCTCGGTTTGAACTGCAGGAGATTGTCTTGACCATGTCTACATGCCTAAATGCACTGAGTTGCCGCCATGTGATTGGCTGATTAGAAATTAAGTCTTAACACACAGTTGGACAGGTGTACCTAATAAAGTGGCCAGTGAGTGTATATATATATATATATATATATATATATACTAACCCCTTAATATCCCCAAACTATTTAATGGCTCCAACACTGTATGATGGCCCGGCCCCCGTCACTATAATCCCCACACTGTATGATGGCCCCCTAGATAGCATCATTATCATAATACAGCAGATAGTCCTCAATATAGTATAATGCACTCCCCATAGGCAGAGTCTATAGTATAATGCACTCCCCATAGGCAGCCTCTATCCAATTTATAAAGCTCAAGTGTATGTATGTATGTATGTATGTATGTATGTGTGTGTGTATGTCCGGGATTGGCATCCGCACCGTCGCAGCTACAGCCACAAAATTTGGCACAGTCACACGTCTGGACCCAGAGACTGTCCTAGGCTATGTTGTGAGGTGAAATTTTAACCCCGCGCGTTCCAATTCACCAAACAATTTTGCCCCTATCTACATAATGGGGAAAAAGTGTGTGTGTATCAAGCCCCGCCCCTCATTATGATGTCATAATGGTTGCCATGGCGACGCTGATGTCATCACAGGTTGCAAGCCCCACCGCTCATTATGATGTCATAATGGTTGATTATGGGATGGAGGATGTGTGATGGGTATATGGGCACTGGACTATGGGATGGATTGGAGGATATGTATGATGGGTATATGGGCACGGGACTATGGGATGGAGGATGTGTGATGGGTATATGGGCACTGGACTATGGGATGGAGGATATGTATGACGGGTATATGGGCACGGGACTATGGGATGGCGGATATGTATGATGGGTATATGGGCACGGGACTATGGGATGGAGGATATGTATGATGGGTATATGGGCATGGGACTATGAGATGAAGGATGTATGATGGGTATATGGGCACTCGACTATGGGATGGCGAATATTTATGATGGGTTTATGGGCATGGGACTATGGGATGGAGGATGTGTGATGGGTATATGGGCACTTGACTATGGGATGGAGGATATGTATGATGGGTATATGGGCATGGGACTATGGTATGGAGGATAATTATAATTTGCTATAACTAACCACAGTTAGTTACTATGCCCGGGCAGCGCCGGGCTCTTCAGCTAGTATTATAATAAACCCCCACAGGCAGATTCTATATTATAATGCACCCAAATAGGCAGCCACTGTATTATAATGCACTCCCCATAGGCAGTCTCTATATTATAATGCACCCCTATAGGCAGCCTTTGTATTATACTGCACCTCCATAGGCAGCCTTTGTATCATAATGCACCCCCTTAGGCAGCCTATTATAATGCACCCCCATAGGCAGCCTACTATAATGCACTCCCCATAGGCAGCCCCTTATAATGCACTCCCCATAGGCAGCCTATTATAATGCACTCCCCATAGGCAGCCTATTATAATGCACTTCTCATAGACAGCCTATTATAATGCACTTCCCATAGGCAGCCTATTATAATGCACCCCCATAGGCAGCCTTTCTATTATAATGCACCCCCATTACAAAAAATAATAAATCCAGTACTCACCTCTCTTCCTCCCGGCTCCTACGCTGCTCCCTGCTCTCCTGAAAGAGGGCGACGGGCAGTAATGTCATCGTGTCCACTGTCAAGGAGAGGGGGATGAAGGGAGAAGGAGCACTCGCTCCTTCTCTCATCACTGCGGTCTATAGTATCGGCTAGATGCCGACACAGCTGACCCTGCGATGACGGGCGGGGGGGGCCCACTACTGACACAGGGCCCCCCACCGTCTGCACAGGGGCCCCATAGTGACTGGGCGGCAGAGCAGGGAGATCGATTGTGAAATGTTTTTTATTTTCACCACTCTCTAGTAGTGCCTGCCAACAATTGACAAGATGAATTATAGCTTAAAGGGGTTGGCCCATGAATACAATTTATCACCTATGCACAAGCTCCCTGAGATATGATTCCTGGAGGTCCCACCTATCATTAGAACAGGGTGACTATATCATCTGAATAGAGTACTGGTCACCCATGAATACAACAGCTCCATTTAAAGTCTATGGGACTGAGACCACTACATCCTATAAACACAGGGCCGGCGTTAGGGGCAGGCACGCCAGGCAGCTGCCTAGGGCCCCCGCTCCCCCAGGGGCCCCCAGCTAGTGCCACATCACGCAGCTGTTATGGGGACCGTGAGGCAGGGGGGCCGACTCCCCCCGCAGCCGCATTGAACTATACCAGCGTCTGCCGGTACAGTTCAAAGCAATGATGCTCCCTCTCCCATCATTCCCCTCTGCCTCTGACACTGCGGGTGCACGATGATGTCATCGCACACTCACTGTGTGCCAGGCAGTGTAGCCGCTGAGACAGGAGCCAGCCGGGAGCCGTGCAAGTACAAGGAGAGGTGAGGGCTGTGTTGTTTTTTTTAAATATATCAGTGAGTACTGGACTGTGGGGCCATTTTTGGGGGTGGGTGGGCTGTGTTATATACTATATGGGTTGTGTTATACAGTATACTATGTGGGCTGTGTTACATACTATGTGGCTGTGTTATATACCATTTGGGCTGTTTTATATACCATGTGGGCTGTGTTATATACTATGTGGCTGTGTTATATACTATGTGGGCTGAGTTATATACTATGTGGCTGTGCTATATACTATGTGGGCTGTGTTATATACTATGTGGCTGAGTTATATACTTTGTGGGCTGTGTTATATACTATGTGGCTGTGTTATATACTATCTGGCTGTGTTATATACTATTGGGGGGAAAATTATATTCTATGGGGGAGGCTGTGTTATATACTATGGGGGGTATATTATATTCTATGGGGGAGGCTGTGTTATATACTATGTGGCTGTGTTATATACTGTGGGGGTTACATTATACATTATATTCTTTGAGGGAGGCTGTGTTATATATTATGGGGGGTACATTATACATTATATTCTATGGAGGAGGCTGTGTTATATACTATGGGGGTACATTATATATTATATTCTATGGTGGAGGCTCTTATATACTATGCGGGTACATTATTGTGACATCGGCGGTTATGCCCGCCGATGCCCCTTTCGCTGCGGCGGCCGCTGCGGCATCCCCTCACCTGCGCGCTCCCGCTCGGTCACGTGCCCGCCGTCAGTTCCTCTTCTCCTCGGCTCCTCCTTCCCGCCCCCTGGTTCGCGCTCGCCGCCGTCTTTCCTCTCTCTCCCATGATGGGCGGCGCTGAGGGCGGGCCTGGTCTCCCCTGCGATGGGCGGCGCCGAAGGGCGGGTTTTGGTGACGAGCATCCGGGGGCTGCTGTACTTCAGGCGTCCTCGCAGTTAGGAGGACGCCTGACGATCGTGTAGTTTTCCTGCACTCTCTGGCCTCTACAGTTCTACTGTAGCTTTCCTCGTTCCGCCTGACACTCCCTGTCGCTCCCTGTCTCCTGCGTCCTTCCCTCCCAGCCTGCCTGTGCACTGTCTCCCATCTCCGGTGCCGTCCTCCTCCTTCTGCCCGTCTAGGTCCTCCCACGTACCATTGCCTCCCCTCTCCTTCTGTCCGTGGAGCCGTCCCTCTTGGTTCCGGCTGTCGCGCCTCCGTCCTCTGTGGTCCTGCCCCAAACGATCCCTGTATAGGGGTCGGTCTTCACCTGGTGTGCTCGACCCTGGGGCTCCGGATCCGCGATCCAGAGGGTCCACTCTCTATCTTAGGTACCCCTAGCGTTACAGTATCGTCAGGCCATGGACCCCGCCGGTGCCGCGGCTGCCACTCAAAAGGAACTGCTCTTCCTTAGAGAAAATCAGAACCGTATCATGTCATTCATGAAGTCCATGGACACCCGGCTCTCCGCTCTTCAGACCGCAGACCCAGCACACGCACCCCTATTAGTCAGTCTCCAGCAGGAGCTCGCACAACAGCGCGATGCTCAGTCTCACATTTTGGGGTATATGGCCTCCGTGGATGATAGGCTGCTTTCTTTGCAGTCCTCCACGGCCGCTTCCACCCTAGCCCGGGACACCGTCTCTACTCCCCCTCCCCGTCTCGGTAAACCACCCAGGTACTGTGGGGACCCAAAATTGTGTAGGGGATTTTTAAATCAGTGCAGGTTGCACTTTGATCTTTCGCCCCAACAGTATCCTACGGACCGTGCTAAAGTGGCCTTTATAATCTCCCACCTTGAGGGGGAGGCGTTGGCTTGGGTGAATCCATTATGGGAGAGGGATGACCCTGTGGTGACCAACATCCAGTGTTTTTTGGAGACATTTCGCAAGGTTTTCGATGAACCTGGACGCCTTGCTTCCTCCACTGAGGCCCTTTTTAACCTCTGCCAGGGGTCCCTTACGGTAGGGCAATACGCCATCCGTTTTCGGACATTGTCCTCGGAGCTGGGGTGGAATAATGAAGCCCTGGTTGGTGCGTTTTGGAGAGGACTTTCTGGTAAAATCAAAGACGAGTTGGCCGGGCGTGACCTCCCTACCACCCTGGAGGATCTCATCTCCTTGGCTACTCGTATTGATCTGCGTTTTCAGGAGCGCGCCCGAGAGTCGGCTAGGGAGAAGAGGTCCTTTAGGTTATACCAAGCTCCTATTCCGCGCACCGTTGCCCCTCCTAGTAACACCGCTCCTGAGCCCATGCAAGTTGATCGCATCAAGTTGTCTGAACAACGGCGTAGGGAGAGAATGTCCAAGGGACTCTGTCTCTATTGTGGAGGGGCCAACCACTTCATACGCACTTGTCCTGAGAGACCGGGAAACGCATCCGCCTAGGCCAGGTAGGAGAGGGCCCCCTAGGTGATTCTACCCCCTCTCTTCCACTTACTGTTTCAGCTCTGCTTATTTCAGGACGGGGGCGTAGCTCTGTGGAGGCGTATGTGGACTCGGGCGCGGCAGGCAACTTCATCCACCAGGAGGAGGTGGACAGGCTCCAGATTCCCGTGGTCGTCCTAAGTAATCCTCGAGCAATCACCTCCGTTGACGGCAAACCTCTTCCTGGGCTCGTCACCTCGGTAACCACTGAAGTAAACCTGCAAGTTGGCGCCCTCCACTCTGAAAGGATTGCCTTTTATGTCTTGCCTCAGTTGTCCCACGCCATTCTTTTGGGGCTACCTTGGCTCAGGCGGCATGAGCCTGTTATCGATTGGCGCTCCGGAGAGATCCTGCGCTGGGGGCACGCCTGCCATGCAAGCTGTTTACGTAACCTGGTTCGTCCCCAGCCTCAGCGCAAGCCTACAGACCTCCCTGGTCTTCCTGTGCCATATCACGCTTATGCTGATGTTTTCTGCAAAAGAGAGGCGGATTCCCTGCCACCGCACCGGTCTTATGACTGCCCCATCGACCTGATGCCTGGAGCGATTCCTCCCAGAGGTAGAACATACCCTCTCTCTCCAGCCGAGACCACTGCCATGACGGAATATATCCACGAAAACCTCTCCAAGGGGTTTATCCGAAAGTCTTCCTCTCCTGCAGGCGCAGGTTTTTTCTTCGTCCGGAAGAAAGATGGATCACTGCGGCCTTGCAATGATTACCGGGGCCTGAACAAAATCACCATCAAGAATCGTTACCCTCTTCCGTTGATTCCGGAGCTTTTTGACCGGTTGAGAGGAGCCCGGATCTTCACGAAGTTAGACCTGCGGGGAGCCTACAATTTGGTCCGAATCCGTGCTGGGGACGAGTGGAAAACGGCCTTCAATACTCGTGACGGGCATTATGAATATCTAGTCATGCCATTTGGCCTTTGCAATGCCCCCGCTGTGTTCCAAGAATTTATCAATGAGGTATTCCGGGATCTACTCTATTCTTGTGTTGTCATCTACCTGGACGACATCCTCGTTTTCTCCCCCGATCTGCCTTCTCATCGCAGGAGTGTACGCTTGGTCTTGCATCGTCTCCGAGAGAACCAACTCTACGCCAAGATCGAGAAATGCCTTTTTGAGCAGTCGTCACTACCCTTCTTGGGATATGTCGTTTCCGACTCCGGTCTAAGCATGGATCCCGAAAAACTCGATGCGGTTCTCAAGTGGCCTCGTCCTGTGGGGATTAAGGCCATCCAGCGGTTTCTTGGGTTCGCAAACTATTACCGCCAGTTTGTGCCTCACTTTTCCACGGTTACCAAACCCATCACGAACCTGACCCGTAAAGGAACGAAGACCAACAGCTGGTCCCCTGAAGCGGAGGAAGCTTTCCAAACTCTGAAACGTTCTTTTGCCTCAGCACCCATTTTGCATCGACCTGTGGCCAGCAGACCCTTTGTCCTGGAAGTGGATGCCTCCTCCACTGGAGCTGGGGCGGTCTTGTCCCAGCAGGCTTCGTCCGGACGGCTGGTTCCATGCGGTTTTTTCTCTAAAATCTTTTCACCGGCGGAGTGCAACTACTCCATTGGAGACCGTGAATTACTGGCCATTAAGATGGCCTTAACTGAGTGGCGGTATTTACTCGAGGGAGCTGTCCATCCCTTTACCATCCTCACAGACCACAAAAACCTGGCCTATCTGCAATCCGCCCAAAGGCTCAATGCCCGACAAGCCAGGTGGGCCTTGTTTTTTTCCCGCTTTGACTTCCAACTTCACTTCCGACCGGGTAATAGGAACATCAAGGCCGATGCCCTTTCCAGGTCGTTGCAGTCTTCAGAGAGGGACGAAATCCCATCCTGTATCATCGAGCCTTCCAGGATGATCACCGTGGCTCCTGTGAATTTTGCTACCCCTCCGCCCGGTAAGACCTTCGTCCCTCCAGGCAAACGTAAAGAGGTGTTGTGCTGGGGACATTCCTCCAAAATTGCTGGACACGTGGGGACCAAGAAGACTCTCTTCCTGCTTTCCCGGTATTATTGGTGGCCTACGCTTCGCCAGGATGTGATGGACTACGTGGCCTCTTGCACAATCTGTGCCCAGAACAAGGTGGCTAGGACCTTGCCCGCCGGTCTTCTTCATCCGTTGCCAGTTCCTGAAGCCCCCTGGCAACAGATCGCCATGGACTTTGTGACCGATTTGCCCCGCTCGGCCGGATGTACCACCATCTTAGTCGTGGCAGATCGCTTTTCTAAGATGGCCCATTTTATTCCCTTATCGGGACTACCGTCCGCCCCAAAGTTGGCTGAGATCTTCATCCACCAGGTCTTCAGGCTGCATGGTCTTCCTCAGCGGATTCTGTCGGATCGGGGGGTCCAGTTCACCTCCCGCTTCTGGAGGGCACTTTGCCGGCTTATGGGTACATCTCTCGACTTTTCCTCCGCATATCATCCTCAGACCAACGGGCAAGTGGAACGAATTAATCAGGGGTTAACCACCTTCCTACGTCATTTTACCAACGCTCATCAAGACGACTGGGTTGCGCTCTTACCTTGGGCGGAATTCTCACACAATAATCATCCCAGTGAATCTACCACCAGGTCACCTTTTTTTGTGGTAACCGGTCAGAACCCAAATATTCCATTGCCTTTTTCTACCTCTACCGAGGTACCCGCAGCTGATTCTCTTGCTAAAAAATTCTCGCAGATTTGGAGAGAGACCCGGGATGCGCTCAAAAGTGCCAACGACCGAATCAAGAAGCATGCAGACAAGAGACGGAAGGACGTACCCCCGTACCATCCTGGTGACAAGGTCTGGCTTTCAACTCGACATATCCGTCTGAGAGTTCCCTCTTACAAGCTGAGTCCTCGGTACATTGGACCGTTTGAGGTGATTGGACGTATTAATGCCGTGGCTTACAAACTAAAGTTGCCTGCTTCGCTCCGGGTGCCCAACGCCTTCCATGTCTCGCTCCTGAAACCCGTAGTCCTGAACCGGTTCCAACCGGTTTCCATCGTTCCTCCTCCTGCCATCTCTGATAACGTCTTCGAGGTCAAGGACATCTTGGCTATGAAAAAAGCCCGGGGTAAGACCCTTTTTCTTATCGATTGGGTGGGTTTTGGTCCCGAGGAGAGGTCCTGGGAGCCCCGGGAGAATATCAACGCCCCTCGCATTCTAAAAAAGTTTTTGGCCAATCTCGCTAAGGGACGCCGTAAGGGGGGAGGTACTGTGACATCGGCGGTTATGCCCGCCGATGCCCCTTTCGCTGCGGCGGCCGCTGCGGCATCCCCTCACCTGCGCGCTCCCGCTCGGTCACGTGCCCGCCGTCAGTTCCTCTTCTCCTCGGCTCCTCCTTCCCGCCCCCTGGTTCGCGCTCGCCGCCGTCTTTCCTCTCTCTCCCATGATGGGCGGCGCTGAGGGCGGGCCTGGTCTCCCCTGCGATGGGCGGCGCCGAAGGGCGGGTTTTGGTGACGAGCATCCGGGGGCTGCTGTACTTCAGGCGTCCTCGCAGTTAGGAGGACGCCTGACGATCGTGTAGTTTTCCTGCACTCTCTGGCCTCTACAGTTCTACTGTAGCTTTCCTCGTTCCGCCTGACACTCCCTGTCGCTCCCTGTCTCCTGCGTCCTTCCCTCCCAGCCTGCCTGTGCACTGTCTCCCATCTCCGGTGCCGTCCTCCTCCTTCTGCCCGTCTAGGTCCTCCCACGTACCATTGCCTCCCCTCTCCTTCTGTCCGTGGAGCCGTCCCTCTTGGTTCCGGCTGTCGCGCCTCCGTCCTCTGTGGTCCTGCCCCAAACGATCCCTGTATAGGGGTCGGTCTTCACCTGGTGTGCTCGACCCTGGGGCTCCGGATCCGCGATCCAGAGGGTCCACTCTCTATCTTAGGTACCCCTAGCGTTACAGTTATACATTATATTCTATGGGGGAGGCTGAGTTATATACTATAGGGGCTACATTATATTCAAGGGGGGCTACATTTTCTATGGGGAGGTGGGCTGTATTATATTCTATGGGGGCTGTATTAGATTTTATGAGGGAGGATTGCATCATATTCTTTGATGGGGCTACATTATATTCTATGGGGGCTGCATTATATTCTATGGGGGGCTAGATTATATTGTATGGGGGCTTCATTATACTTTATAAGGGGGCTACATTATATTCTATGGGGGCTGCATTATATTCTATGGGGGGCTGCATTATACTATATGAGGAGGGCTGCATTATATTCTACAAGGGATTACAGTATATTCTGTGGAGTGGCTGCATTATACTCTGTGGGGTGGTTGCATTATACTCTGTGGGGTGGCTGCATTATACTATATGTGGGCTGCATTATACTGTATCGAGGACTATGGGGAATACATTATACTATATGAAGAACTATGGGGTGCATTATACTATGGGAAGTGAATTGTACTACATGGATGACTATGGCAGTGCATTATACTATATGGGGCACTATGAGGAGTGTATTATACTATATGGAGGACTGAACAGTGTATTCTAACATACAAGGACTATGAGGAGTGTATTATACTATATGTAGGACTGAGCAGTGTATTACACTATATGGAGGACTGAGTATATTTTAATATATGGAGGGCTATGCGGAGTGTATTATACTATATGGAGTACTATTTGGAGTGTATTATACTATATTGAGGACTGAGGAGTATATTTTAATATATGGAGGACTAGGAGGAGTGTATTATACTATATGGAGGACTATGGGAAGTGTATAATACTATATGGAGGACTGAGGAGTGTATTTTAATATATGGAGGACTTTAGGGAGTGTATTGTGCTATGTGGAGGACTATGGGGAGTGCATTATACTATATGGAGGACTATGGGGCATATTATATTATATGTAGGACTATGGGGTGTGCATTTTACATTATGGAGGACTGTGGTGCACATTATAATATATGGAGGACTATGGGGTGTATTATACTAAACAAGCAAAATGCTGCATATTCATCGAGTGTTTGAATTGTTTATGCTGGAACAAAAATCATTGTTCTCAGCAGCACATCGCCGCTGTAAACTGTAGATGTGCTGCTGATAACATGATACTGTATGGTGATCAATTAGTGATCCATTAGTGATTGTTCTGTCCCCACTATTCTTTCTCAGATGGTTGAAAGAGGCCAAGAAACAGGTGTTGAACGATTTTAATATTGTCGATCACACTCATTTAGCGTCCTGAACTCAGCGCATGTAAATACAACCAAAATGCTTCTGCGCGATGTGCAATATGTTATCATTTGGGGCCCATTTTAAACTTTGCCTAGGGCCCCACTTTGCCTAAAACTGGCCATGCATAAACATTGAATAGAAATGAAATGCTTACTCATGACTCATAACGGATTGCTTCATTCAAACAAAGGATAGAGGATCCTTGTTCCCAATATTTCCTTGGGTCAAACAAGTTAGACCCTCTATACCAGTGTTTCTGAACTCCAGTCCTCAAGACACACCAATAGGTTAAGTTTTCAGGATATCCATAGTATTATTTTATCACCTGCTCAAGCATTAATTCCATCACCTATGCAGTACTAAGGAAATCCGAAAATATGATGTCACGATCCATTATTGGATTTGTGGCAGATCTGGCTGCTCAGATTAAAACTTTTTTCCTTTCAGGCCATGGGGGGTTAATGTCAGTTTTTTCCCCACTGGCCTGCTGGTGTAATTGCATTGCTGCTGAGTTTGCTGATCTGGGTGGTGTCCACTCCCACCATCCTTTAAGAGGTCACCTGATGCATCAGCTGAATGTCGGTGTTAGTTCATTCTACAGCGACCAAGCTGCAGAAAGGAGCTCTCTGGGTGCTGTTGCGCTTTGCTGAGTTCGCTTGTCAGGTGCCTTACTCTGCTGTGCGGTGCTTTGCAGCAGATAGCTAAGTGTTGCATTTTTAGTTTACCCTTTCCCTTTTGGTGTCTGTCTGTACTTACCTTTTGTTGTGTTAGTGCAGCGGTGCGACCAGTGCTCTCAGTTCCCTGCCAGTTCCCTACTTAGGGATAGGAGCAGGGCAAGTGAGGGATTGGGTATCCTGTTCGACGACGGGGTGAAAGGGATGCTATTAAGATCAGGGCACTTCCTCAAGTGAGTTGAGGTGTCCATTTCCCCCGTTCCCTATCGACAGGGCCCTCCGTTGTTAACGTTTCCCTGGTGTTCCCTTGTGTGTTGTGCTGTCCTTTGACTGACCTTTTGTGGGGTCGTGTCACACCGCTTCGGTCACATCGTGACACATGACTTGTCGGTGGGTCTTGAGGACTGGAATTGAGAAACAATGCTCTATACATTTATCATCTTTCCAGTGTTCATGGCCCAACCCCTTGAAAGTCTTCTCAAGAATTATATCCTCATGATTTGTGAGGGAAAGGAAGATGGCAGACAGGTTGGAGTGTGTAATGAAAGAAAGGGACATAAAAGAACCTTTCACCAAAGTTTTCATATTGAACTGGACACCCGATGTAACATTGGCTGCAGAATAAAATAAAACATTTTTTTTTCTTTTGCCTCTTTATAGCAGAGAAACACCTGTGGTCAAATTTGTTGGTACCCCTCGTTTAATGACCGAAAAACCCACAATGTTCAGAATTAACTTGAATCTGACAAAAGTAATAATAAATCAAAAATCTATGAAAATAAACAAATGAAAGTCAGACATTGCTTTTCAACCATGCTTCCACAGAATGTTTAAAAAAATAAAACTCATGAAATAGGCCTGGACCCAAGATTATGGATCTCTTGGAAACAATATCCTCAGAGTCTACATCCATCCTTTCTGGGGTCTGAGATGCCATGATGTGCTCCTCGATCGCGGGGCGCGTTAATTTAGTGGACACCACGTCCTCCTCCTTTCCTGGTATGGACAATCCCGTGAGATATATCCCCTTCCACCATAAATCCAGCACTCCACCACCCGTTCTTCTGAAAGGCGGTAGGTGCAAAGCAGTGGGGCATGAGGGGGGATGTTTTCCCGCTTTGACATTTCTTCATATTGGACCGCAGGGCCAGGCATGGTGACGTTCGTCCCCCTTTAATACCATGCAATTTGTCTCTAATGTCCAGAATCCCTTGGTGCAACTCCCGGGCCCAGTCAGGCTCCTTTTTTGCTGCCTTAGAGGTGGCTACTTCATGACTATGGACCATACCTGTCAGGAGAAGGGGGTGTCTCGTTCCAGGACTTGGGCCTCTGCCCCAGCCTCCAGGAAGATCATGTTAGTGTTAGACCGTAGGCTTTCTTTTTGGACCTCATCTTGGGTCTTTTTGGTGATGTGAGCCATCTCTTCCTGAAATGTGTGGCACCCCTGAGGCTCAGTCGCCACAGAGGTACTGCACCTTCTCCAAGGGTGTGGTGCCCCACCATCCAGGTAAGATGGAGGCTCCTGACCACGCTCCAACACTCGCACCCCACACAAAAGAGTAGTTCAGCAAAACCACATTGCGGCTCCTTGCTTAGAGAGAAGCAGAGCACCTTTGGTGGTTCCCTGCTTGGAACACTAAACATGCTGGGAGGTGGGTGGAGTTGAGAATACATAAAAGAGCGGGATGGTTTAGGATTACAGGTCAGTCAGTAAGGGAGTCTGAGAGAGGAAGCCACTCGGAGAGGAGTGGGGATCCCTGGAAGAGGGATGGAGGAAGGAGTGCTGCAGCTGCCTCAGTAATCTGAGCCAGCTGGCACAGGAAAGGAAAGAAGGAGAAAAACATTGAACTGAAGCCTGAGCTTCCATAGGAGGGAAAGACAAGTACGGAAAGTAGGAGTAAAAGGGCACACAGAGGACGTGGATTAGCGGAAGAACCCTGCCTAGAAGTTCTAAGCGCAAGGCCGGGGCCCGGTCCCCGAGGTTGTATGGACACTAATGGTTCTGCAGCAGACACTGGTGGAGTAGTGGGCTGTAAATGCACTACTCCCATCTAAGACTTGAGGGCACAACAGCAACACGGATAGAGAGCTGGGACTTAGGAGTAGAGAGTCCCCGAAGCAGGCTACAGCTGCCTGCCGTACAAGTAAAGTTCTTGGGAACATCTGTCAGGAAGAACTCCAGTGTAACTCAGTACTAGGAGATCTTCACACTTAAAGGCGCTATAGAGGAGACATTCAGAAAAGTCACATAAGTTGGCAGAGCGTGGAAAGGAGCATTCCATCTTGCCTGGAGGTTGACTGAGTCCCTGACCCGGAGGACACGGCACAGAAGCGGGCACTACAGACTGTGAGTAAAGTGTTGGAACTACATGCCCTGGTGTCCTCCATTCCTTCCTACGTCCGTCCGCCTGGCACTGCTACATCCCCTGCACCGGACACTACACCATCTAAGTGTCTCTTCACCTATCCTGCCCTGGGATAACAGCCCTACCTGCGGAGGGCTATAACATCATTGCTGTACCACACCATCTGTCCCAGAGGATCTGTCTGCAGCGTCGGCTTAACACCTCCCTTGCCGAACACCACAGGTGGAGTCACAAACTATTCCATTAACTACATTCCACCATTCACATCTTTCTATTACTTGGTTGCCAAGGGCCACGGTCCGGGTCACTGCTGCTGTGACACATCCCACTGATACCGGCCCGGTACCGAGAGCCCCGCGGCCCTGGGGGGCGACCCAACTGCGTTTACGTACTGGGTCACAGTCTCGCTCTCCCCGTTGACCTGACTGAACAAGCACATGCGTAAGTTGCCTAGTTCCAGAGTGTCTCTGTGCATGTCCTCTAGAATTCTAATCACTTCATATATGGTTTCACGGTCCCTTGGCTGCCGGTACATAAACGTCTGTCATGCCTTTCCATCCAGGATCAATAGAGACAACTCCGACTTTATGGCAGAGGTCATAGGATACATGCGTAATCTGCTCCTCAGTCACTCCACACAGTCCCACAACAATAGATTGCTTCTCGTAAACTTCAGCAGGTTACTGAGCATAGCCCCCAGGGGAATGTTCCCCCAGGCGGACTCGGTTTATGACTGGCCCGCCATTTCTGTGCAGGAATGTCGCATCCTGCCGACTACACTAAATATAAGCAGGTGCCTGGATGCAACACACATAAATGGATAAGGCTGAAGTAAACAATTTAACGGGTTATTTCTCTAAGGTGGTGGGAAATGGTGGTAACTATAGCAACAGTGAATAATACAATGCAGAGTAATTACAGTGTGAAACATACAATATAGATATGCAATGAATCCTCAGGTTCACTCTAAGTATTACGGCAATCTCTTGTTAAATACACTCACTGGCCACTTTATTAGGTACACCTGTCCAACTGTGTGTTAAGACTTAATTTCTAATCAGCCAATCACATGGCGGCAACTCAGTGCATTTAGGCATGTAGACATGGTCAAGACAATCTCCTGCAGTTCAAACCGAGCATCAGTATGGGGAAGAAAGGTGATTTGAGTGCCTTTGAACGTGGCATGATTGTTGGTGCCAGAAGGGCTGGTCTGAGTATTTCAGAAACTGCTGATCTACTGGGATTTTCACGCACAACCATCTCTAGGGTTTACAGAGAATGGTCCGAAAAAGAAAAAAAATCCAGTGAGCGGCAGTTCTGTGGCCGGAAATGCCTTGTTGATGCCAGAGGTCAGAGGAGAATGGGCATACTGGTTCGAGCTGATAGAAAGGCAACAGTGACTCAAATTGCCACCCGTTACAACCAAGGTAGGCAGAAAAGCATCTCTGAACGCACAGTGCGTCAAACTTTGAGGCAGATGGGCTACAGCAGCAGAAGACCACACTGGGTACCACTCCTCTCAGCTAAGAACAGGCATCTGATGGCTACTTTCAGCAGGATAATGCGCCATGTCATAAAGCTCGAATCATCTCAGATTGGTTTCTTGAACATGACAATGAGTTCACTGTACTCAAATGGCCTCCTCAGTCACCAGATCTCAATCCAATAGAGCATCTTTGGGATGTGGTGGAACGGGAGATTCGCATCAGGGATGTGCAGCCGACAAATCTGCGCCAACTGTGTGATGCCATCATGTCAATATGGTCCAAAATCTCTGAGGAATGCTTCCAGCACCTTGTTGAATCTCTGCCACGAAGAATTGAGGCAGTTCTGAAGGCAAAAGGGGGTCCAACCCGTTACTAGCATGGTGTACCTAATAAAGTGGCCAGTGAGTGTATACTTATAGTTTTCTAACAGGAGTAATGATCCCTGTACTACCAGAGTCACTGTACTGTTTCTTCCTGTAACACAGGCTATAGCGGGGGTCTCCGGTTCTTTACGGTAGGCCGTATGTTCTCCTAACAAAGTCTAAGGCTGAGTTCACACGTGGCGTTTTTTTCGCGTTTCCGCGGCGGTTTTAATCGGTCGATTTTGCCGCGAAAACGCGAAAAATAAGCATCCCATGCATTCCTATGGGATTCCGCAATGCTGTGCTAATGCTGCGGTTTTAACCGCGGCGGAATCGCTTCGCGGTAAAAAACGCAGCATGCTCATTAATTTGCGGAATCGCGGCGATCCCGCACCCATAGGAATGCATTGTTCCGCTTACTTCCCGCATGTGGCTGTGCACACCATGCGGAAAGTAAGCAGAACAATTGCAGATGGTACCCACGGTCCGGAGGAGAGGAGACTGTCCTCCGGGCTTTGGGTACCATATCCCTGTAAAAAATAGAATTTAAAATAAAAAATATTGTTATTCTTACCTTCCGGCGTCCCACACAGTCTTCCCGCCTCTCTCCACGCTCCCGTTCCCAGTAATCCTTTGCGAAAATGCCCGTGATGGCGTCCGTTCTCGCGGGATCGCGAAGTCTCATGGTCATTCGCGCGACGTCATTGCGAATTACCGCGAGACATCGCGATCCCGCGAGAACGGACGTCATCGCGGGCATTTTCGCAAAGGAATACTGGGAACGGATGCGCGGGACGTCGGAAGGTAAGAATAACACCATTTTTTATTTTTTTTTTACATTCTATCTTTTACTACTGATGCTGCATAGGCGGCCTCAGTAGTAAAAAGTTGGTCACACTCGTCAAACACTATGTTTGACGAGTGTGACCAACCTGTCAATCAGTTCTCCAAGCGATGCTACAGATCGCTTGGAAAACGCTAGCATTTTGCAAGCTAATTACGCTTGCAAAATGCTAGTTTTTCCGCGGGAAAATCGCAGGAATTTAAAATGCGATTTTCCCACGGAATGGAATTCCGGAATTCTCGTGGTAATTTCCGCGAGAGTTCTGGTACGTGTGCACATAGCCTAACAATGCTTGTTGGGCCTCCTTGTACTAGCCCAGGCTAACCCCTGTGCTGTACATCAGTGCTAGAAGCAATGGCCCGGTACACTCGCACTTCCTGTTCACCACCGCAGGCATCCATCCCCGAGCGTAGACTCTTCATGGATCTTCGGTGCTTCACCAACAGCAGATGTCTCCTGTACTCGGTGGAAGGAGAGCTTTGTCTCAGCTCTTGACTAGCATTGTCTGGGTTCTGGGTCTTGACCGGTAACCAGTTTCATCTCACTGCGTGTCTTTTGGAAACCAAAAGTGCTTTGTGGAAGCTTAGGAATGGGGCAACATGTGCACACATAAGGATTGTTCACATAGTTGCTAAATAGCATAGGAATAGTGTCCCACAGTATACCCACAGTCCTACTCCACACTGCAATCTGATTGAACACACTCATTAGGGATCAAATACTTTGCTAATATAACTACGGAATGGAAAGGCAAAATAAAGAATAAAAAGTTTTTATTCCACTTTTCAGCTACTATTATATTGTGTGTTCAGTTCATTTCACATGAAAAATTTGGTGAAAGGTCCTCTTTAATTTATTATTTCCTTGTTTTGTTTTTATTTCTTTACAACTGTAATGTCATAGAGGATGGCCCACCATAGGACATATTGGTCCACAATTAATTAACAGTTCATGCCAGGGTTTGGTTAAGCTGTGGTACTGAATGGTTTGAACATAGAAAATGAGCCAATTTTCTGATCACTTAGCAAATTTGTCAACTGATTGAAAAGTGGGCATGATAGCCAAATGAGACTTAGTTCCCACTAATCTTCGAAAATGTGTTCCAATGCTTTTCTGCTTGAGTTCTCTTTAAAAACTTAAAGAACACATATCACCAGGTCAAAAAGGACCATTTTGCTTTGCTTTTATTTCTGCTGTTCCCCATAGTATTCTTTTTTTTTCCTTAAATTATCCATACTGTTGGAGAGATATGGGCCTTTCACTTTAGTGCTAATTCTTTTTCAATTGGGCGTGGCTCACAGATTCTCTAGGGGTGTGTCTTTAGGCTGCTCTATATTGCTTTTTGGGAGCAACACCCCATTCGGTGAAAAATATAAAATTAGCACTAATTAAGAAGGCCTATATCTATGGAGCCATATCATGGATTAAAAAGAAACCAAACAGAAAACACAGGGAAGCATCGAAAATAAAATAGGAGCAAAAACTGGTCACTTTTGACCTGTGACAGGTTATCTTTAGTGATGAGCACACTTGTTGTTATCTGAATATATTGGGTGTGCTCGTATATTATGTTTAGGTCCCTGCAGTTGCATGACGTTATCCGAGCATAATCGCTCATCACTAGCCCTCTTTACTGATGAGCGAATGTGCTTGGATAACGTCTTATCCGTGCATGCTCGGTGTTATCTCAGTATCTCAGCACTAGTCCATATTAATGGATTATCCAGGATTGTAATAAGTTTCTGTTTTTTTTCTCAGAAGTAATGCTGCTCATGTCTAAGGGCTCGCGGCTGCATAGAAATACATGCAGACACACGCTCCGGTCCGAGTGCTAGTGGCAGTGCCGGGTTTTCATGCAAGAGACTCACACGAGAATCATGCGAGTCTTTCGCAAGTAAGTATGAGCCCTAAGGGATATCTTTGGCATTTTAGCTCATAACCATTGTATTGAGGCTGGTCCAATACCATACACGTGCCATACATGGACTAGACTGGCATTCCTTCTGTGGAAAAAAAACAATTCTTTTTTCTAATTCAAGATGTCACAATAGTTAATATGTATGATTATCGTGCAACATTTCACACGTCATATTTAGACATTTTTTTTTATTTCAGGCTTATTTTTATTTTTTTCTCTCCAGATTGATAATCATCATAAAACGTATGGCACTTGTCAGGGTCAAGTAAAGTTTTCTCAGACAAGGAGTAAATAAATGAAACTGTCAGAACATAAAAGAAAAGAAAAAAATCTAGCAATCCCCAGCACTGCTGGTCAGCCATGATTTGATAGAAAATCTCTCACCTCTTCAATCATGTCCAGCAGAGCTTTATTGCAATTTTCGAACCTCGTTTTCCAGGTGTTTGTGTCTTTTTCTAGTTTCTTTATCTTCTTTGTCATCTAGAGATTCACAACACAAATTCCAGTTAGCACATAATCATAAAAACAAATGGCTGGATGCTGCAGAAATAAAATGAACAAGGTGTTGAAGAAAAAATGTCACGGCGCTGAAATGATCACTGTATTTTGACAAAGGTAATTACATTTTATGTCTGCTGTTCAAAGAGAGAATTTATTATGTCATTAATATTTTACAAGGCTGTCGGGTCTTGAGAGCAGAGATGATTTATCTTGCATTAAGAACAATACTTTTGTTTTGTGATGTATAAATTCTAAAAGAAATGTCTGCCTGTTCTAGGGGTCTGAATTTATCTGTCGCGTGTACTTGCAGGCCCCATTATTAGACATTTGTATGTATTGGAACATGTGTATTATTTCTTGTTATTGCTTCTAGAATATACTTTACAGCGTCCACCATATATAACATTAAGGACTGTAGTGATCACGCTATAAATGGGAATTGGAATTGTCCTTGGTTCACATTGTCATTCTATTGTTCAGTTATTTTTAACATCTATGTACAATATATGGACATAAGCAGTAGGACTCACCTCTTATGGTAAGTTCCCACTATGGCAAGTTTTTTTCAGCGTTTTTTTTCTGCATCTCTTGGCAGGAAAGAAGCTGCAGGAAAAAAACATGATTTCCATGGCTTTTCTTGCTTTTTTTTTGCGGCGGTTTTGTCATGCCAGATTTGTCTTGGGTGCATGCTGATAAGTTTTAGTGAAAAAAAAAAAAGTCCTAATCCATAGAATCAGGTTTTAGCACAAAAAACACAGCCAAACAGGATTCTTGCATTTTTTTCTAGCATTTTTCACCACCCATTCAAGTCAATGGGTGAAAAACACTGAAAAAATCCTGAAAAAGGTGACATGCTTGTCCAAAAAACCATGCAAAGCACAAAATCCTGATGACAAAAAAAAAACCAAGATGTGTACATGAGATTTCTGAAATCTCAAAGACTTTGCTGGTATTGTTAAATGCAGCTGAAAATTTGCATAAAAAAAGCATGAAAAAACTCCTAGTGTGAACTTAGCCTTAATCATTGAATTCATTTTTTTTCTTCAGTCCCAATGTCAATAGTTCAATAGAGTGGTGTAATACATGGCACAACTGGACTCTGGAGGAGTAAAAACATGTCTTTGGAGTGACAAATCACGTGTCCCCATCTATCAGTTTGATGGACAAGTCTGGATTTGGCAAAAGCCAGGAAATGGTACTAGTTTGACTTCATTGTAAAGTTGGGTGGAGAATGTAAAACGCTATGGGGCTGTTTTTCAGGGGTTTGCCTATCTCCTGTAGGTCCAGTAAAGAGTAATGTTATTGCTTGAGAATACCAAGACATTTTGGACAATCGTAGCTTGCAACTTTTTGAAGACGGTTTAGGGAAGGCCCTTTTCTGTTTACCATGACTGTGACTCAAAGCAAGGTCCATAAAGGCATGATTGGGGGTGTTTGGTGTGGAAGGAAACACAAAACGCTGATTCTCAACCACACTGAACAATTTTGTGATGAACTGTATCTGAGAGGCCGGGATCAGACTTGCGAGAAATTTGCACAAGTCTTGCATCTCGGCACTGCCGCCGGCTACTCAGGACCAGAGTGTGCGGCTGCATAGAAATACATGCAGCCGCAAACTTCGATCCTGAGTGCCGGCGGCAGTGCTGGATATTGAGGTGCGAGGCTAGTGCAAGTTTATCGCAAGTCTGATCCTGGCCAAATAGTGAGGTAGGCCATCTCATCCAGCATCACTGTGTGACCCCACAAATGCTTTTCTGGATGAAAAACTCCCACACCCGCACTTAAAAATCTGGTACTAAACCTTTCCTGAATACGGGAAGCAGTTTTAGCTAAAAATAAGGGGGTTTGCAACTTCATGTTAACACCTACTAATTTACAAAGATATGCTTTAACCCCTTAATGACCGGAGCTTTTTTCGATTTTTCGTTTTTCGCTCCCCTTCTTTCCAGAGCCATACCTTTTTTATTTTATATGGCCACGTGAAGGCTTATTTTTTGCGGGACGAGTTGTACTTTTGAACGACACTGTTGGTTTTACCATGTTGCTTACTCGAAAATGGGAAAAAAATTCCAAGTATGGTGAAATTGCAAAAAAGTGCAATCCCACACTTGTTTTTTGTTTGGCTTTTTTGCTAGGTACACTAAATGCTAAAACTGACCTGCCATTCTCCAGGTCATTATGAGATCATAGACAACAAAGATTCTTTTATCCAAGTGGTGAAAAAAAATTCCAAAGTTTGCTTAAAAAAAAAAAGCGCCATTTTCCGTGACCCGTAGCGTCTCTAATTTTTGTAATCTCGGGTTGGGTGAGGGCTTATTTTTTGATTGCCGGGCTGATGTATTTAATGATACCACTTTTGTGCAGATATGTTCTTTAGATCGCCTGTTATTGCATTTTAATGCAATGTTGCGGTGACCAAAAAACGTAATTCTGGCGTTTTGATTTTTTTTCTCGCTACACCATTTAGCAATTGGGTTAATGCTTTTTTTATTGATAGATCGGGCGATTCTGAACGCGGCGATCCCAAATATGTGTAGATTTAATTTTTTTTATTGTTTGGGCCGAAAGGGGGGTGATTTAAACTTTTATGTTTTTTTGTTTTTTTTAATTTTTAAACACTTTATTTTTAACTTTTGACATGCTTCAATAGGAGGCTAGAAGCATGCCATACTTGATCGGCTTTGCTACATATAGGCAATACTGACATGTTGCGGCTTTGAGGTGGGCTCACCGCCGGAGGCCACCTCAAAGCAGGGGATACCGACCACTGACGTACTATCCCGTCAGCGGTCGGTAAGGGGTTAATAGCTCATGTGGGTGTAATAACGTAGGAGTCCCAATTATTCTGTCCACATCACGTATCTTCTACTGGTACCAGCTTCTTTATGAATAATTTATAGAAAATATTCCCACATATTAAAGGGGATGTACCAGTTTTCTTAAAAAATGTCTTGTAAATAGTTGCAATATCCATAAAATAACAATCCTTGAGTATCTTTTCTTAGAACTTTGTGCTGTTCTTGCACAACCCTTTTTAGTTGTCAGTTGGGTCTGATCAGCACTGACTGTAGTGGTTAGATTGTGTACAGATTGACAAGGGACATGGTAATGCCTAGTGGTGAGTGTATTCATATTTCTAGGAGGAATCACAGAGGAATGGCAAAACTCAGATTTCCAATATAAGATGTTACAGAAATGTTATTTCACAAGATTATTGACTAAAATCGACATGTCAGGAGAGAGCAGTCATTAACAAAATAAGAAACTAATTCAATGTAGGTTCGTTTGTCTCATGTTATGTAGTCAATACTATCTACTTGGCTATTTTCAATTCTATCCATTTCTCGGTAAGCAAAGACATATATTAACTTACATATTTACTTAGAATAACACAGCATTTAATAAATATCTTTACCTCTGTTCAATTATTATCAATGTATGATTAATCAGAATAAATATATTTATCTGAAATTGGTAAAAGTGTGCTTTGATATTAATATCAGCTATAAGTAGTCCGGACAGATTAAAGGGAATCTGTCAGTAGGATCAACCTTTCTAAGTTGTCTATATGGTCATGTAGGTCATAAGAAGCTGAGTAAAGTGATACCTTTATATCTGCGATCCAATGTCTTGTTCCAGAGAAATCCATGTTTTTCTTGTATGTAAATGAGAGGTTCAGGACTATGGGCTGGACACTTATCTGCATGAGATTCTGCCTCCAGAGATTATTTTACATGAAAGAGACATTACCGGTGTGAGACAAGTAACTAGCAAAGAACAGGAAAACTGAACTTTCTTTCAAACACATTTGCTGCCGCCCTCACAGCTCTGCTGTATTGCAACAATATTACAACCCTGTCTGCCTGTGAGATGGAAGATGAGAGGAACCTGCAGATGCGTCAGGTATAATAACACTCAACTCTGCAGGGAGATCATGAGAGCGGCCATAACATGTCTCACAAGGGTAACTCTCCCTTCATGTTAAATAATTTCCGGAGGCAGATTCTCATGCAGATCAGTGTCCGGACCATAGTCCTGAACAGCTCATTTGCATATAAGAAAAACATGGATATCTCTGGAATAAGATATCGGATCGTCGACATCAAGGTATCACTTTATTTAGCTTCCTATGACCTACATGGCCATGTAGACGTGTTAGGAGGGTTGATGCTACTGACAGATTTCCTTTAAAGATGAACTCCAAGTTCTTTTCTAAAAACTGCACACCCCTGCTGATTGACTATCATTCTCAGCACGTCGTTAAAGGGTTGTTCTCCACATTATAAATAGATAAAATTGTAATGTGTTGTAGAAACAAGCAACTTTGCAATTTCTTGTTATTAAGAAAACCTCTGTGTTCTCAAGAACAGAGATATTTTTAATTTGATAGTTTACTGTCCATTGCCTAGGTTTGTGGTGACCCGCGGGGCCTGATCTCTCAGAAAAGGAGCACAGTACTTATAAGCTCTTTGCTGTAGAGCTTGCAAACGCTGCTTTGATGCTGGCCAGACTGCTGGCCGTCTTCCACAAAAAAGAAGTCAAGACTTGGTACAATCATTTGTTCCTATGCTTAGAGCAATTCTTTAATGTATATTGTGCTTATTTCCATACAATTTTGCCTTAGCTGCTCAGCCGCATATGAGCTTCTTTATACATCTCTGATAGTAGAGGTTATATTGGCCATTATTGTTGGAATGGGAGGCTATCTGTGCTGAAGAGTAATAATCCAGACTACATGATCATTTTATTTGGATAATATGTTGTAGAATAATTTGGACAAAGTATGGTGATTATTTGGGCTTTGTATCATAAAATAAATTGGGCACTGTGGTATATGATGGCATTACTTTAGCACTGCTAAATTGTATTATTAAAGCACAATAATAATAATAATCTTTATCTATATAGCGCCAACATATTCCGTAGTATTTCAAAACACAAGTCATAAGTAACAACGTTAACAATACAGTAATTAAAGCAAAATTAGACAACACTGCTTGTTACAATGAGCTTACAATCTACAATGAGGTGGAGGAGATACAAAGTACAGGTGTGTATTTATAATGGTGTATTTACAATGATAGTCCAGCCATCTTGAGGGAGTAAGGGATGGTTGGAGATAGTGAATGGGCTACAAATGCACGCTTTCACGTAAAATGACTTTGATGAGTGAACTTGAAAGGCCACTCTGAACAAATGTGATTTGATGGAGCGCCTAAAACTATGGAAATTGTGAATAGTCCTAATTTCTTGGGGTAGAGCATTCCAGAGGATTTGCGCAGCAAAGGAGAAGTCTTGGAGTCAGGAGTGTGAGGTACGGATTAGTGCAGAGGTAAGTCGAAAGTTGTTTGCAGAGCGCAGCGGTCGGTTTAGCGGATAGGCAGAAATGAGGGAGGAGATGTAAGGGGGTGGTGCACTGTGGAAAGCTTTGTGGGTGAGAACAAGTACTTTGAATTGGATCCTATAATGAATGGGCAGCCAATGTAATGATTGGCGAAGAGCGGACACGTCCGAGTACCAATTAGCCAGATAGATGTACCTGGCTACTGCATTAAGTATGGACTGGAGAGGGGAAAGTCGAGTAACAGGGAGGCCAATTAATAGAGTGTTGCAGTAGTCCAGGTGGGAGTGGATCAAGGCGATAGTGAGGGTTTTTGTTGTTTCCATGGTGAGAAAAGGGCAGATTCTAGAGATGTTTTTTAGGTGTAAGCAGCAAAAGCAGGCAAGAAATTGTATATGGGATGTGAAGGAGAGATTGGTGTGAAACATAATACCCAGACAGCGCGCCTGCTGCCGGGGTGTTATTATGGTGCCACCCACGGAGAGGGAAATGTCAGATTTAGAGAGGTTAGTAGACGGCGGGAGCAGAAGAAGTTCAGTTTTGGAGAGGTTGAGTTTCAGATAGAGGGCGGACATGATGTTGGAGACTGCGGACAGACAGTCACTGGCATTCTGTAGTACAGCGGGGGTAAGGTCAGGGGATGACGTGTATAGTGGTGTGTCATCAGCATAAAGATGGTACTGAAAGCCAAATCTGCTGATGGGGCGGTGTAGAGAGAGAAGAGAAGAGGGCCAAGGACTGAGCCCTGAGGTACCCCGACAGTGAAAGGAAGAGGAGATGACATGGAGCCAGCGAACAAAACACTGAATGGTTATTTGGACGCTACATGGTTGTATTATTATATGATATTATCAGTATTGACCAACAAGAGAAATATAAAGCAGGTCAGATAATAGTGTCAAATCATGGAACAGATTCTCATCAGAGCTGGTAAAAATGGCTCAAGTATGGGCATAACCATTACTGTTACCGACGGCTGCTAATGACTGGATGCTTTTGTCTATAGTCACATTCAGACATAACATAATTAGTAAAGCACTTTTATGTATATGAATGCAAAAGAAAATTTACCTTCTCCATTTCCTTTTTGAACGTTGTAAAAACCTCATTGCTTTTCGTCAATGAACTCTGGAACTCATCAAATCTCTCGGAGTATAGCGCAATCTGTCACCAGAGAAATGAGAATAATTAGCAGGATCTTGACAAACGGCACTTACTTTTGTGGAATTATGATTCATATTTATTCATTAATAGTATAAATCAAGAACATAATATTATTCATAACTCTTTTGTCAAAATTTCCCTTATTTAGCATTCTTAATGATCACATATGGTGTTCGGGAATCATAATTATAATATCCATTGAAGATTGTCACTAGAAATTCCAATGTATGAATGTAGGAAGCTTTTTCCCCACATTCCTGGTAGCTGTATTATACTGCAGTATTCATTACCATGCAGTGAGGAAAACATTTTAAGAACATAATCCTTAAATGTAAAGGTATCACTGTCTGAGAGCTTACCTAGTGCTTTTGCAACTCCCATAGAGGTGAATGGAAAGAACAGAGCATATATGGCCACATCTCAATTTACAGAGGCGCAAAATCCCATTCGGTGATCTAGCATAAATGCCTGAGATGGGGACACCCCTGTAACTCAAGCTGGTCATACACATTAGATGGCTGTCAGTCGAACGATGCTTGGTCCAATCGTTCGGCTGACAGCCATCTCAGCCGACAGTGCCATACACAGGAGATCTCACTCGGCCGACAGCCATCTCAGCCGACAGTCCCAAACACAGGAGCACTCACTCGCTCGACAGCCATCTCAGCCGACAGTCCCATACACAGGAGCACTCGGCCGATATCCATCTCAGCCTACAGTTCCATACACAGGAGTGCTCACTCGGCCGACAGCCATCTCAGCCGACAGTCCCATACACAGGAGTGCTCACTCGGCCGATGGCTATCTCAGCCAACAGTCCCATAAACAGAAGTGCTCACTTGGTCGACAGCCATCTTAGCCGACAGTCCCATACACATGAGCACTCACTCGGCCGATGGCCATCTTAGCCATCAGTCCCATACACAGGAACACTCACTCGGCCAACAGCCATCTCAGCCAATAGTACCATACACAGGAGCACTCACTCGGCCAACAGCCATCTCAGCCGACAGTCCCATGCACAGGAGTGCTCAATCTGCCGATGCCTATGGTATAGAGGTGTTAACTGTCACTGCCTCTGATAATGTGGTGCTTTGTTAACTGTTCTTAAAAAAAGGAAGTTTGGGTCTAAAAAGCCCCAGTGGCCAGTGTGAAAATTGCAAGAACGCGCGTTTTTTAATACAGATTGTGAAATAAATAAGTGTGGTATCCCACAAAGTGGCCATTTCTATGGGATACTGGATATATAGTGTTTTTCATATAAATGCTGTGAATTTTTATGTGGACTGTGCATTTTAAATACATTGTGAGACCTGATGACAGGTAGCACAAAAAGGGTTAATCTTCTCACAGGCTTGATCAGGTGACCCAGCTCTGTTTTAATATGCTGAAGGTTCTGGAAAAATGCCTCAGGGCAGTCAGCCAATGACTGCAGCTCTACAGTCACATAGAAGGGGGAGGAGCCAAGTCCTGTGGGATAGTTTTAATTTGAAGTGGCAGTTGGTGTTCAGACATCTTGAGAAGAGAAAGCCATTTTGTAGGTGAAGGAATTACCTTCTCCCTGCCTGCTTTGCTTAAAAAGGGGACTGACACGATAATGGGAGTTAATGTGAGGAAGACTACCATTGCACCTCTAGGAGAAAGAATTACCTCAGGGCAGAAACAGAGCACAGTGCTGAAGAAGAACTATTCAGACTTAATACAACCAGAGGTTACTAAGATCTGCCTGTCTGCAGGTACACAGAAATCATCAACCGTGAGTGTAATCCTGTACCTCGGTTTCCTGCTGTTTGTAAATAATAATTTGCCCCATTACCTTCAGTAAAAAGACTTCTGTTTTAAATTCTTATGACTGCTTCATGACTGGGGCTCAAATGCACCAACTACTACCACCATCATCATCTTCTGCCTAGAGGCAGTTACTGTGCAAACAATGTATTGTGGAGTTTCCGGTGTGTGTGTGTGTAATTTGAGAAGGAAAGACTCTTCTCCTGACAGAAAGCTTGGCCACCATAAAGTACATCATACCCTTTCAGGAGTACAACCCTCAGCCATACACCACATGAGAATGCCACAAGAATTTGGCATCACAAACAGGATGAATCCTCAGTGCCTTATATTTATTGAAACTGAAATTAAAAAAAGGTCACAGGAGCACTGGAATAAGACCAGGACAAGGATATATTGTGTAGTCCATTTACAACGCGTTTCGCCTGTAACCAGACTTCATCAGGTGGAAGTTTGTGCCTTATATTTATTTAAGACTGAATATATAAATATTGCTGATATTGAGGGAAGTTGAAGAGAAAATTGCCTCAGAAAGTATCAGTCTTTACTGCTGTAAAGAATTTGTACTACACCACAGCTGTTGGACTGTGCACCTACCATTGGCTGCTTTATTGAAATCTGTGATCTGATTTGACTGAAATACCCTGTGATTTAAACTGTGCTTCTCTTAGTTTTTGTGCAGATATCTTGTAAATAAAGTCGGTACCCTGCAGGCATAAGCAACTGAAGATGAAAATTTCTCTGCTGTACCTTAAAAAAAAAAGAGGGAGCGACATACAGCAGCCGGAAAGGTAAGAGGAATTACTGGATTATACATGCAGTGTTATAAACATGTCTTCAGAAGAGGAGAGTGAAGTGACTAGCCCATCCTCTCCTATGGCTCAAACAATGCCATTAACAATGCCTTATTATTTTGGGGCACCTTGGCTCCCCAGCTACAGTGGAGAACCTCACGCATTAAAAGACTTTAAAGAGAAAATGTAGGCAATGTTCAGACTGTACCCAGTGAGCCCTGCACAAAAACTGAGATATTGATTGGTCAGCTAGGGGGCGCTGCACTAAGCGAAGTTAAGTCTTGGCCTCCCAGTATAAAGAACACTCCTGAGCAGATAATAGACAGATTAGGCCTGTTTCACACTTCAGTTTTTTTGTGTCAGTTAAAATCCGCCAAAATGGCGGAAAGCGGATCCGTTGGTAACTGATGTGAACGGATGCCACTGGACCGTTTTTTTGACGGATCGGATGAATGAAGAATTTTAAAGGAACCGCAGCCTGGGGTGGAGAGAGCGAGAGAGAGAGAGAATTTTTTCTCCGTCCACCTGGCATGTCGGCGGACGCAAAAAATTTGGCGGATCCGCAAAAAAATGGATCCAAAGGATGGCCATCCATCAAGATCCGCCGGTAATGCAACTCAATGGGGAAAAAAACTGATCCGCCAAAAAAAATGGTGGATCCGTTTTTTTTTTAAAAATGGCGGATTTTGACTGATGGTCAAAAACGGAAGTGTGAAACAGGCCTTAGGAGTTATGTTTGAAACCAAAACCCTGTCAGAGTTAAAGATGAGATTCTTCAGGAAAAGACAACAGTGTCATGAATCTTTAAGAGATTTTGCCCTCAGCTTACAAGAAGCCTGGTATGCGCTTAATGAAGCTGATCAGGCTGAAGCTGTTAATGCTGATAACATTTTAAAGGAACAACTTATTGAAGGAGTAATGTCTGATACTACCAGGTTACAACTGAGAATGCTGTCACTACAACACCCTGATAGTAATTTTCTGGATTTTAAAGAATCTGTCATAAAAATATTGAGCACAAGGGCTAAAGAGTTGAACGACCAAGAAAGTGCTGTGTTTGCTCCTGCCAAACCTATTGTTGTTCAGTGTGCTCCCCAACAGGTAGAAGGCTCTACTGAAGAGATACGTAATCAAAATTGCGGAATTAATCAAAAGTCTTGCACTTCTATGCAAAGAAGTAAAGGAGTTGAAGCATCCAGCCTTCAGTCAAGAAAACCGTCCTCGTTTTATGCAGAATATGCCACCCTACAGTAGAGACCACTAGTACCGGACAGGTAAGAAACCTACTGACAGATTTGATTCCTTATGTCGACTGATTTGCAACACATGCAACCGTAACGGTCACATAGAAAGGGAATGTTGGTCTTTAAATTGGAATTTCCTGAAGCCAAGAACTGACCCTCAGAAGAACAATGCCTAGGTCCAGACTGGGGCCTGAAATATGCCGACTATAGCCCCATAATTCTGATCACAATAGATCTAGACACTGGATCGCAAGTCACCACAATTCAGCTTCCACAATATAAATGTTACTGAAAAACTGATCAGCTGGCAAAAATTACTTCGGCTGACCTCCACATTATTGCAAGTAATCGACAACCTGTTCCTCAAGTAGGCTATTGGACAGCTATTTTTAAAATTGACAGAACAGAACTACCTAAACAAGGCCTTATTGTAGTCAATACGTGAGAAGATGAATTCCCCCCTGTAGTTTTAGGGATGAATGTACTACAAAATTGTTTTGACGAACTGATTGAAGGCATGACTTGTGCTCTAACTGCAAAGAGAACCATTCAGAAGACGCTCCGTATTCTCGTTAGTCATCAGAAATTCACTAATTCAAGAAGGGAGATTGGCCTTGCCAGGGTAGTGGACTCCATGCCTGTAATCCTGAAACTACATACAGAAACTATGGTGTGGTGCAAAACCAAGATGGATCTAAAGTGTCAGGACAAATGAACATAAAGATGATACAGTCATTATAGCTGCAAGACGTTTGTCTACTGTAACTCACGGTCGAGTACCCTTACATCTCATAAATTGCAGGGACCAAACTGTGACCCTGCATAAAGATACGATGGTAGCAAAACTGAATAGACTCAATTTTCAGGATATCCTTCAAGAATCCCAATGCTCTATCCCCAAATGCAGAAGCTGAAAAGGAGTCGTGGCACGAACTCGACATAGGCACTCAAGAGACCCCACTCAAGCTAAAAGATGGAGTACTTAGAGTTGCCAACGAATATCAGCATATATTCAGCAAGTTTTCCTTGGACTTCGGGAGAGTCCATACAATTGAGCACCCCATTCCCACTGGTTCCCATCCTCCAATCAAAGAAAAGTACAGACCTATACCTCCATCCATGTACCAGTCAATAAAGAAGATGATAAAAGAAATGAAAGATGCTGATGTGATTAAGTACAGTCGCAGTCCTTGGGCCGCACCAATTGTTCTTGTCAAAAAGAAGGATCGGAGTATTTTTATTTGTGTTGATTATAGCAAACTTAACAACATTTCCCACAAAGATGTATACCCCCTGCCTAGAATAGAAGAAGCATTGACCTCCATGAAATCAGAAGTCTATTTCTCCACCCTAGATCTCACCAGTGGATACTGGCAGGTACCAATGGCCCCAGTAGACCAGGAGTAGATCGCATTCACTACCCTCATGGGTTTGTTTGAATTTAACTGCATGCCCTTCAGCCTGTGCAATGCTCCGGGAACCTTCCAGAGACTCATGGAATGCTGCTTGGGTCACAAGAATTTTGAAACTGTGCTACTGTATTTAGATGATGTAATCATCAATTCCAAAACCTACGAGGAACATCTCCAGCATCTTGCTGAGGTCTTTGAAGTTCTAGCCAAGCATGGCCTGAACGTCAAACCGTCCTAGTGCCATCTTCTAAAATCCAAGGTCCAATATCTAGAGCATGTAGTTAGTGCAGAAGGAGTTATTTCAGATCCTGAGAAGATTGCTGTGGTAAAAGACTAGCCTATCCCAACTACCATTAAAGAAGTTCGCGGATTCCTCAGATTTGCTAGCTGCTACAGAAGATTCATCAAAAACTTCACTCGGATTGTTGACCCCCTACAAGACCTCCTAAAAGGACAACCGTGCCATAAGACATACAAAAACCACTATATTCAATGGAATCCAGAGCTAGAACAGTCCTTCCAAGAACTTAATATGAAGTTAACTGAAGCCCCAATCCTTGCCTACCCAGACTACAATATCCCATTCCACCTGAATACAGATGCCAGTTATCTGGGACTAGGTGCAGTGCTAGCTTACGTCCAGATGGCAAAGAAAAAGTTATAGCTTATGCCAGCAGATCCCTCTGGCCAACCGAGAAAAATGATCAGAATTACAGTTCGTTTCAGTTGGAATTCCTTGCATTAGTGTGGGCCGTCACTGAAAAATTTAAATATTACTTGGCTACAACCTCCTTCATCACTTTAATTGACAATAACCCATTGTCCAAGTTACAGACTGCTAAACTTGGAACCCTTGAACAGAGATGGGCTTCTTGCTTGGCTAACTACCAATTTATCCTGAAGTAACGAGCAGGCCAACCAATTGCCAATGCTGATGCCCTGTCCAGGTTATGATGTTGCCAAACAGAATGTGCGGAGAGTCAAAAGGAACCCAGTTTCTGAACCTAGCCTCAAATCCACGGTGAGTCACAATTGGGCTGAAATCCAGAAGGAGAGCAGAACTTTCAGAATCCTACGGAAGTTGCTAGAATCAAACAAACAATCTGATCCAGAACTCTGTTGATTATGGCAACAGAAAAAAGGTCTGCAGTTCCACAAAGGAGTGCTTGTTCGACGCACCATGAACTCGAACCCCCACACATGAGAGTGTTTCAAGTAGTCGTACCCAGACAAGATGCCAACCTCATCCTAGAGGCCTATCACAATCACTCAGGACACTTTGGCTGCCAAAGACTGAGATGACCATCCGGGAATGCTTCTATTGGATAGGAATGTGCCAAGACACTGAGAAATGGTGCAGAGAATGTGTTTCATGTACTCTAAGTAGCCGAGAAGGTATGGAGCAAAGAGTCCCGCTGCATCCCATTGAAACTCACCATCCTCTGGAGCTCATTGCCCTTGACCATGTGAAATTGCAACCCAGTTGTACTGGATACCTCTATGCTCTGACGATTATCGATCACTACACTAAATTCATTGTGGCTGTGCCTGTCAGAGATTAGACTGCCCTGACCACTGCCACAGTATTTTGAAAACATTTTGTAAGGCCTTATGGATACCCCTAGCAGATCCTGACTGATCAAGGTCCCGAATTTGTGTCAGAGTTGTGCCAAGAACTGTGTGCACTCTATGGCTGCAAGAAACTTTGCACAACTGCATACCATCCCAAATGCAATGGACTATGTGAAAGGATGAATAAAACTTTGATTGACATGTTAAAAAATGTTGCAGCCAAAGACAGACAAGAATGGCCTGAGTTGCTCCAAGAATTAACTTACCTGTATAGCAACACCACCCATTGCTCCACCGGTTACACTCCATATTACCTGATGTTTGGCCATCCAGGGAAACTGCCTGCAGGCTTTAAGCTAAACGTTCGAGTGGATGATCACTCTAAATCCCCAACACAGTCAGACTGTGTGGTAGACCACCGGAGATGTCTCCAAGAAGTTAACGAAATTGTAGAAGGCTGAATGAAAGCTGTCCGCCAAAGACAGAAAAATGATTTTAATGCAAGGGCCAATGCGAAACCCTTAAAATTAGGAGACAGCATTTGGGCTAAAAAGAACCATTGCTCCCACAAACGTAGCCAGATCAAGATTTGCATACCCCTGGAAGTTCCGGTCTCGCCAGTTTCTAATCCTATTGCACCAGAAGAGATTTCCAGAACCCCCACCACACCATTTCTTTGGCTTAATGCACCATGTATTCTGGTTATGCTTCCAGTGCCTCATCATTCTCTGTTAGAGGATTCTGACATAGTTCCTGGATCCACCCAAGAAGAAAGGGGAGTACCTGCTCTGTGGAGATCCGAATTAGCGACAAGGGGACAGTTACACGCTTGTTACCGGGACTAGTTGCTCACTACTTATCTAAATTGGAGAGACTTTGCATGTGTGGCTCTGATAGAGATGGATTTGAACTACATAATAAGAGAGACGCCATGGCTTTTGAGAGCCTTATTACTGTTTCTTAACCCTCCCAATAAACAGCTGGTGCAGAAAGTTTCTCTATGGTCTCTGTACCCCTACTGCACCTGGGGACGAAGCAAAGAAGTTAAAATGGGTTAGCTGATATCCCGCTCCCCTCCCCCTTAGTGGGGGTTGTTCCTGCAAGGACCTACTTCAGGACAAAAAAGGACTCTTTTATTACATGTACATGTTGTTTTACCTTTGCATTCAGATGTTGCATAACTTTAGGTTTTGTCACAGGTATTCAGAAAATCAAGAATATTTTAAGCAACCGTATGAATTGAATACATGTACCTGTATGCTGTTTCATTTTGTTTTACAGATGCTGATGTGTCGGGGATGACACTTCAAGGGGGGAGACATGTGGTATCCTACAAAGTGCCCATTTCTATGGGATAGCGGATATATGGTGTGTTTTCATATAAATGCTGTGAATTTTTATGTGGACTGTGCATTTTAAAAGCATTGTGAGACCTGCTGACAGGCAGCACAAAAAGGGGGTTAATCTTCTCCTCACAAGCTTGATCAGGTGACCCAGCTCTGTTTTAATATGCAGAAGGTTCTGGAAAAATGCCTCAGGGCAGTCAGCCAATGACTGCAGTTCTACAGTCATATAGAAGGGGGAGGAGCCAGGTCCTGTGAGATAGTTTTAATTTGAAGCAGCAGTTGGTGTTCAGACATTTTGAGAAGAGAAAGCCATTTTGTAGGTGAAGGAATTACCTACCTTCTCACTGCCTGCTTTGCTTAACCCCTTCCTGACATATGATGTTCCAGGTGACCCGGGCCCGTATGACCATGGACGGGATAGTACGTCATCGTGATCAGCTGCGCTCATGGGGGGAGCGCAGCGGATCGCGGCCGGGTGTCAGCTGATTATCACAGCTGACACCCGGCACTATGTGACAGTAGCGGTCATGGACCGCTCTCGGCATACTGCGACCAAACATGATCGCAGTGTTCCGGGGGCATAGGGAAGCATCATGCAGGAAGGGGGCTCCCTGCGTGCTTCCCTGAGACCTTCGGAACAATGTGATGTGCTCGCGTTGTTCCGATGGCCTCCTCCCTGCAGGCCCCTGGTTCCAAGATGGCCGTGGGGGGTCTTCCAGGTCCAGCAGGGAGGATGCTTCTCAGTGCACTATGTCGCTGATCTGACATAGTGCAGTGCAGTGTCAGATCAGCGATCTGACACTATATAGTAATGTCCCCCCCGGGACAATGTAATAAAGTAAAAAAAAAAAACAAAAACCTGTAAAAACAATTTTTAAAAAATTCCTATATAAAAAAAATCCTTAATAAATTCTTTTTTTGTAAATAAAAAAACAATAAAAGTACACATATTTAGTATTGCCGTGTCCGTAACGACTCGCCCTATAAAACTGTCCCACTAGGTAACCCCTTTAGTGAAGCCCTTAAAAAAAACAAGGCAAAAAACAATTTTTTATCATCATACCGCCGAACAAAAAGAGCAATAACACACGATCAAAAAATAGGATATAAATAAACATGGTACAGATGAAAGCGTCATCTTGTCCTGCAAAAGACGAGCTACCATACAGCATCATCAGCGAAAAAATAAAAAAGTTATAGCTTGCAGAATAAAGAGATGCAAAAATAATTATTTATTATATAAAATTGTTTTTATTATATAAAAGTGCCAAAACATAAAAAAAGATATAAATGAGGTATCGCTGTAATCATACTGACCCGAAGAATAAAACTGCTTTATCAATTTTACCACACGCGGAATAGTGTAAACGCACCCCCAAAAGAAATTCATGAATTGCTGGTTTTTGTTCATTCTGCGTCCCAAAAATTGGAATAAAAAGTGATCAAAAAATGTCATGTGCCCAAAAATTGTACCAATAAAAATGTCAACTCGTCCCGCAAAAAATAAGACCTCACATGATTCTGTGGGTCAAAATATGGAAAAATTATAGCTCTCAAAATGTGGTGATGCAAAAACTATTTTTTGCAATAAAAAGTGTCTTTTAGCGTGTGACAGCTGCCAAACATAAAAACCTGCTATAAATAGTAAATCAAACCCCACTTTATCACCCCCTTAGTTAGGGAAAAATAATAAAAGTAAAAAAAATGTATTTATTTCCATTTTCCCATTAGGGTTAGGGCTAGGGTTAGGGTTAGGGCAAGGGTTAGAGCTAGGGTTAGGGTTGGGGTCAGGGTTCGGATTAGGGTTAGGGGTGTGTGGAGGTTAAGGTTGGAGTTAGAATTGGGGGGTTTCCACTGTTCAGGCACATCAGGGGCTCTCCAAATGTGACATGGCGTCTGATCTCAATTCCAGCCAATTCTGCATTGAAAAAGTCAATCGGTGCTCCTTCCCTTCCAAGCTCTGCCATGCGCCCAAACAGTGGGTTCCTTGAGGGGGTCTAATTTCCAAAATGGGGTCACTTGTGGGGGGTTTCCACAGTTTAGGCGCATCAGGGGCTCTCCACACACGACATGACACCAGCAGACCATTCCATCAAAGTCTGCATTCCAAAACGTCACTACTTCCCTTCCAAGCCCCAACGTGTGCCCATACAGTAGTTTTCTCCCACATATGGGGTATCAGCGTACTCAGGACAAATTGGATCACAACTTTTGGGGTCCAATTTCTCCTGTTACCCTTGGGAAAATAAAAAAATTGGGGACTAAAAGATCATATTTTTTCCACAGACATGATTTATTAAAATTTCACGCCCGGGCGTTATAAACTTCTGTGAAGCACTTGGGGGTTCAAAGTGCTCACCACACATCTAGATAAGTTCCTTGGGGGGGTCTAGTTTCCAAAATGGGATCACATGTGGGGGATTTCCTGTTATGAGCTCATTTTCTGCTCCACCAGCTGGGAGTTCTCCTTCCGTTCTCCCTCTGGTAGTGACAGTAGGTAGTGAGGTTAGTTTAATTGGTAATGGTCTGCCACCTGACGAGGAGGATAGTGATTGGATTTCTGGAGTATTAGACTGGATATAAGACAGCCGACCCCCTATCCTGTTGCTGGTGATTCAATCTGTTTCTCAGGTCTTGGACTTCAGCTCTGCTCCAGTCATCTCAAGTTAAGTTTGTTTTTTGCTAATGTTCACACTTGCTCTTGTTGGTCAACTCAGTTTTTGTGTGGTCAGCCAGCCCGGCTGGGCTGTGCTGAATTTCCACTCTTATTTATCTGTATTTGCCAATTTGCCTATTTGTCCTTTATTAGATTGGCCTCTTTTTGCTCTATCTCAGAATATTCCAGAGTGCTGATATAGTGGGAGAAGTCTAGTGACTTCAGGGTTAATTTTGTTATCAGAAGCGTTGGACATTATTTTTGGTAGGGTTTTTTTGCAGATTGCAGACAGTATCTTTCCTTTCCTGTCCTTTCAAGTTAGTGTGGCCCATCGTTTGCTCAGCCTATTTTTCTGCCTTTGTTTGTGTTTTCATCTTGCTTCACAGTCAATACATGTGGGGGGCTGTCTTTCCTTTGGGGTCTGCTCTGGGGAGTTAGTTTTCCTCTTTTCTTACTTTAGGTTTATTTAGCTCTCCAGTTGTGGCGAGGCGTCCAGGACCACCGTAGGCACGCTCCACGACTGCTTCTAGTTGTGTGTTAAGATCAGGGCTCTGCAGTCTGCATAGTTACCAACCTCTCTGGTTTTCTGAGACTTAGCGTGTGTTGCTTTTTTCCTCCTCGGTGACCCATTCATAACAGTTTCCACTGTTCTGGCACATCAGGGGCTCTCCAAATGCGACATGGCGTCCGATCTCATTTCCAGCCAATTTTGCGTTGAAAAAGTCAAACGGTGCTCCTTCCCTTCCAAGCTCTGCCATGCACCCAAACAGTGGTTTACCCCCCACATATGGGGTATCAGCCTACTCAGGACAAATTGCACAACAATTTTTGGGGTCCAATTTCTCCTGTTACCCTTGGGAAAATAAAAAATTGGGGGCAAAATTCATTTTTAAGGAAAAAAATATGATTTTTTTTATTCTTATGGCTCTACGTTATAAACTGCTGTGAAGCAATTGGGGGTTAAAAGTGCTCACCACACATCTAGATAAGTTCCTTGGGGGGTCTAGTTTCCAAAATGGGTTCACTTGTGGGGGGTTTCCACAGTTTAGGCACATCAGGGGCTCTCCACACACGACATGACACCCACAGACCATTCCATCAAAGTCTGCATTCCAAAACCTCACTACTTCCCTTCCAAGCTCCAACGTGTGCCCATACAGTAGTTTTCTCCCACATATGGGGTATCAGCGTACTCAGGACAAATTGGACCACAACTTTTGGGGTCCAATTTCTCCTGTTACCCTTGGGAAAATAAAAAAATTGGGGACTAAAGATCATGTCTGTGGAAAAAATATGATTTATTAAAATTTCACGCTCGGGCGCTATAAACTTCTGTGAAGCACTTGGGGGTTCAATGTGCTCACCACACATCTAGATAAGTTCCTTGGGGGGTCTAGTTTCCAAAATGGGATCACTTGTGGGGGGTTTCCACTGTTCTGGCACATCAGGGGCTCTCCAAATGCGACATGGCGTCCGATCTCATTTCCAGCCAATTTTGCGTTGAAAAAGTCAAACAGTGCTCTTTCCCTTCAGAGCTCTGCTATGCGCCCAAACAGTGGTTTACCCCCACTTATGGGGTATCAACGTACTCAGGACAAATTGCGCAATAACTTTTGGGGTTATGTTTCCCTTGGGAAAATAAAAATTTGAGGTGAAAAGATCATTTTTGTGGAAAAAATATGATTTTTTAATTTTACGGCTGTACGTTATAAACTTCTGTGAAGCCCTTGGGGGTTCAAAGTTCTCACCACACATCTAGATAGGTTCCCTGGGGGTCTAGTTTCCAAAATGGTGTCATTTCTGGGGAGTTTCCACTGTTTAGGCACATCAGGTGCTCTCCAACTGCGACATGACGTCCGATCTCAATTCCAGCCAATTTTGCGTTGAAAAAGTCAAACTGCGCTACTTCCCTTCCGAGCTCTGCCATGCACCAAAATAGTGGTTCCCCCCACATATGAGGTCTCAGTGTACTCAAAACAATTTGCACAATAACTTTTGCAGTCCAATTTCTCCTGTTACCCTTGGTAAAATAAAAAAAAACTGGACCTGAAGTAATTTTTTTGTGAAAAAAAGTTAAATGTTCATTTTTTTAACATTCAAAAAAATTCATGTGAAGCACATGAAGGGTTAATGAACTTCTTGAATGTGGTTTTGAGCACCTTGAGGGGTGCAGTTTTTAGAATGGTGTCACTCTTGGGTATTTTCTATCCTATAGACCCCTCAAAGTGACTTCAAATATGATGTGGTCCCTAAAAAAATGGTGTTGTATAAATGAGAAATTGCTGGTCAACTTTTAACCCTTATAACTTTCTAACAAAAAAAAATTTTGTTCCAAAATTGTGCTGATGTAAAGTAAACATGTGGGAAATGTTACTTATTAAGTATTTTGTGGGTCATATCTCTGTGATTTAATGGCATGAAAATTCAAAGTTGGAAAATTGCAAAATTTTCAAAATCTTCGCCAAATTTCGTTTTTTTTCACAAGTGAACGCAAGTGATATCAATGAAATTTTACCACTTACATGATGTACAATATGTCATGAGAAAATAATGTCAGAATCACCGGGATCCCTGGAAGCATTCTAGAATTATTACCTCATAAAGGGACAGTGGTCAGAATTGTAAAAATTGGGCTGGTCATTAACATGCAAACCACCCTTGGGGTTAAAGGGGTTAAAAAGCTGACTGACATGATAATGGGAGTTAATAGTTTTGATATGAGGAAGACCACCATTGCACCTCTAGGAGGAAGAATTACCTCAGGGCAGAAACAGAGCACAGTGCTGAAGAAGAACCATTCAGACTTAATAAAACCAGAGGTTGCTCAGATCTGCCTGTTTGCAGGTACATGTAATATGCTGCAGGTGCTGAGGATGTCGCCATGGATCCAAGACAGACCAAGAGTTAAAGGATTTATTTACAGGGAGTTTACTCTCCATGCACGGTGAAGCAATGGGGGGTTAAATCAGGGATGATAATGTCTGTAAAGTGCTGTGGAATTAATGGCGCTACATAAATGAGTAAAATAAATAAATAAAAAAATAAATAAATGAGACAGAGTAAACAGTAAAACAGCAAAACAGACTAAAGAAGGCTATTAAACAGTTATCCAGCATTGAAACAGTTCAACTGGGATTTTTATAAATTATCAGTCTAGGGAAAGCTTGATTGAAGGGGTCTCTTTCTCCCACATTGGCACCGACAACAGCGGCGCTTGCAGTCTCTCCTCTGGATGAAGCTGGGATCTCAGGGGTTACAGTCTTTGTAGTATCTCCTCTGGATGGAGCTGGAACCTCAGGAGTTAAAGCAAGGAGCAGGAAGACGCTGCTGAACTGAGTCTCCCCTGCTCTGAGTCTCTATCTGATATACCGGCTGTCTTTCCACAAGAACGATACTGCGCTTACTTGGAAGTCTCTCTGCCACACTCAGGGGCTCCGGCCTGTCACCGCGGTCACTGGGACTGCGCACTCAGGTCACTGTCTCTGCACTGTCAGGGGGGAAGTCTCCTCTAGTCACGGAGGCTCCCGAGTCCACGTACTCACATACAGCGTTCACTATGTCTCGTACTACAGTCTCAGTCCTCTGATGGGGAGTTCTTTCCCTCTGGGAGCACAGTGCTGCAGCCTGCTCTCTGTCTGGCATGCTCTGCTCTGTCTCTGGTGCGCTTTGCTCTGTCCCTGGCGCGCTCTCCTTTCGCGTCCTTTCCCTGCACAGCTTCCTGTCCAGCACCTCTCCTCCCTTGTCACAGCCCCCCACGGTCACATGGCTCAGTCGGTCCGGGCCTGAATGTCTTCCCCCGGCAACCCTGCTGTCTGGCTAGGTAGTTCCAGAAACGGAGCAGGAAAGATAACCCCTTTTTGACTCTTCTTCCTCTTCACCCCCTTACATACACAGCAATCATCAACCATGAGTGTAATCCTGTACCTCGGTTTCCTGCTATTTGTAAATAATAATTTGCCCCATTACCTTCAGTAAAAAGGCTTCTGTTTTAAATTCTTATGGCTGCTTCATGACTGGGGCTCAAATGCACCAACTACTACCACCATCATCATCTTCTGCCTAGAGGCAGTTACTGTGCAAACATTGTATTGTGGAGTTTCCTGTGTGTGTGTAATTTGAGAAGGAAAGACTCTTCTCCTGACAGAAAGCTTGGCCACCGTGAGATACATCATACCCTGTTAGGAGTACAACCCTCAGCCATATACGACATGAGAACGCCACATAGTAACATACATAATAACATAGTTAGTAAGACCGAAAAAAGACATTAGTCCATCCAGTTCAGCCTATAAAATTCTGTCAGAATAAATCCCCAGATCTATGTCCTTCTAAAGAACCTAACAATAACTGTAAGATACGATATCGTTACGCTCCAGGAAGACATCCAGGCCTCTCTTGAACCCTTCGACTGAGTTCGCCATCACCACCTCCTCAGGCAGGGAATTCCAGATTCTCACTGCCCTAACAGTAAAGAATGCTCATAACACCTTGCCATTTTTTATGTAACAATGATACATGTAGCACAAAAAACAGTTTAAAAAAATAAGCCATTTTTTGATGACACATTTCTTGTGTATAAAAAAATCACCTTCATTTTCTTTTCTGGTATTTACCTGTGTTTTTAATACTGTTTCTTGATCTTTCAGCATTTTGGTCTGTAGCTTCCATTCTGCAGCCTGGGTAAGCAACTGGAACAAAGATATAATATGATTTAGATGACAAAAACTTGAAACATTTTTTCTTAATAATGATCCAATAGTTGGGGAAGAGCGAGAAGTTAAAGGGGTTGTCCAACCTTAGCAAAATGTGAGGGAAGAAGGTCCTCATCTTAAGGTGTCTGTTTTTTGTTTCATTTTCCAGGTTGTCTGGAAAACATGTTGGCTGTCTGTACATTTTAGCTGTTTTGTCCTGAAAGTACTAGATTGTCAACCTCGACTGATGCTCCTCTCTTATTGCTAGCTCCGGTTCCATTTGTGTCAGCTTCGACACAGTGGGATTTCTCACGTTCATTTTTTCACACAGTCAGTATGTTTTAAGAGGCTTTTGCTATTTAATCTGAGGACAGCATGAGATAGGGTTAAAACAGTGAATTCAAAGATGTGTCACTTATCAGGCTGTGTGCTGTTGTTTACTTACAATGAAGGTTTTATCACCAGGACACTGTCATTGCTGTGAGTAAGCTCCGCTCCCTCATGTGATAAGCAGCTCACTGTCAATAGACAATGTACATACAGCGCCTGGTGTGGGCAGGATTAGCTTTCTCAGCTCTGCTGCATTCTACATCTGAAAACTCTGATTGCATTGGAACTGCTGCACCCAGTAATCAAAGAGATACATCGTTGGATTCAGCTTCTCTTTGCCTACATCAGGCGGCTCTCAGATGATGTAGCAGAAACCAGCTGACAGATTCCTTATAAAGTGAATCTTTCAGCTGATTCATACTGCCCAAATCGCTTAAAGTTGTAATCCTGGACAACAATTTTAAAGTTTAAAGAGGTTGTCCACTACTAAGACAACCCTTTCTTCATCTAAATGTTTGGTCCTGATAAAATAAAAAGCTTATACTCCCCACATGTGTCCTCGCTGTTCCCGCGGTGTTGGCAATCGTGGTCCCAGGGCTTTCATGCTGATGTTTGACATGTGAGTTCTGTGCCCAATGAGCGCTGGCGTAACTGTCTCCACCTTCGGATCAATTGAACATGAAGAGGAAGTCCGGGCTGCAGTTGATCTCTAACTTCCTCTTCATGTTCAATTTGTATGAAGGCGAAGACAGTGTTGCCAGCGCTCATTGGGCACCGGACTCACATATCATAACAGTCGCAGGGGAGCCTCGGGACCATGAGTGCCAACACCGCTGGAACAGTGCCAGCATGGGAGATGAGTATATGCTTTCTAATTTTATTGGGTCCAACCATTTAGATCAAGAAGGGGTTGTACTAGTAGTGGACAACCCCTTTAAGAACAGTCCTACAGATGTGGCCAAATGATTTACTACTGACCCAAATTTTGGTTTTCACACAATTTGCTGCTTCACTGTTTTTAGATTTTTTTGCCAGATGTTTCTATGGTTACTGAAGTACAATATAAGCATTTCACACTTGTATTGACAGATACATCAAATTTATGTAAAAGCTCAATATTTACTATGCTGACTCTTATTTTACAAGGCTTTTCCAATACTCCTTCCCATGCTGGATATCTGCTTGAGGGACAAATCTTGACTGTTGACAACCCATTCTTGTTTAATCAGTGATTGAAGTTTATCACAATTTCTGTGTTTTTTTTTCTCTACCCAATTTTGAAGACTGCCCAAAGATTCTTAACTGCATTGAGATCTGATCATGGACCCAAAAGTTCAATGTTTGGTTTACAGAACCACTTAGTTATCCCTTTTGCCTCTTGACAAAGTGCTCCATCACCCTGAAAAGGGCATTGTTCTTTACGAATTTACTCCTGGATGGTTGGGAGAAGTTGCTCTTGGAGGATGCTTAGATACCATTTATTCATGGTGGGAGTGAGCCAACTCCATAGATGAAAAGTGACCCCAACGCATGAATGGTTTCAGGACTCCTGGTATCATTTCTTCTCCAAACAATAATTGGAGATGATGAAGACCCCTTTAGACTGTTTCGAACAACTGGAAGAATGATTACCTGAAGAAGAATGGGTGAGCGCTATCATGAGTCCTGTGTCATACCAACATGGCATCTTTCAGGTGTGGGGTGGCTTTTCATCCATGTTGTGGGCTCATTCACAATTTTGCCAAAGAACACTGCCAGGAATAAAGAATGATATCTAAGCATCACTGAAGAGCAACTTCTCCCTACAATCCAGCAGCAACTTGGTGATGAACGATGCCTTTTCCAGCATGATGAAGCACCATCTCACAAGGCAAAAGTGATAACTAAGTGGCTCGGAGAACTTAAGATTGACATTTTACATCTATGGCCAGAAAACTCCCCAGATCTCAATCCCATAGAAAACCTGAGATAAATTCTCAAAAAGTTGGACAAACAAAAACAGAAATTATGATAAAGTTCAACCTCTGATTAGTCAAGAATGGTCATCAGTTAGGATGATATCCTGGGCGAATTGCAGGAGTCTTGAAAAATAACGGTTAACCTATAAATATTGAGTCTTTTCATAAACTTGATGTATTTTTCTATATAAGTTTAAAAACTTATGAACTGTTTATAACTGTACGTCAGTAACCATAGACATGGTTTACTAAAAGATCTAAAAACACTGAAGCAGCAAAGTTTATGGAACCCAAAAATTCATGTTAGTCTGAAAGCTTTTGGCCACGACTTTACACACAGCCAAAAGTTATACGTTTAAAATAAAAAAAATATTTATTGACTCCCAACTTTAGCATGTTTTCCATTTATTATATTTACCAGTTTTCTAGTTTTATCTACATTTATACTCATCAATATTGCAAACTGACGTTCTCTTGCGTTATGTAGAAATGTATTCAGTTATAGTCACAAGCTATAAATGTAATATTGAAGTAATACATTTAGGGTTTATATGAGAAATGTAATGATCTATAAACATGTAATGATCTGATGATGTGCACTTTTACTATTAATGTGTCGAGATGCACATTCATCATTGTCACCACCAGGTGGCAGCAATAAATTGACAATGTATTGGTGGTGCTAAGACAATTTGCTGCAGTGCTTTCTGGTTGGAGTGCAGTAATAAAGCGACGCTTTCCATACTGATTGTGAAGACATTATTCATTTTAATAGAGAATAATATTTTACTGGTAATTTTATAATAAATAACTTGTGAATGTAATATTAATTGAACGCAGTTAGAGCAAACTCTTACAAAATGTTTTTCTGTTTTATTGCTGTAGTTTGTATATTGATTAAACAGTTTTGGAACGACGCGTAGAAAAACATGCCAAAATAAATGATTTCAGCAAAAAAAACAAAAAACATAAATACACCTTAACTCAATTTAATGATGTATTGTTGGGCTACAAACCCTAGGATGTCGTGCCAGATACTGGCAGCGCTACTTTTAGTATTTACTTATGCTTCAATTGAAGTGTCTTATTAAGGAAAAATGCAGGGCTATTGCATCCAGTTTTTGGGTTGTAAAAGCAAATGTATATTATAGCATAATAACCATACTATAAGATCAATAATGGCCGCATAATGCAGCTGCATAACTATAGTGGGTGCAGGGGCTGCAGCCTCACCGGGGCCTTTGGGCCTATGGAGGTCCAAAAGGTCCTTTTATAGGAGTGGGAAGCCCAAGGCTGGGGATTTTCATGTTCATACAGCTTTAGAACACTATTAACCTGCAGAAGATTAACCCTATATCTTCAGGTTAGTAGCGTTTTTTTTTTTACATGACAGGTTCCCTTTATTAAAATCACCAGTCTGGGGATGACTATTCTTTTATTAAGTAAAGGGCATCCCCCCCGAGTGGTGATATGTAAAACTGTCACCAGGTTTTTGCTACCCAATCTAAGAGCAATATGATGTACCCTGATTCCAGCGATGTATCACTTACTGAGCTGCTTGCTGTCCTTTTTATAAAATTACCATTTTATCTATTGCAGATCTGCTGAGCTCTGTATGACCACACTCACACAACTGTTTGGTATCCTTCTATGTACACTGTGCATAGGCAGAAAGCTGCCAATCAAAGTTGGGGGTGAAGTTAGACAGAGATCATGAAGATGGAGGACTCATCGGGCAGAAGGTTTTACAAGTTCTCTAGTAATAATCTGCTGCTTACAAGACAGTGATTTTATCAAAACTACAGCAAGTAATCAAGTAAGTGACACATCGCTTGATCAGGGTCTCTGTCTCTACATTATGCTGCTCTCCGATTAGATGGTAAAAACCAACGGACAGATTCTCTTTGAGTCAGCTGTGTAACCAACGCGATCGAAGCAATCACCACTTTGATGGGTTCTGGCAGTTGAGGTGACTGCCGACGCCAGCAAATACATCAGCTGGATGTACATCTTCAGACGCACATTCAGTTGAAGTGTATTGCGACACACAGAGCCATTGGTTCGTGCGCGGCAGTACATACTGCCGGCCAATCAGAGGCCAGCATCTGAGGTCAGCATGCACATGACTGGGGGCGCACAGCAGTGGATGGACAGCACAAGGATGACATTCATGCGCTGTGAATTTTGCATGCCTGTTTGCATTTAATATACTAGATTTAGTCACTGAGGTTCATTATTTTAAACCTTTACATTTTACTGATTTTTTAAATAAAAGCAATTGTGGAAAATGTAAAACTAATCAAAACTTTTCACTTGGAATTTTTTCTTGCATTTTAACTTAGCACTTAGATCAAAATGTAATGTCCCTGGGTATGGGACCTTAGAGAATAAATATTATGAGCAAGTTTTTTTTTCCACAATATGATATTAATTTTTAAAGTCACCATAATTTTTGTTGGAGAAAGGAAAAAAGTTTTTTTTTATTTATTTTATGATTTTTACTGTATAGTATGAATAATATGTTAAAAGGAATTTGTCAGGACAGAATGACAGTTGAAACACAGTACAGGAACTCGGTGCATCATGGCGGGACCAAACATTTAGGTGCACCTTCTCACCTACTTCTACCTCTAGCTCCACACCCCTTTTCTTTGATTGACAGCTCCGACTTTATAGAGCCATGGAAGGGCAGAGATACAGTAGATGGAAAACAAGTAGGTGGAAATGTGCCCCTAAATGTCAGGCCATATCAAGGATCTACTGTCCATTTTTTGTGCTGACGGAGTTGTATAATTTCTGTGGCTTTTAATTTTAATTAGTACCACTTTTTGGTGTATACGGCTTTTAGATAATTTTTTAATCACGTTTTAGTGAGGCGGAATGAACAGAGAACAGCCATAATAGCATTATTTTCATTTTTTTAAGTGTTTCTCATGCATGATAATTAATTGCTCAATTTTATAGTATGGGTTTTTACTGATTTGTCTGTGATAGTAACATGTAACTTTTAACTTCTACTCTTCTGGATAATAAACAGTGTGGAGGGGAAAATTGTGCTTTGAATATGTTTAATTAATTTTTTTACAATTTTTCGGAGCATTTTATTTTATATTTTTTACTCCATTATGTTACTTGCCCCCTTAATCCTTAGATTTTTTCTATAATACATTGTGGTGCTTCTTTATTTCTGTTGTGACAAAGTCACTGGTAAAGTACTGGATGGGAGGTATGTGTCACTACGCTTAATGGCGTCTGTGATGTGAAACCCAGAATATTTTCCTCCAGCACATTAATTGTTGAGAGGATTAAGCGAAGTTGCATAAATGGTCTGTTTTTTATGTAGACATCAATAGAGTGGGTGAGAGGATGTCCACCTCATCTCCACCTGCAGAGCCGGTGTGAGGGGAGCCAGGGCCATAGTCGTGGCTGACATAGACTGCTCAATCACGCCCTGGCCTCCCACCACATGTATATAATGTACCCTTTATAGCATACCTTCCTTTACGCCTTCTGAACCATCAGAGTCCTCTCTGTTCTGTTGTGGGTTCACTCCTGACGGTTTCATACAGAGAGAGACCAAGTCCAGTTTCAACTTGTAACAGACAACTTTACTTGAATCCATTCTCAGCACGTCAAGCTCAGTTACAGCAAAATCAAAGGGAACATCACAGTACACATCCTTGTCTATTTCTGTGCTTTCCCTCACTTGTTCTAGAATGTTCCCGGGTTGTACCGACTCGTCCGGTACCGCTGCGTTCCTTCTGTCCAGCTTAACTACCTTCAGGAGTTCCCCTGGCTGTTTCACCCAGACATAAGGGCATCTGCCCACATAGTCAGCTGCCACATCTTGGTGCTGCCCTGCATTTCTCTGCTGCTGTGACCTTCGGTTCCCAATCCCTGGCTGACTGGACTCCTATCTTAAACGTTTCATATCAACTCTGTTACCCGGGCTCTAAGGCCCTGCTGAACTGTCTGGGCTCCCTGGCCCTACTGCCTAAAATGCCAGGAACTTGCTGGCTTACCCACAGTTGGCCCCTCCTGTTAACTGTTACCTATCCTAATCTAAGTGTGCTAAAATGCCCCCCTCTAGTAGGCTAACTAAATTACTACGCTTTCCCTGAACAATCATATACATATAGCAATAAGTACATAACATTATTTACAAAATAAGACATTCAGAACTGGGACCTGTTTATTCAAGGTCACAGACTTGAGACATTGGAAAATTCGCAAGTTGCCATGACACAAAGTTCGAACGCTGTACTAGACACTTTAAAGGTCCATGAAATCCAACTACATACAATTCACACGGTGTTAGAGGATCATGAAAACAGAGAACGTCGTAACAACGTAAGAGTTAAAGGCCTTCCTGAAACAGTGGCCTTTGAGGCGTTATGGAAAGCAACACAAGAGATATTCAAAGGTCTACTTAATGAATCAGATCCACAGGAAATCGAACTGGTGAGAGTACACAGAGCACTACGTCCGAGGCCTTCTCAAGGGGAAACTCCACGAGATGTGATCTGTCGCTTCCTCGATTACCGAGTAAAAGACTTAGTTCTCCGCAGAGCGCGGGAGGCGCAGGAGATCTTGTATGAAGGCTCACAAATTAAACTTTTCCAGGATTTATCAGCTAACACTCTCAGAAAGCGGAGGATTTTGAAACCATTCACTGAAGCATTGATAAAAAAGGCATCCGTTTTAGATGGTTGTTCCCGTTTGGAGTACATATAACAAAAGGAGACAAAAGTATTCAAGCAAGAACATCACAAGACATCAAAGAGGCATGTGAATCCTTGGGGATTGAGCTGGAGGCTTACCCAGACCTGGAGCCCTTCCATTCGGCGACCCTATTGCACCCGCTACCAGATATCCCGGCGTGGCAGATAGCCCTGATGCCAAAATCACAAAGGCTGAAAAGGAAGCTAACAAAGACCTCGCCTCCTAAGGACTCCAGAGACACTACTTGATCTTTAAGTTAGACCTAGATTTTGCAGTTAAATTTTCTTGGTGTCTACCCCAGCTGGGGTATCGAATATGGTTGAAGCAAATTTGATGGGGTTGGCGTGCTTTTCCAAATATGGGTAAGCACTGCTGCCACATCTATCCAATAATTCGTTATAAGGTTTTAACCTAGATCTAGTTACAGCCCAAACTGGGCAATCTCCTAGAATGGAGCATTTCATATTTCATATTTAGTTTATAAGGTTGATTGGAATTTTCCTCAAGCTGGCACTCTATGAAACAATGTCAGTAGGTAACTATGGTACGTTGGCATATTGGTCAATGATATTGTGCAACATAATAACATGGATGGTGTTAATATTGTGTTCTCCCCCTCTTCACTTTTTTGTTTCCTCTACCCTTTTCTCTCTCTCGTCTGCTCTACTTGACCTAGATCCCCTCTCCACCCCCATGGGCACAGGGATTCGTCTCCGTCGTGAGCTGCAAGGATACTACTGTGTACAGAAACATGATGGATACGGATAAGGTACACACCTTTATCTCTTTTAACGCACATGGGCTGAATTCTCCAAACACTAGACGCCACACATTACAACTATTCAAAAAACAGCAGGCAGCGGTATTGCTTATCCAGGAAACGCACTTCAAACCGGATAAATTGCCCTCCTTTGAAAGCTCGGTATATGATAAATGGTTTCATGCGACAACCACCCAATCCGGTTCCAGAGGGGTTTCAATAGCAGTGGCAAGGGGAGTGCCCTTCCAGTTAAGAGAAACTATGGCGGACCCTCAGGGTCGCTACATCTTTGTTAAAGGTCTACTAAATGGTGCCCTTGTAACATTGTGCAGTCTATACGCACCAAATAAAAAACTATTGAGATGGGTACTCTCAACACTGAGAAAAATTGATGGCTTTAGAGAGGGTGCATTGATAGTGGGTGGGGACTTGAATGTTGCATTAGAGCCTTTGCTAGACACGACCAAACAGAAAAGTTCGCTCTCACCTAAAGATCTATACAGAATAAAGTCACAATTGGGATCTCTACAATTGATTGACACATGGAGATATCTAAACCCCTCTGACCGAGACTACACCTTCTACTCACACCCTCATAAATCTCACCACCGCTTAGACTATATTTTTATATCCAGTAAAATGCTCGCCAATACACAACAGGCGAAAATAATCCCGAATATTTACTCCGATCACTCTGCTGTTTTGTTAAAACTCTCACTATCTAAAGCCTTTCCCCGACATAGAGTATGGCGGCTCAATGAGTCAGTACTTGGAAGTACCGAGGTACAGAAGCGTATAAACAAAGTGCTATCCCAATATTTTGAGCAAAATGCTTCACCAGAAATTTCCTCACAAATACTATGGGAAGCACATAAGTCAGTTGTCAGAGGGGAGATGATATCTATCACTTCCTTTCTAAATAAACTTCAACAAAAAGAAATCCAGGATCTTTATGATAGTATATCACAGCTGGAGCTTACACATAAACATAAAATAGATCAACATAGCTTAGAGAAGCTACAACAAAAAAGACAACAACTTAAAGACTTATTAAACTCGAGATCTGCTAAGCTTTATGCAACATGGAAAAACAGAATGTACGTCCATGGAGACAAAGCATCCAAATTAATGTTATCACAACTAAGGAAGCGGCAGTCACGTACGCTGATTAACTCAATCAAGAATGAACAAGGGTTCAGCTCGCAAACTCCTGAGCACATGGAGCGGGCATTCCTTGACTACTATAAGAAATTATATAATCTCCGTCCGGAAGATAACGCCGATTCCGCACTTAAAAGAGGCATGGACACTAGGTCCTTCCTAAACACTTTAGATCTTCCTGTCTTGTCTGATTCCCAAAAACAATATCTTACTAGACCTTTTTCACTGGGGGAGTTGCAGTCCGCCCTGTCAAAGTGCCCGAAGGGGAAAGCACCCGGTCCAGATGGATTCTCAGCACTTTACTATAAATCCTTCTCTGGCCTCCTACTCCCACATTTATTGAACGTCTGCAATGCAGTTTTACAAGGCCACCCATTACCAAACCAAATGCTTACAGCCAGAATATCCCTAATACACAAAGAGGGGAAGGATCCTGAGCTGTGTAGTAGCTATAGGCCAATCTCTCTCCTTAATGTGGACCTAAAACTCCTAGCAGGGCTGATGGCAAAAAGGATGGCCAAGTCATTGCCAAATTTGATTTCCTTAAATCAGACCGGGTTTGTGGGTGGAAGGGAGGGAAGGGATAATGTCCACAAAGTATTACACCTTCTTCAATACGCAAAAAATCGTAAACTCCCATTGATGCTTCTTGGAACAGATGCAGAGAAGGCCTTTGACAGGGTGGACTGGGTATACCTACGGGAAGTGCTGGTCAAGTTTGAGATACCCAAAGCGTTTATAGCAGCCGTAATGGCAATGTACGATAAGCCCAAGGCACATATTAGGATTAACGACTTTATAACAGATGCATTTACTATAAAGAACGGAACAAGACAGGGCTGTCCCCTATCCCCGTTGTTATTTGTGCTAGCAATGGAACCTCTCTTAAGGGCCATACAGGTACATGAGGGAATAGAGGGTATTCGTATCAATAAGACACACTATAAAATAGCGGCATTTGCGGACGATCTCTTAATCTTAATGACTAATCCTTTGCTGGGACTCCCAACATTGATGGATCTCATAGATCAATATAGCAAAATTTCCAATTTTAAAGTAAATATGTCTAAGTCGGAAGCGCTGGACATACATATGTCCCCGAGTAACTTAGCCAAACTAAAAAGTACATACCCATTCACCTGGCCAAAACAATGTATCAAATATTTAGGTGTAAAGATAGGAAGATCGGATAGAGACCTCTTTCAACAGAATATTCCCCCCCTAATTGCCTCAGTAGAAACCACCATGAAATCATGGAGGGACTCGTATGTGTCGTGGATGGGAAGGAAAAATTTACTGAAGAGCCTAATCTTACCCAAGTTCATATATGTCTTCCAAATGCTTCCTATAACCATCCCCAAATCGTATCTTCTTAAAATTAATACATTATTCCGCAGATATGTTTGGAAAAAACAGAAGCCCCGATTAGCATACAGAACATTAACATTAAACAAGTCGAGGGGTGGGATGGGTGCACCAGACATAGTAAGGTACTACCAAGCGACAATGCTTACTAGAGTGGTAGACCTGTTGCGGTCTCCTAACAATAAGCAATGGATTGAGGTGGAGGAAGCACTAGCACCTTATCCCCTGAGATCCACCTTTTTGGCGTATCCTTGTAAAAACATAAACAAAAATCTACCTAATATACACACCAAAGCTACCTTAAAATTGTGGAAGGGATTGGTGAAAACTCTAGTTCCCCCTTTGTCCCCCTTACTCAAGTTGGCAGATATAATGCCACACGCATCTTATTCCCGAGACAAAGATCTAATCAAACCCGGCTCCCTGGCAAATGTAGCGGTTGATGAACTATTGATGGATGGGACACTCCCCTCCTTTCAGGAACTGAAGAAACAACCAGGGCTTTCCAGCTTGACCTTTATACAATTCGGCTCTATAAGAGACTCCTTGGCACAGTATCTTTTAGGAGCAGACGTTACCCGCCCACTGACTGCATTTGAGACTCTCTGTGCAACAAAGGATAAACCCAAAAAGATAATGTCGTCCATTTACCAGATTTTAAATATAACTGACTGTTGCCTCAAAAGAGCCTATATAACAAATTGGGAAAAGGATTTGGGATACAAGTTTACCCCAAACCAAATATCACACATTTATAATTCTTCTCATGGCCCGTCACAGTGTGTTAGAGCACAAGAGAATTCTTTTAAAATAGTCGCCAGATGGTATATTACACCAAAGCAGAACACTCATTGGCGGATGGGGTCTTCTGTTAGGTGCTGGAGATGCTGGGACTCGGAGGGAACATACTTACATATGTGGTGGTCCTGTCGACCCCTGCTGCAGTTCTGGCGCCTAGTAGAGGATTATATCGGGGAAATTGTGGGCAAAAAGCTTACATTGACACCGGAGATAGTGCTCTTAAATTTTCTGACACCGACTGGACATAAGAATACCGCTCTGTTGACTCAACACATTCTTTCAGCAGCAAAACTTTTAATACCTATGAACTGGAAGACAACTACTACTCCATCTATATCCCAATTGCAAGAGAAGGTAGATATGCTATATCAAGTAGCCAAACTGGCTGCCTTGGTGAATGGCTCACTTTCAGCTTTTGAAGAGTATGGCACCCATGGACCCGATTCAGATCCATTAGTAAAAATAAATAAGGCTATAGTGGCCTCCTTGTTCGGCTTTATCAGAGTAGACGAAGCCCTTGTTGCCTAGTGTTCCCCTCTCCCCCCCTCCCCTTGCTTCCCCTATATTCCACCCCTATCTTCCAACTTCCTCTTTTCACTACTTGACCTTCTGTCCCTTTATTCCCTATACTGTTTTTTTCTTTTTTGTTCTTTTTCATCTTTGTTTGAAATCATGGCATATGTGATGTAGCAAGGACGTGTGGATGGAAAGAACCCAGATTTGAACCCAGATATTCTTGCTACTGGAAGTTCCTTTTAGGCTGTTGTTGTCCTTAAACCTCTGTATATCAATAGTTTTTGCCATGTATTGATATTTCAAACCATTTGTTTAACTCCCGAAAAGTGGAATTTGTAGGTTATATAATACTTTCGTAAGCTACTTTGTTGATTGCTTTCTTTCTGATGTAACTTGCAGATTTCAATAAATAAAACATTAAAACAAACAGAACTGGGACCTGTTTAAAGCATTAAACAGTTTATGTGACCCCTTACACTGGCACCGCCATATGCTGACAAGACCTATGTGATGTCACAGTCATGTGGGAAGAGTCACATGGTCAGAGGCTTAAATAGTTGGGCTCCAGAAGCAGTTTTTGTTCAGCAGGACTTGAGAGAGGCTCTCCAGTGGTTTGTGTCCTGAGGAGCAAAGACTGAACCTGTGTTGCAGCAGAGCGGGCTGCTACCCACACACGTATGGACTCTGTTACAGCATTTTATTTTTGTTGTTTTCCTTTTTTTGCCTGAAGGGCTGTGTTTACTTTCCCCTTCTTGTTGGTTTATGCTGCCATATAATAAAGTAACTGAAGATTTAAAGAGACAGTGTTCCTGTTTTTTTACCTCTTTGTACCACCGAGTGAGTTGAACTACTACATTGTACATAATGAATGACAATCTAACACTGACAGGCTGCCTGTTAGGTCTTGTATAGGCGAAGACTAATAGGATGCATTACATGGCAGACTGCTTTGCCGAGGTGCCGATGGGTTTGCAGAGGGAACTTTCTGCATAAAATCACTTACGTGCCATAATAAGAATTGACTGTACCATCTGAGGAGTTAAGTGGCTGAAGTCAAAGTTATCTCAGAACCATGCTATTCTACGAGGCTGCCAGCTGTATATTATAGCTGACATTCCCAGCCAATGACGCAATCACAGATTTTAAGCAGGGTTCTTCCTTGTGCCATAATTTTATGGCCTGATTTAGGAACTACATGATCCTCACAACATACTGTTTTAGCTCAGTTGAAGAAAGTATTAAACATTATGAAATACATACAGTATATTATGTTAGGTAGTTACAAACATTTGACTGGTATTATTGTTGCACTGAAGTGCCAAGTTTCCACCAGTAACAATGACCTTGGGGGCCTACTATTCATCTACATGCAAATTTTACATTACCTTCATTCAAAGTTTGTTCTATGCTTCTATATAATATTATACTGGGTGGTTTGATGAATGATTATATCCTGATTTTATCTGTACAGTATAGAGTGTATTGTGCCAACTATTGCTCATACAGAGCAGCTCGAGCCAGCACAGGGGCCCACCGGGGGATTCACCTGGTATCCTGTGGGCCAGCCAGAGCCAGACTGGTATTGTATCTTCATGGAAGAAAAAAGTAGACTCATCTGTGATATATAGCTAATGGGAATATACAATATGGAATAATCAAGTACATGGATTTGTGCAGTCATAGGCACTGTATTGTTTGCAAATTATGGTCTCAAATCTAAAACAAAAATCTTAGGAAATGACTGCATTATAAAATATGTTTTTCTTTGCATCAGTATACAGTATTTATTAATAGTCAAATATATATAGAGGAATATTTTTATTTCGTCGTATGTTTTCTATGTTATTTAATATCATTTTGGTCAATAGAAACAACACTTGAGCTAAAAGAACATTATGTTTTAATAAGCATCTGGGTAGGAATTGTAAAACTAAGCAATAATAAATAGAAGTTGCAGCTGCCAAGTAATAGAGAAAGACAGGAAAGTGGAACAGCTGCCTCCTTAATCAAATTGTTTAGGAAGAGTATATGGATAGCTGGTATAGACAGATGGCAATGCCTGAGGGATGTGTCTAGCTGGATAAAAATATGATGATCTTGAGCTGCTAGTGTTGCTATCTTCAATTACTAAAGAGAAATAACACACTTATTTTATTCTATAACAGCATCATCATTTATATGGAGGTTTACTCTGTTAGGATTGTGAAAGACATCATGTGATGGCTGGTACATGTATCCCGTATCAATAACATCAGTAGGTCAGCCATCCGGTGCCAACAACATGTTGGCCTGGAATAGGGAGACAGAACGGTACAACATGACCCAACCGATGTATCTCTCTTCATCTGTTCTCTTCTTGTAATGTCGGCAAAACCACTATCACACTTTATATCATAGCATTCCCTCAGGATCTGTAATAGACATTCTTAAAGGGACAATTTGTTTTTATTTTACCAAATGTGTTGGGGATATAATTTTGTGAGACTTATTAGCTCAGCCTTCTTCACAGACTATCCAGATCACCAGTCCACAAAATGGCTCCTAATGTATGGTCATGTGACCAGACCTGTCCATCAAGATCTTCCAATTCAAAAACTCTTCATATTAGAAATCTACTTTACAATTGGAGGATACTGATGACCATGTCTGGTCACATGTTCTTCCATCAGCTGGTATTTTGTGGACAGGAGATCTGTACATTATATGAGGAAAGCATTAATGAGTATAGGAAAGGAACCTGTAATACTTTTAGATTAAGTGCATCACAATCAAGACAGACACATTTATTGAAATACATTAAAATGGAAAACCCCTCTAAGGCTATACATATGGAGAGAAACCATACGACTTCTATAAGGACCTAGCCCTAGTTGATGCTGAATCCTTTGCTACAAGGTGGTGGTAACCTGTATCAGGCAGGGGTCACAGGACCATTTTTGTCTCATCCCAGAAAATTGGTCTCATTGTGCTAATCACACTCTGATAAGAATCTGATCAGAGTTTCATCAGATTGTAATCTGATTTTCTTGGAAGTGGAGAGGGGTCCAATTTTTCGGCACGGATCCATAGACACTAAAGGCCAAACGCGATCCGATAACTGAATGCAACTCATGCATACTGTAATTTGTTTCTCAGACCAACTCGGTCCGAGGAAAAAATCAGACATGCACTGCCCCATAGAATTACATGGGGACAAGTGGTGTCCATCAAAACGGAGAGCAATCGTCTGATCTTTACAGTCATGTGCACAAGGCCTTAGACTGCATTATTAGCAAACAAGAGGCAATTTGGGCCAAGAGGGGATCAAAAGGAAAAAAATGCCACGACTTTCCGTCCTAGTTGGTAAACATTGGCACCATAAAGGGTACCCATTGTGATATTTTCTATAGATTCACCTTTATTGACTTTGTACAGAATTGGTCTTGTTATTTACATTTCTAACGACCTATTTTAAAGCATTGTTAGCTTACATCAGTGTGCCAATCATCTAGTGCCAAATGTACATTCTACACTACATGAATGTATAAGCCATAGTTTGAAATAAAAGACATACAGCTGATCTATCAGTCACAATGAAAGACATTCTGTAACATAGTATGTATTTTGCCACACCTCTGTAGCCCTTCTAATAAACTCCCATGCGGAGTGCAGAAGTTTACGATATGACCACCGAATGGTAAATCTTTACCGATCGGCAGTTGTTTAAATACCTGCTTACACAGTTAGATCAAAGCAATTAATGCAACCTGAGCGATCTGTAGTAGATCGTTCTGTGCTCATAGGCTGCTGTGGTTCTAGGCAGTGGGACTAATGTTTACACAGGATGATGCACCGCTGAGAATGATGATTTTGATGCCATACAAAACATCACCCTATGAACAAGCGTTTTGCTCATCGATTGGATGATCGGCAGCCTGTTTATACTGCAAGATAATTGTGAAATGAGAGTTCTTAAAAGCTATTAGGCTATATTACGTTATCTATGTCAGCCTTACAATAAGGAAGATGCCATTTATGTGTCACATGGCTCCTTGGATTATTGTTTTAGTATCCTGAGAGTGAGATGAGTAGGGAATTGCTTTATTTTTCAGTGAACTTTGATATGAGGTTTTCATAAGCGAAGTGATAAGTCTTTTCTGTTGTGCTTTGATTGTGGATTAGATAGGCAAGATATTGACCACACTTACAAATTCTTTCTCTCGCTTATGCTTTTCCTCAGCTTCTTTCATCAGCTCTTGGGCCTGCTCTAGCCTGGCATCCACTAACTTCTGTTGGAGCTCTCTTTGTTTAAACATTTGATCCAGATGCTACGAAAATATAAAAAAGATGTTATTATATAATATCAGAAAGCTTTCAAATATTCACCCATCCTCCAAGAAATCCATTCCAGTACTGCTTTAATAAGGCTTGATATCTCTCCTGCCCTTTATAATACCCATTACCATCTCAAGGGCCCACAGGATGGCTTTTTTTTTAATTGTCTTGTTTTCTTACCATTCTTCTACGTCTTACTCAGTAACTTTCATTTAGTTTTTCTAGAATATCATTAATTGAAAATGTTCAAAACAAACTTTAAAAAAAATATCAAAAACTATAGGATTCCAGACCCATCTACTCAGTATTCGGGAACACTGTCCATTTATAAGAACTGTGAGACTCCCAGTCTGAATACAATCTGGAAATACTAGGCTGTAAGTGTAGCTGTAAACTAGAATTATGTCAAAACTTACATAATATTTTAGAAAGCAGAAAAGTATTAATATTCCAGGCATAAATCTTTAGTTATCCTATTACAAGACAGGGGACCGCTGTGGGTCAGGTTCAGTTACAAGGTGAAAAGTGGCCAAAACCTTGGGATTTTCCATCCACTTTACTAATCTCTACGTTTAGGAGGCCTGTCACTGAAATATGCTGCCCTATCTGTTCCTCTCTCCTCCCATTAATCTCCGATTCGATACTGTGCATTGAATGATACATTGTTACCTGTCAATCATTGCTGAGAGAGGAGAAGGAGCAGAGTTCTCTCCTCGCGAATTACTGTGACTCCATGGTATTTTTTGATCATTTCTAGTCATCAAGATGTAGAGCACATTTTGAACTGTTTTAGGCAAATAGGAGAAAGCACCTGTGCCCTTAATATGCCATGACCTATTCTAAGTGATTGGCATTAATGTATTTTCCCGGAAAATCTGGAGTCTAAAATATTTGGATTTACAGTCATATTACATTTTAAAATGTAAAACGCTGAAACATTGACACATCTGTAAAACTGTGTTTTGTAGCAACACTTAGTAGAAAAACAACTAAAAATAATTTTCAAGCAATATGCAATGTTGATGCTAATCCATCAAAATCTCTTTGGATTTTTAGTCATGGTCAGCCAGTTATTTGATATGCTATCAAAACCACAGGCTGACAAATCCTAGATTATTTCCATATGCAAAGGATATTTCTAAAATGCAATAAATAAAAGTAATGTCTAGCAAACGACATCCATTGGGTAATATACATAAACAATTATTTAACAATCTTGTCATATATCAATAGCGGACTGTGTGAGGCGAGCCAGTTACATTCAGTTATTATTCTTCATATGGAAGTCATTTATTTCTATTACACGACTCGCAGTGTTTGGCATAATTGTGTAGTGCACCTGTTGTGATCATAAATCCGGCTATATCCATATAAAACTCCATGTGGATCATAAAGCGTTTTATTGTCTCCCTTTACAGGTTTGCTTGTTTTAAAGGAAGATTGACAGCTTAGGGCAGCTGTTCCACCTTACCTCTTCTCTGACTTCATATTGGCCAACAATGCTCTTGAGTTTCTCTGCCAGCTCCGCATTTTCCTGGCACAGCTTAGTGTTTCTGTCACTTTGCTGCTCTATCTGACTCTGGATTTCTGCCAGTGTTATCTGGAAATGGTTAGTGATTTCTTTCCGTTTCTCTTCATCGTCTCGAGCTCGTTGAATGGTGTCCTCCTAAAATCAACATTTAGAAATTATGTTACTTGGAGATCTAATTGGATATCATTACTGAATATTTATATTTGTACATTAAATTGTAGTTTTCACCCTTATACACCAATTTATTTGCATGTAAATATGTGTCTACGACTTATACTCATTGTTATACTGTATCTGTACTTGTATATGTATTTATGCTACTACTAATATTATTTGTGTTGGGACGTGACAACTCTTTTTTGCACCATGTACCAAAGAACCAAGTATGTCTTAGAAATCACAAGAAAAGGAAACATTTTGTAATAAAACCTTAATGGTGATTTTGGATCCTTAGGTGCAGGACTTGTCAAGCTTTTCCCTTTTGTTTGCGATGTAGACCACTCCTTCTTCCTAATACACAAGCCAGAAGCTTTACCATTCTCTACCATGTTACAGATGTAGTGAAAATTGTCTCTTCAGAGAGGAAGAGGACTAGAACTCTAGTGCCACCTACTGGAAGTAGCAATTCTAAAAGTCAATGTCGATCTTTTTACGAGCCTTAGTTACATGACTTAGGATAAAGGCCAAACCAGAATCTCAATTTGCAGACACTGTGTTTCGGGGTACTGCCCCTCATCGGTGCATAGTGTGAGATCTGGTTTGGCTGTGTGAGAGGCGTCTGACCGATGTCCAAGAAGTATCATTTCTCCTTGCGGAGAATGAAATGCTAAGCATGCCGAGATGAGGAGACTTAAAGCCGCAATGCTCGTTAAAGGGTCGACATTGACTTTTAGGATTGCTAGTCTCCTCATCTCTGCATGCTTAGCATGTCATTCTCCACTAGGAGAAATGATACTTCTTAGATGTAGTGAAGAGACTTTATTAACCACCCCATGGATATACAGACAATATGTAATTACATGTTTGAGTAAGATATTTAGGTTATTTTAGCAGCTTCAGCTCAGCCCACAGCAGCAGGGAGGAAGTGGGTGGCCCTCCCAGGGCTGTGGGGTACTCGGTACTGGGCCGGTGTCAGTAGGATGTGTCACAGCAGCGGTGACCCTATTCTATAACTGTTATTCACTGTCCTATTAAGGGAATAGAAGAATCCAGGATATCTATAAACAGAAAGATAGTGAGGAAACACTTAGCTAGCCTAAATGAATTCAAGTCTCCAGGTCCAGATGAATTACACCCCAGAGTACTGAAGGAGATAGCAGAAGAAATTTTTGAACCCCTCTCTATAATCTTTGAAAATTCTTGGAGAACAGGAGAAGTGCCAGAAGACTGGAGAAGAGCAAATGTTGTTCCTATCTTCAAAAAGGGGAAGAAGGTGGACCCAGGTAACTATAGGCCGGTGAGTCTGACTTCTATACCAGGAAAGATCTTTGAACAAATTATTAAACAACATGTATGTCAATACCTGGATAAGAATGAAGTGATTAAACAGAGTCAGCATGGGTTTGTAACTAATAAGTCATGTCAGACTAACTTAATTTCCTTCTATGACGGTATCACTGATTGGGTGGATCAAGGAAATGCTGTAGATATAGTATATCTTGACTTCAGCAAAGCATTTGACAAAGTCTCTCATACAATCCTTATTGAAAAAATGATTAAGTATGGAATGGACAAGGCAACTGTTAGGTGGATTCATAACTGGCTTAGTGATCGGACCCAAAGAGTGGTCGTAAATGGCTGCACATCCAGTTGGAAGAATGTCTCAAGTGGGGTACCACAGGGCTCTGTCCTGGGCCCTGTATTGTTCAACATCTTTATCAACGATTTAGATGAAGGAATTGAGGGTAAACTGATTAAATTTGCTGATGACACAAAGCTAGGAGGGATAGCTAATACTAGAGAAGAGAGAGAGAGGATTCAAAAAGATTTAAATAAACTGGAGAAGTGGGCAGCAACTAACAGAATGGTTTTTAACAGGGAGAAATGCAAAGTACTACATCTGGGCAATAAAAATGGAAAAAGCATATATAGAATGGGAGGAATAGGGCTAAGTGACAGCACATGTGAAAAAGACTTGGGTATACTAATAGATCACAGACTGAATATGAGTCAACAGTGTGATGCAGCAGCAAAAAAGGCAAATGCAATTCTAGGATGTATTAACAGAAGCATACAGTCTAGATCACGTGAAGTCATTATTTCCCTCTACTCCTCTTTGGTCAGACCTCATCTGGAATATTGTGTCCAGTTTTGGGCACCACATTTTAAAAAAGACATCAACAAACTGGAGCAAGTTCAGAAAAGAGCGACCAGAATGGTGACCGGTCTGCAAACCCTGTCTTATGAGGAAAGGTTGCAGGATTTGGGAATGTTTAGTTTGCAAAAGAGAAGACTGAGAGGAGACTTAATAGCTGTCTACAAATATCTAAAGGGCTGTCACATTGTAGAAGGATCAACTTTATTCTCATTTGCACAAGGAAAGACTAGAAGCAATGGGATGAAACTGAATGGGAGGAGACACAGATTAGATATTAGAAAAAACTTTTTGACAGTTAGAGTGATCAATGAGTGGAACAGGCTGCAACGAGAAGTGGTGAGTTCTCCTTCAATGGAAGTCTTCAAACAGAGGCTGGACAGACATCTGACTGGGATGATTTAGCGAATCCTGCTTTGAGCAGGGGGTTGGACCAGATGGCCCAGGAGGTCCCTTCCAACTCTACGATTCTATGATTCTATGATTCTATGACCCGGACCGTGGCCCTGGGCGCCCAAGTATATGTAGTTAATGGTGAATAGTTCGTGACGCCACCTGTGGTGTTCGGCAAGGGAGGTGTTAAGCCGACGCTGCAAACAAATCCTCTGGGACAGATGGTATGGCGCAGCAAGGATGGTATAGCCCTCCACAGGCAGGGCTGTTGTCCCAGGGCAGTGTAGATGTGGAGACACTTAGATGGTGTAGTGTCCGGCGCAGGGGATGTAGCAGTACTGGAGGACGCAGGAAGGAATGGAGGACACCAGGGCATGTAGTTCCAACGCTTTACTCACAGTTCGTAGTGCCCGCTTCCGTACAGTGTCCTCTGGGTCAGAAACTCAGCCAACCTCCAGGCAAGATGGAAAGCTCCCCTCCATCACTCCACCAACTTATGTGCCTTTCCTGAACGTCTCCTCTATAGCGCCTTTTAGTGTGAAGATCTCCAGTACTGTGGTACTCTGAAGTTCCTCTTTACAGATGTTCCTAACAATTCTACTCATACGACAGACAGCTGTAGCCTGCTTCGGGGACTCCCTTATCCTGAGTCCCGGCTCTCTATTCAATTGCTGTTGTGCCCCAAGTCTTAGATGGGAGTAGTGCATTTACAGCCAACTACTCCACCGGTGTCTGCTGCAGAACCATACCTGTCCATACACCCTCGGGGACCAGGCCCCAGCCTTGCGCTGAGAACCTATAGGCAGGGTTCCTCTTCTAACCCACGTCCTCTCTGTTCTCTCTACTCCTTCGCTCCATACTTGTCTCTCTTTCCTATGGAAGCCTAGGTTACAGTTCTATGTCTTTCTCCTTCTCCTTTCCCATGCCAGCTGGCTCAGATCACTGAGGCAGCTGCAGCACTCCTCCCTCCATCTCTTCTTCCAGGGATCCTCACTCCTGTCCGAGTGACTTCCTACCCGACTGACCTTCTGTCAGACTGACCTGTCATCCTACACTTTCCCACTCTTTTATGTATCTTAACTCCACCCACCTCCCAGCACATCCAGTGTTCCAAGCAGGGAACCACCAAAGGTGCTCTGCTACCCTCCGAGCAAGGAGCCGCAATGTGGTTGTGCAGAACTACCCTGTAGTGTGGGGTACGAGTGTTGGAGTGTGGAAAGGAGTTCCCACCTTACCTGGATGGTGGGTCAATACACCTTGGAGAGAGAGCAAGGTGCAGTACCTCTGTGGCGACTGAGCCTCAGGGGCGCCACATACCCCCCCGTTAACACAGCACGTCCGCGGGCTGCAAGATAAACAAAATTGACAGTACAGGAACATACAAAATTTTGCAATGCTGAATAAACATTTTTTATACTATACTTCCTAATATAGGAGGAACTCATTCTTGAACGTTGCAAACAGCTATCAATTAACTACCTACAATTCTAAGTCAAAAAGTGCAATTCTTCATACTTTATGTAATTCTAAGTGCTATTATCTGTGACTCACTATCACTTCAGTATTCTTCATCTTTCTTTCTCTAGTACACATTTCTTTCTCTTTCTAGTGCACCTTTTCTACTTTCGTTCAAGTGACATTTTCAACTCTTTATTCAAATCTCTCATCTCTGTATCAAAAGCATTCCTAATTCTATATAAAAGCTATCATAATTTACATTATCAAATAATCAACAATTATTCTTGTAAGTGCTGGACACCGCTCCCAGCCGGGATTTCTTGCAGTGTGCTTTGAGGTAGACATCATCTTCGCAGTGTCCTTATGTAAAATCTTGACATTATCTTCGCAAAGTGTCCTTATGTAAAACAAAGAGAGGGCACCTAAAGAGGTGCAACTATTTACAATAACAGTTTTGGATCATACAGCGTCCATGATCTCCTCAGTTCCAAATGTAGAAACGCTGCCAATCAAACCAGGGCAACTTCTGGGAAAAACAAAACCATGATATGCAAACAAAAAGGCACAACGGTGCTAAACAAACCCTCCTGGGTAACGAGAGTTACTGTAAATCTTTAGTGTTGGTCCCCTCCTGGGGTTCTGGAAGCGGATTGGGAACTGCTTCCAGATGTAGTATCTTCATCTTGATTCTGTTGTTGGTTGCTTGCTATAGGGCACTGAAGCTGTGGTAAAGGGAACCCATGATGCATCTCAATGCCCATCAACTGCTCCTCCTCAATAGGTGATTCCGCTGTTCCGGTATGAGGCCTAGCACCGAGGGATTCCGCAGCTTGTCGGCGCTGATAGGCAACCACATGGGGGCTTGGCAGCCAAGGGATCCTGAGATCACTTTCTCAAAGCGACCTAGACTCCTCTATTCCCCGAAGATGTTGAATCGTGCGCGCTTGTGCCAGCCGTACCCTTCTCAGTAGGGACCTCCTCCACCGCCCCATCTCTGACTGACTAGCGTCCCCAGCGGACTCTTCCAACTGCCCCATCTCGAGTTGCCGCAAACCCACCTCTGACAACTTGAATTCGGAGGGTAACCCATTAGGAGGGCTGGGGTATATACCTGATGCCTCCTGGCGGTGTGGTCTCCGCTCTGGTGCAGGCATGATGGCAACGGGCGCTGCCCGGTGATACACCGGGGATGGCGGCGGAGCTGATGGCAGTTACAGCTCCGCGGGGGTCGCTGGCGGGACCTGCGCAGCCGCGTCAGGTCCAGGCAGGGGCTTCCTTTCCTCCACTTCAGCTCCCTGGGCTGTGTACAACTCCACCGGTGGTGGCGGCAAGGAGGGAACAAGGCACGCTGCCGGTGACAAGGCAGCGGTCGCAGGCTCCACAGGGTCTGCCGGGAAGAGGTCCGGTGCAGCAGTGGCTGGTACCGGTGTCACGGGGACCGCAGGTGTAGGCCCCTCCTGGGCGCGCTGCAGATCCAATGTCCATAGCGCTTCCTGCCTCAGTTGCAGGCGGCGTGTCAGCTGGGCAATTTCGTCCTCCAGCTGCTGGCGGTTCATCTCAGAGACGGGGTCGGAGCCTTCAGCCATGGCACCGGGGAGATCCAACTCAACCTCCGCGCGCTCTACAGGCCTCCTTCCCTCTCTCTCCAAAATGGCATTCTGGCGTTCTTCTTCCTGCCTCGGCCCCTTTCCCGCCATTGGCTTCTTTTGCCCCTCCTTCCGGGGGCGGCGTCTTCTTCCAGCGCCTCCATTCCAAGCCAGTATACGAACCCCTCGGGGGGTGGGCCATGTTGCTGTCACATAGTAATTCAGGCAGGGGAGGCCCAAGACTCTTCGCGGTCTTTTCCTAGGACCTTCTATCTCTTCACACCCTTTTTCCCCGCACCAGCGGCCATCTTCAGTTGTCATGTCACAGTCTATTAAATTGGGTCTTCTACACATTTTCAAAAGTTCAAAGTCCAACAAATCTCAGGCACACAGAACCCGATGGCATCGGGTCTCGTCATCCTGTTCGTGACGCCAAGTTGGGTCGCCCTCCCAGGGCTGTGGGGTACTCGGTACCGGGCTGGTGTCAGTGGGATGTGTCACAGCAGCGGTGACCCGGACCGTGGCCCTGGGCGCCCAAGTAATGGAAGTATATGTAGTTAATGGTGAATATTTTGTGACGCCACCTGTGGTGTTCGGCAAGGGAGGTGTTAAGCCGACGCTGCAAACAGATCCTCTGGGACAGATGGTATGGCGCAGCAAGGATGGTATAGCCCTCCATAGGCAGGGCTGTTGTCCCAGGGCAGTGTAGATGTGGAGACACTTAGATGGTGTAGTGTCCGGCGCAGGGGATGTAGCAGTACTGGCGGACGCAGGAAGGAAGGGAGGACACCAGGGCATGTAGTTCCAACGCTTTACTCACAGTCCGTAGTGCCCGCTTCCGTACCGTGTCCTCCGGGTCAGAAACTCAGCCAACCTCCTGGCAAGATGGAAAGCTCCCCTCCAACACTCCGGCAACTTATGTGCCTTTCCTGAACGTCTCCTCTATAGTGCTGCATATGTAAAGTGCTATGTAAAGTGCTGCGGAATATGTCGGCGCTATAGAAATAATATTTATTATTATTATAGCGCCTTTGAGTGTGAAGATCTCCAGTACCGTGGTACTCTGAAGTTCCTCTTTACAGATGTTCCTAACAATTCTACTCGTATGGCAGACAGCTGTAGCCTGCTTTGGGGACTCCCTTATCCTGAGTCTCAGCTCTCTATTCAATTGCTGTTGTGCCACAAGTCTTAGATGGGAGTAGTGCATTTACAGCCAACTACTCCACCGGTGTCTGCTGCAGAACCATAAGTGTCCATACAACCTCGGGGACCGGGCCCCAGCCTTGCGCTGAGAACCTATAGGCAGGGTTCCTCTTCTAACCCACGTCCTCTCTGTTCTCTCTACTCCTTCATTCCGTTCTTGTCTCTTGTCACGGTCACGTGTGTCTGGACGCAGCCAGTACCGCAATGCGAACCCATGAGACACCCGTGACCCTGGATACAGCGCCTCCAGTGGGGCGAATTTAAATAATAAAATGTGCAGCTGGATACGCCACCTCCAACTGGCGAATTTAGGTATTACACGTTATACATACAGTAGTCTGGAAACCCTGCCTCCAGTAAGGCGAATTTAAATAATAAAGGGGGAACCTGGGTAACATTAACAATGGTGGGCCCTGCAATAGGGAATTGTCACGCTCGCGCCTTGGCTGAATGGCGCGAGCCAGGGGTTGTGGCCCCACTGTGACACAGACCAGACTACCCTGGAAGGGGCGTGACTGCGACAGCTACCTTGGTCTTCACTGGAGCCTCTGATGGTGAGGTCAGGCTTGTGCGGCAGATAGCTGTCGGGTGCCACTCCAGGGTGGTGTCTGACTGTGGCTGCTGATCCCACTTGGAGACAAGTCACTTGGACAGATGTGGCTGACAGGCAGACTGAGACACAGGGCAAGAAGGTAGGGACCTGTTCACACAGCAGGTGCAGGTATGGATGCAGGCAGGCAGGAGTGGAATATGAAGGAACGGGTTTGGACCTGTTCACACAGGAGGTGCAGGTATGGATGCAGGCAGGCGTGAAATATGAAGGAACGGGTTTGGACCTGTTCACACAGGAGGTGCAGGTATGGATGCAGGCAGGCAAGAGTGGAATATGAAGGAACAGGTTTGGACCTGTTCACACAGGAGGTGCAGGTATGGATGCAGGCAGGCAAGAGTGAAATAAGAAGGAACAGGTTTGGACCTGTTCACACAGGAGGTGCAGGTGAAGGCAGGAGTGGAGAGAGAAGCTGCAGAAAGAGGTTCTGCAGTGGCAACAGCAGGAATGGAGCAAAGCTGAACCACAAGGTCTGTGGAGAGAAGCTGCAGCAAGAGGTTCTGCAGTGGCAGCAGGAATGGAGCAAAGCTGAACCACAAGGTCTGTGGAGAGAAGCTGCAGCAAGAGGTTCTGCAGCGGCAGCAGGAGCCGTGCAGACAGAGCGGCTCGAGAGTGCAGATGCACAGATAAAGCTGCGAGAGTGCAGATGCACAGACAGGGAGGACACAAGGAAAGACACAGCAAGGAAGGGAGCCACGGACAAGGAGAAAGGGAGACTGATAGACAAAGGTAAGACTGAGTTCAGACAGAGAGACAGGGACAAAGACACAAGGACCAGGATATTCAGCCTCCTGGCAGGCGGGCAGAGAACAGACAAGGCACTGGGAACAAGACTCAAGGACCAGGATATTCTGCCTCCTGGCAGGCGGACAGAGAAATGCTAGGCAAGGTATCGAGACACAGGAATACAGACTAAGAACCTTCAGAGAAGGCAAGACATAGGACAGGGCCTGGCTAGCTCAGCAGTAAGGAGCTAACTGAGTTTAGACATTGCACAGGCCATGTTTCAGTGGGAGTGGCGAAACTAAATAGTCAAGGGCTCCAGGTGATTGGTCAGGGACAGATTACACAGGTGCACCCTGACTGCATAAGAACCAGAGAGTTCAGGCGCCGCCCCCCTATACACACAGTCTGGAAACATGGAGAGCAGAGGCACAGAGCTGGCAACAGACAGAATTCACAGCATGGCTTGAAGCAGAAAGTAAGTTGGTGTGCGGGGGATGGGAGGCCATGCAGTGATGCCAGCAGGGTTGTTACAGTACCCCCCCCTTTACGGCCCCTCTTCCTCAAGCCTGCCAGAATGACCAGAAGAAGGAGTACGGGACCACACACAGTCCAGGTTGACACGACATCCTTCAGGTAGGGTGGAGTATGTGTGCCATCAGGAATCCCAGATTGCCCGGTTTCTTGGTGCCTAAGGGAGTCAGTTTCCAACACAGAGGGTACAAAGACTTCTTCCTCCTGATTGGCAGAGAGCAGGGACCTGGAAGCTTCAGACTTGACCCCTACATCAGCCGGCCAGCTAGAAACAGAAGACACCATCACCGAGTCCGACTTCCGCCCGATGTGCCAGAAAAATTGGACCTCCTCCTCCCGGTTGGTGAGAAATGGAGATATGTAGGTCACTGCTCCAACATCTTCACCCACCTGCCAAATGGAAGCTGGAGGCATACATACAGGGAGCCACTTCAGCCTGTTACACTGAAAAAACTTGATCACATCTTCCTGGTTAGAGGATGGGTGAAGCTCTGTCTTGGGACCTTCACCCCTGGACCACAGGGGAGCTGAAGGCATACACTCAGGATCCATCTTCAGCCCTTTATCATGGGGAAGACAATCAAGAGGCAGGGGTGCTCTTGGGAGCAGGACACTGGTATAGTCGCTGGGGACGTGTGAGGAGACTGAGACCGCCTCCCCCTCTTCAGAGGCATCCTCACACCTTGACTCGGCGACTAGCAAACCAGACGAAGAAGACGACCTTGCTGACTGAATGCGACACAAGGGAACCAGACACCTCTTGTCACTTGGTTGTTTCAAGTGTGGTGCCTTGCTGGGTCTCCAAACATAAATGGGCACCAGGATCTCTGGTTCAGAATGACCCATGGGCATACCAGTCAACACGTGAAAGATGAACTTCTTCATGTATAAAGCTCCAACCTGGAGCTGTAGTTGTCCTTGTAGGACTAGACTGTTTTCCAACAGGGCTCGGCTACCTCGAGACAACGCCCACGTTGGCTTCAGGAGCTGTATGACAGAGATGACACATTGACTCCGTATGGCTGGCGGTTTATACACACCAAAGCTCCCAGAAGGCAGAGAAACAGTCATTTGCTTCACAGGACAGACCTTCGGGATGTTCCTTCATGAGACCAGATTGCGGCTGTAAGCTTGCCAGCCACTTTTTCTTAGACCTCTTGGACCTTACACGGGAGGCCGCCTTAGCAGGCTGAGGAACAGGAGTGTCAGGGACGGTCACAGACGGATGAGAGGATTCACCCATAGGTTCCTCTTGTCTGGTCTGTATCTGGAAGCTTGAAGGGGAAGACATCTCAAGAGCAGCTGGACGAGGCATGTCAAAACTTTACGGAAGGCCACCAGGAAGGCCCCCAGGCTCATGACGACAGGGTCCCCTGCTTCCCAAAGGGGACAGATCCAATTCAAGGCATCACCAGCTAGGTAGGACATGATATATGCCACCTTGACCCGGTCAGAGGGGAAACAAACTGCATTCAGCAGGATGTAGTGCAGGCACTTTTTCAGGAACCCTTGGCACTCTTTGGGGTCCCCATAGAACCTAGGCGGATCTGCTGGGTCGTGCTCTTCGTAGGCCAGGAGCTGCTCATAGATGGCCTTGGAGACTATGAGTGGTTCAGAAGTCTCCACAATTGGAACCACACAAGGCGGAACAAACTCTTCCGGTGGCTCACACTGGCAGGGAGAGAGTTCATGATGCTCTGCGAGCGGAAGGACATGGGACTCAGCGGGGACCATGGCCTGTGCAAACTGTCACGCTCGCGCCTTGGCTGAATGGCGCGAGCCAGGGGTTGTGGCCCCACTGTGACACAGACCAGACTACCCTGGAAGGGGCATGACTGCGACAGCTACCTTGGTCTTCACTGGAGCCTCTGATGGTGAGGTCAGGCTTGTGTGGCAGATAGCTGTCGGGTGCCACTCCAGGGTGGTGTCTGGCTGTGGCTGCTGATCCCACTTGGAGACAAGTCACTTGGACAGATGTGGCTGACAGGCAGACTGAGACACAGGGCAAGAAGGTACGACAGATACAGGGCAAGCAGGCGTGGCTTGGAGACACAGGACAGGCGGGCGCGGCTTGAGACACAGGACAGGCGGGCGCGGCTTGAGACACAGGACAGGCGGGCACGGCTTGAGACACAGGACAGGCGGGCACGGCTTGAGACACAGGACAGGCGGGCACGGCTTGAGACACAGGACAGGCGGGCACGGCTTGAGACACAGGACAGGCGGGCACGGCTTGAGACACAGGACAGGCGGGCACGGCTTGAGACACAGGACAGGCGGGCACGGCTTGAGACACAGGACAGGCGGACACGTCCTGAGACACAGGACAGGCGGACACGGCTTGAGACACAGGACAGGCGGACACGGCTTGAGACACAGGACAGGCGGACACGGCTTGAGAAGGAACAGGTAGGGACCTGTTCACACAGCAGGTGCAGGTATGGATGCAGGCAGGCAGGAGTGGAATATGAAGGAACGGGTTTGGACCTGTTCACACAGGAGGTGCAGGTATGGATGCAGGCAGGCGTGGAATATGAAGGAACGGGTTTGGACCAGTTCACACAGGAGGTGCAGGTATGGATGCAGGCAGGCAAGAGTGAAATAGGAAGGACCAGGTTTGGACCTGTTCACACAGGAGGTGCAGGTATGGATGCAGGCAAGAGTGGAATATGAAGGAACAGGTTTGAACCTGTTCACACAGGAGGTGCAGGTATGGATGCAGGCAGGCAAGAGTGAAATAAGAAGGAACAGGTTTGGACCTGTTCACACAGGAGGTGCAGGTGAAGGCAGGAGTGGAGAGAGAAGCTGCAGAAAGAGGTTCTGCAGCGGCAGCAAGAGTGGAGCAAAGCTGAACCACAAGGTCTGTGGAGAGAAGCTGCATCAAGAGGTTCCGCAGCGGCAGCAGGAATGGAGCTAAGCAGAACCACAAGGTCTGTGGAGAGAAGCTGCAGCAAGAGGTTCTGCAGCAGCAGCAGGAATGGAGCAAAGCTGAACCACAAGGTCTGTGGAGAGAAGCTGCAGCAAGAGGTTCTGCAGTGCCAGCAGGAATGGAGCAAAGCTGAACCACAAGGTCTGTGGAGAGAAGCTGCAGCAAGAGGTTGTGCAGTGGCAGCAGGAGCTGCAGACAGAGCGGCTCGAGTGCAGATGCACAGATAAAGCTGCGAGAGTGCAGATGTACAGATAAAGCTGCGAGAGTGCAGATGCACAGATAAAGCTGCGAGAGTGCAGATGCACAGATAAAGCTGCGAGAGTGCAGATGCACAGACAGGGAGGACACAAGGAAAGACACAGCAAGGAAGGGAGTCATGGACAAGGAGAAAGGGAGACTGATAGACAAAGGTAAGACTGAGTTCAGACAGAGAGACAGGGACAAAGACACAAGGACCAGGATATTCAGCCTCCTGGCAGGCGGGCAGAGAACAGACAAGGCACTGGGAACAAGACTCAAGGACCAGGATATTCTGCCTCCTGGCAGGCGGACAGAGAAATACTAGGCAAGGTACCGAGACACAGGAATACAGTCTAAGAGCCTTCAGAGAAGGCAAGACATAGGACAGGGCCTGGCTAGCTCAGCAGCAAGGAGCTAACTGAGTTTAGACATTGCACAGGCCATGTTTCAGTGGGAGTGGCGAAACTAAATAGTCAAGGGCTCCAGGTGATTGGTCAGGGACAGATTACACAGGTGCACCCTGACTGCATAAGAACCAGAGAGTTCAGGCGCCGCCCCCCTATACACACAGTCTGGAAACATGGAGAGCAGAGGCACAGAGCTGGCAACAGACAGAATTCACAGCATGGCTTGAAGCAGAAAGTAAGTTGGTGTGCGGGGGATGGGAGGCCATGCAGTGATGCCAGCAGGGTTGTTACAGGAATAGGGAAGTGGAGACCTCCTGAACTCCCCTGAGCCAGTGTCCCTGCACTCCTAACGTTCCCTATGCCGGTTCCACACCGGGCGACGCACAGGAATCTAAAAACCGTAGCTCGCCCTGAACCTAAACCCTCACTAGGGAATTGGTCAGTGCGGAAACTAATCCCACCACTGCACTAAACACACATGAGGGAAAATGACAATACAGGGGAAACACCACTTAGCTTTGCTCTGTTGCGTACACTCCTAGCAACAGAGCCCACCCCCTGTGTGCATCTTCTCCTCCACCCGGATCCATCACCATAACTGGATCCTTCACCATAGTGCAGCCTTGGAGCAGAGTCGACCACCAGTTGCAGCTGCCCAGTAAACAGAGTCCCAAAGATGAGTCCAGCTTCTGCCAAAAAGTCCAGCATGCTTGAGTCCAGTTTTCAGCAACCAAGTCCAGCATGCTGAGTGCAACTCTCACCATCGTCGCCACTCCACCAAGCCATGCAAGCACCTCCTGCTGACACCGTAAACTGCGACTCCACCACGCCATGCCAGCCCTTCCTGCAGACCACATATCTGCCACTCATCCCCTCTGGCTGGGCTGCGCAGGACTCATGTTCAGCTCCTTCTTTCACCCAGGCTTCCTTGTGAATGACTAACACACAATATCACCAACAGTTATTGAACACACCTGGCTCTCTTTTATAGAGCCTCACACCTGAATTATAATTACGTGCACTAAACCAAAGAAACTAAAGTGCACTACCACTCACCACCACCGGGGCAACTTAGAATGAACGACACCACGTGTAATAATTCTAATGGCCACCGGGGGCAATCACATCACCTTGGCACCTAGCCAAAGGAAAAAAAGTTCACTTATCCATTTAAGTGAGATCCACGCTGGATCATGACATCTCTCTTTCCTATGGAAGCTTAGGTTACAGTTCTATGTCTTTCTCCTTCTCCTTTCCCGTGCCAGCTGGCTCAGATCACTGAGGCAGTTGCAGCACTCCTTCCTCCATCCCTTCTTCCAGGGATCCTCATTCCTGTCCGAGTGACTTCCTGCCTGACTGACCTTCTGTCAGACTGACCTGTCATTCTACACTTTCCCACTTTTTTATGTATCTTAACTCCACCCAGCTCCCAGCACATCCAGTGTTCCAAACAGGGAACCACCAAAGGTGCTCTGCTACCCTCCGAGCAAGGAGCCGCAATGTGGTTGTGCAGAACTACCCTGTGCAGAACTACCCTGTAGTGTGGGGTGCGAGTATTGGAGTGTGGAAAGGAGTTCCCACCTTACCTGGATGGTGGGGCACTACACCTTGGAGAGAGAGCAAGGTGCAGTTCCTCTGTGGCGACTGAGCCTCAGGGGCGCCACAGAAGTAAAGGGATTAAATAACTTAAGGCTCCTCCTGATGTGTAAAGCACCATAAATCCTAGCTGCATCTAGTATGATGGTGTGGTAATGCTTTTTAATAAATTACATTCCAGTGTCTGAAAAACTGATACAGTATCTACAGTATATGCAATTTTGGAGGAGGAACTTACGCTCTAAAGGGCTTATTTGCATAATAAAACGCAGAGATTAGTTTCCATCTGTGTCTGATCACTAATTCTATAAAACTAGATCCACAAAATGTTAAATTAACTTTGGGATCAAGGGGTATTATCAGTAAGAAAAATAAAATCAGAAGCTCATGACAGGCAAATGTGTTTTAAAAGGTATTCATCGTTTTTTTATCAGTAAAATGGTGGCAAGAACCTACCAAAAACCTCTTGCTGGAGGAATGAAAACATATGAAAAGTGAACATATAAAATCTGCTGTAATCAACATATTTTATTTATTAGATAGATGAGATGAAAAAACATTTTATGTTTATTCCTGCAATCCCTTCCAAGAGTTTAGAAGTCTGGTGGTGTTAATATAGTTGTGTATAGTAATTGTTTTGCTTAACTATATTTTAATTACCCCATGAACAATTAATTATGTAAATCGTGACAGTCAAGGTGGATGTACATTACCAGATTTTGTAGAGTTAAAAAGAATCTGTCAGCAGGTGTTCCTACCTCATCTGAGGCATGATGTTGGCAAAGAGAATCCAATCATGTATCACTTAGTTTACAGGATGCAGCTGTTCTGACACAATCAGAATTTTTAGATTTAGAATGAAATTAAGGAAAGAGAGCACACATAGGGTGATAAAAGTGATATTTTGAGTGACAATACATGGTTAGTGCACTCACCTTTACAGGTTGTGAGAACAGTGACAACCCCTTGCAGAATGTGAAAGGAACCAGTGGTCGCTGTGGACTCCCGTAGATACCAATGTCACAAAGGAAGAAGAAAAAGACCGGGTTTTGCAGTGTATCCGCGCTAACCACACAAGGTCAGAAATATTCTTCATAGCTTTATTGTGCCGACGCGTTTCATGGCAGCTCTGCCACTTCCTCAGGGCCAAAGAATTACAGTATCTGATTACAGCAGTGGTTTTATACAAAACCTTCATGACATCACAATTACATGCAAAAAGACATCACTTCCTGTGGAAACGCCCCCTCCAATGTCAAAATGTCATACACCAGTCACAATAACTTTATATCAAGATCTAACCTCTGATAAAACACATTAAACATCTAAAAAAATCAATCTTTAATTTGAAAAAGTGTATGAAACCTATATTCACTACATATACAAATTTTATTAAAATAGAGTTGACTAGAATCAAACCCAGAGGTTTTAGGCAAGCCAGAAAACGTAAGGCTTCCCATTACCATCATACTATCTCTCCAATTGTTAGGAATGGGTGTGGTTTTGTATAAGACCTTCATGACATCACAAACAGACAAAACATCACTTCCTGTGAAAACGCCCCCCTCCAATGTCAAAATGTCATACGACAGTTAAGATAACTTTATATCAAAATATAACCTCTGATAAAACACATTGAACATCTAAACAATCAATCTTTCATTTAAAAATGTATGAAACCTATAATAAAAATATATTAAAATTTTATAAAGCTAGAATGACTGGACTCAAACCCACAGGTTTCAGGCAAGCCAGGATCCTGTAGGTTTCCCATTGCCATTATGCTATCTCTCCACTTGCAAGGAATGCATGTAATTGTGATGTCATGAAGGTTTTGTATAAAACCACTGCTGTACTCAGATACTGTAATTCTTTGGCCCTGAGGAAGTGGCAGATCTGCCATGAAACGCATCTGCACAATAAAGCTATGAAGAATATTTCTGTCCTTGTGTGGTCAGCGCGGATACATTGAAAAACCCGGTCTTTTTCTTCCTCCTTTGTGACATAGATTTAGAATGAAGAAGAGCTGAGAAAGCTGACCGCGCCCACACCAGGCTCTCTGTGTAGAAAGTCAATAGACAGTGAGCTGCTTAATTGCAGGACTAATCCGCCAATGTTAATCTCTTAGTGATAAATCCTTCACAGTTAGTAAACAACAACACACACTTTGACAAGTAATACATCCCTAAATTCTTTGTTTCAGCCTCTATCTCCTTCTGTCTTCAGATTACATATCAAAAACCTGCTGACAGATTCCCTTTAAATCACGACCAATCTGTAAATTTTTACCAATCAACAGTGGTTCCACTGCATGTTTACACAGACAGAATGCGCTTATCGATGCTCACTGAGTGATATGAAATAGATCACTCAGTGTGCATAGACTGCCATAGTTCTCAGCAGTGTGAGACATGTTTAAACAGGGTGATACATTGCCAAAAGCAATGATTTTTTCATGATAATCTTGCAGTGTAAATGTGTCATGGCTCGACTCAGGGGTTCTATCTGATGTCCTCTGGCTGTGTAGTTGGTTACCCTATCTGCTGGACTACAGCCTGTGTTGTCTCTGTCCAACTGCTAATAATATTCTTATCTTTGCTGTGCAGCTTCTATACAGGTGTTTTCACTTCCTTATTTAGCTTATCCAATCACAACTTGGGAGGGACTAATTATACTCACCTAGTGCATGCAGTCTTTGCTGGCTTTATTCCAAGTTAGATGGATGCTTGGAGTCCCAGCTTCCCAGCCAAGGATTGTCTTGTTGAGGGACTAATTATACTCACCTAATGCATGCAGTCTTTGCTGGCTTTATTCCAAGTTAGATGGATGCTTGAAGTCCCAGCTCCCCAGTCAAGGATTGTCTTGCTGAGGTTTTCTCTATTGCTTCTCCTGAGGTTTGTTTGCGTGTTCTTTTTCCCAGCACTCTTCCCATTTTGATGCATTAAGGGTCTGCGGGTTTTCATGTGTACTGAAAGTCTTTTTGGATTCCTTTCTTTTTTTTCCCGCTTTCATGTATGACTTTGTGAACACATCGGTGGCCCTGTATTTCACCCTATGTTTGTGTTCACTACATTCTGTTAGGCTGAGTGCAGACGTACTTTTTGGACCTGCGGATTTTTCCGCGCAGAATGGAAGAAATCCGCAGGTCAAATGACCTGCATTTTTCCTGCGGATTTCTTCCATTTTTCATGCGGTTGTCCCCCTGCGGATTTGGTGACAGGGGAGATGGAAAACCGCACAAAAGAAGTAACATGCTGCGGATTTTGTACCGCAGGAAAACCGCGCGGAAAAATCCGCAGCGTCTTTTTTTTTTACATTAATTTTAAGGCTACTGTACATCACAATGCGGATATGCAACGTTTCTGCGCGGTAAAATCCGCTGCGGAACTGCTGCAAATCTGCATCGTGTGCACACAGCCTTATGGTTGTTATTGGTTACACTCTGTGCATAGTTGAGGGTGCAGTTAAAGACACTTGGGGTCAGCTGATGTTGAGTGGGAGCGCCATTGTGAAATTTTAGGGTGCCAATCTCTGCGGTCAGGCTAGGTCAAGTCAGGGATTTTACTAGTCTATATAGGAACCTGTAGTGTGTAGGTTTAACATCTCCTCTGGATTGTTTATCCCCATGTGAGTGGGCAGCACGGTGGCTCAGTGGTTAGCACTGCAGCCTTGCAGTGCTGGAGTCCAGGGTTCGAATCCCACCAAGGACATCTGCAAGGAGTTTGTATGTTCTCCCCGTGTTTGTGTGGTTTTCCTCCCACATTCCAAAGACATACCGATAGGGAATTTAGATTGTGAGCCCCATCAGGGACAGTGATAATAATGTGTGTAAAGTGCTGTGGAGTATGTTAGCGCTATATAAAGATTATTATTTAGTCATAACAAAATGGGCTTTGGCTGGCGCTACAATGGAGCTGCTGAGGCATTTCATTGCAAAAGTTTATATAAAGCATATCTTGTCATAGGAAGTTTACCTCTCAAAAATAAAATCATTTGGACAGGTCATTGTATGTACTCGCAACTGAGAAGACAAGCAAATATTTTAGATTGTGTAACTGTTAGCGTTGCTGAATGTCACAAAATAAATTAATACAAGTCATGTAATGGCACAAAGGGAACCTGTCACCAGGTTTTGCAATTATTAACTATACCCATCACCTTTATCTACTCCATTCAACTGACATAAAATTAAGCCTTGAACTCCCCTACGTATGCCAAAAAATATCTATACTTCTGGCATACGATGCGGTCTGGGCCAATGGGTATCATTTTTTAATTGATGTTTCCTCTATGTGCAGAATCACGGTCCTGCTGAATTGAATTATGTGGATGACATGTTTTACGTCATCCACAGATTGACGCAAATCTTGTACCTGCACAGTTGAAGTGCAAGATTTGCATTGATCTGTGCATGATGTAGGAGGCATCATGCACATTAGTCAAGCAAGGAGGACTGTGATTCTGCACATAGCGGAGACGCCAAGAAAAAAGACGCCCATCGGACCAGACCTTGTTGCATGCCAGAAATATATAAGGTATTTTTGCGTATATTGTAGAAGAGTTCAAGGCTTAAGGGCCTGTCACACTAAGCGATATCGCTAGCAATATCGCTATAACGTCACAGGTTTTGTGACGTTATAGCGATATTGCTAGCGACATCGCTATGTCTGATACTTGCCTCCGACCCGCTCCCCCGCTGATTATCGCTGATCACGCGAGAACGTCCCGGACCGTTTCTCGTCGTCAGCTTCCTGCGGCACTTCCTGTGGAGAGACGAGCGACGAGTGTGGAGCTGGGCGGGAGGACGTCAGGATCGCCTAGTGTGACAGGTAAGTAGCGACCCCCGACCCCTGCGATGTCGCTGGTGAGATCTGCCTGTGTGGCAGTTTACTAGCGACCACTTAGCGATGCACCAGCGATCCTGACCACGTCATATCGCTGGTCGGGATCGCTGGTTCATCGCTGAGTGTGACAGTACCTTTAAAGCCAGGTCGTTGGACAGTACTAGTAGAGCAGGTAAAGATAGTGGCTTTAGTTTATGATAAGAAATCCAGGGGCCAGGTTCCCTTTAAAGTTCTGTATTAAGAAAATGCATGGACAGTTGCAAATACAAGAAATCCCACAAAGCTAACTGAATTGTCTTGAATCTATGCTTGTCAAAAAGAATAACTGCAAGCTACAAAAGTACAAGTTCATACAACCCGCTTGCACATGTTTTTTATTTGTTTGGGCCAAGGCAGCAATCAGATCCTATACAGATGTAAGCGATAGGAAATAACTTTATATTTTCCTTCCCGGCTTTCCACTGTGGCCTACACATGTTTATTACAATCTCACTATATACAAGCTAACTGAAGGTTTATTTTGTATCGTACCATAGTATATATCGATACTATGAAAATAATGGAGAAAAAAAACACACAGAAGAGCAAACAAGGCAAAAGAAAATAGAAGACAAATGCACTTGTCAAATGATGACCGTGGTTTTCAGTGTATTTACTTTTAAAGCAATCAATTTTACTTTCCACAAAGTTTATGGCCCAAGTTACAATATATCCAATGGCCTTTCCTGGACTATTATAATGTAAAATCGTATACAATCTACAATGTAGTTAGGGTGGTTCCTTGAGCTGAAAAAGGTATTTGTTTAACCCTTCACTACTCTAGACTATATTAATAATTTTATTTCTATAGCGGCAACATATTCCACAGCACTTTACATTTTTAGAAGGGACTTGTATAGACAATAAAATACATTACAGAATAGCAATAATCACATAAATCAACAGATACCAAGAGGAATGAGGGCCCTGCTCACAAGTTTACAAAGTATGAAGAAATAGGGGGGGACATGAAAGGTTGATGGTAACACTTGCTTTCGTTGTACGGTCCAGCCAAAAATGTAATAAATAGGAGGTTCCTGCTATGCTGCATGAATCGGTAACCAACCAATATGTATAAAAGTACAGACACAGAGGGCTATTAAATGCATAAAGGGTGTGAGAACAGATGATATGACGGTCCTGGTTTTGAAGAAAATTTGATGTCGGCGAAACAGGGATAGTTGGATAAATATGTTGAGGCAGTAGGCCAGTCTGAAGAAATGCGTTTTTAGGGCATGCTTAAAATTGTGGGTATTGGGGACTAATCAAATTGTATTGGGTAGTGCATTCCAAAGAATAGGTGCAGCATGTGGGTAGTGTTGGAGATGGAAGTGGGAGGTTCGGATTATTGATTTGTGGGTCTCCCTGGAGTATAGTTGCCACAGTGGCTTTGCTTTCCTCCAGGGGGGAGTGATGTCATGCCTGGGAGCAGTGAAGGGATCTCTTTATCAGGTAGTTCCAGCACACAACACAGTTCCTACTCCAGGCCAGCAGAGGGAGCTCTAAACCTGACTTCTGGGAAGCTGCTCTCTCTGGTCAGGAAGAAGGAAGTTAGTTAGTTAGTGTAGGCAGGGAAGAAGGAGGTAGACGAGCTGTGGACTAGAGCTATAGCAGAGCTTACCCCTAAGCTGAAGCACAGAGGCCGGACGCTGGAGTCCGAGGCTGTATGGATAGTAAAGGTCCCACAGCAGAAACCGGAGTAACAGAGGCTGTAAGTGCTCTGTTCCCAACTGAGACTCGATGACACAGTAGCAACGTGTGAGCCAGAGACGACATTAAGGGCAGTTCATGAAGGAGGCTACAGCTACCTGTCATGCAAGGGGAGTTCTAAGTAACAGACAGAAAGAGGAACTTGTGTGGAGTTCAGAACCTCAAGTACTTCAGGATAGCGCTAGCAAGGAGACCTCACAACCCATCTGCATAGATAGATTCCCAAATTGCTTCCAGGCTGATCAACTCCTGTACCATCTGTAATCTGAATCCTGGACTGTACCTACAAAGCACAGTAAAAGGTAAAAGAAACTGCACTCTGTTGTGTCCTTTGAATTCTCCCTGCATCACCTTCTCAGCACTGCTACATCCCTTGCTCCATACTACATCACCATCTATATTCTTCAACATCTCTCATCTGCCCTGGGACTAATCTCTGCCTGTGGAGAGCTATTCCAACACTGCTGCATCATACCATCTGTTCCAGAGGATCTGCACTGCAGCGCTGGTCGCCTCTGACCAGATACCACAGGTGGCATCACAAACACTTTACAAACTCTTTCTTTACCATCCCCTGTAAATAATCCCCTTCCATTGGACGCCCAGGGCCATGGACCGGGTCACCGCCGCTGTGACACTGTCCCTTTTAAGAAAGCGGCCTGGTACCAAGTACCCCACTTGCCCTGGCGGGCGCTCCAAATTAATCTTAGGTTATTAGCAGAACGCAGGGCACAGGAAGGGTGATAGACTGAGACGAGGTAGTCAATGTAGGATGGTGCTGAATTGTGAAATCTGTCATATTTAACTTTAGGCCATTTAGAGATCTTTTTATCTTCAACTTGCTTACCTGTTCACAACAAGAGTAATTTTGACCAGGGGTGCCCAAACTTTTACATGGCACTGTATATTACTAGGGGCTTGGAACATGGATTAATGATACCAATCTAGTACTGAAATAAAAAAAAACCCACTGGAATGGAGCTTCAACTTATTCACTACTTCATACCACTAGAAAAGCAGATGCTACCTCCTTTACTACTTTAGGCCACTAAGGAAACATGCATTAACCCCTTTACTACCAAGGGTGGTTTGCACGTTAACTCCCGGGCCAATTTTAACAATTCTGACCACTGTCCCTTTATGAGGTAATAACTCAGGAATGCTTCAACGGATCTAGGCAATTCTGAGAATGTTTTCTCATGACATATTTTACTTCACTTTAGTGGTAAATTTTCTTCGCTATAACTTGGGTTTATTTATGAAAAAAACGGAAATATGGCAAAAATTTTGAAAATTTTGCAATTTTCAAGCTTTGAATTTTTATGCTCTTAAATCAGAGAGTTATGTGACACAAAATAGTTAATAAATAACATTTGCCACGTTTACTTTACATCAGCACAATTTTGGAAGCAAATTTTTTTGTTAGGAAGTTATAAGGGTTAAAAGTTGACCAGCGATTTCTCATTTATACAACACCATTTTTTTAAGGGACCACATCATATTTGAAGTCACTTTGAGGGGTCTATATGATAGAAAATACCCAAAAGTGACATCATACTAAAAACTGCACCCCTCAAGGTGCTCAAAACCACATTCAAGAAGTTCATTAACCCTTCAGGTGCTTCACAAGAATTTTTTGAATGCTTAAAAAAAAATGAACATTTAACTTTTTTCACAAAAAAAATTACTTCAGGTTCAATTTTTTTTTTATTTTACCAAGGGTAACAGGAGAAATTGGACAGGAAAACTTATTGTGCAAGTTGTCCTGAGTACGCCAATACCTGATATGTGGGGTGAACCACTGTTTGGGTGCACGGCAGAGCTCGGAAGGGAAGGAGCGCCAATTGACTTTTTCACTGCAAAATTGGCTGGAATTCAGATCTGATTCCATGTCAAGTTTGGAGAGCCCTTGATGTGCCTAAACAGTGGAAACCCCCAACAAGTGACCCCATTTTGGAAACTAGACCCCCCCAAGGAACTTATCTAGACATGAGGTGAGCACTTTGAACCCCAAAGGGCTTCACAGAAGTTTATAACGCACAGCCGTACAATTAAAATCATTTTTTCCACAAAAATTATCTTTTCACCGCCAATTGTTATTTTCCCAAGAGTAACAGGACCCCAAAAGTTATTGTGCAACCCTAACCCCAACACACCCCTAGCCCCAGCCCTAACCCTAAGCCCTAATGGGAAAATGGTAATAAATACTTTTTTTATTTTATTATTTTTTCCCTAACTAAGGGGGTGATAACGGGGGGTTTGATTTACTATTTATGGCAGGTTTTTATTTTTGGCAGCTGTTGCACGCTAAAAGATGCTTTTTATTGTAAAAATAGCTTTTGCATCGCCACATTTTGAGAGCTTTAATTTTTCCATATTTTGACCCACCGAGTCATGTGAGGTCTTATTTTCTGCGCAACGAGTTGACGTTTTTATTCGTACCATTTTCGGGCACGTGACATTTTTTGATCGCTTTTTATTCAGATTTTTGGGACGCAGAATGAACAAAAACCAGCGTTTCATGAATTTCTCTTGGGGGGGTGCGTTTACACAGTTCCGCGTGCGGTAAAATTGATAAAGTGGTTTTATTCTTCGGGTCAGTACGATTACAGCGATACCTCATTTATGTCGTTTTTTATGTTTTGGCGCTTTTATGCAATGAAAACAATTTTATATAAAGAATAATTATTTTTGCATCGCTTTATTCTGCGAGCTATAACTTTTTTATTTTTTCGCTGATGACGCTGTGTTGTGGCTCGTTTTTTGCAGGATAAGATGTCGTTTTCAGCGGTACCATGGTTATTTATACCCGTTTTTTTTTTTTAAATTCTTTTATTAAACCATAAACAGATGTACAATACACATACTGGTATATAATGTTAAGCATTATACGTACACAATATACATATGCTTCATACGACATTGAAATGTAAAGCAAAATGTGCATATCAGTTGTATACAAAATAAAGGAAAACATAATGCCAATTAAATCACAATGGTCTCGTGTTATTATTCCAGTGATGAGATCTACCTAACTTCTAAACTGTACCTACATCTACAAGATCATAAACTATACCGCAGCCTACTTCCACATAATTAGCTGTTTATTATGTGACCTCTCCACTCTGCAAAGTGAGGTGAGAGGAATTCCACCTCTCCCAAATCTTTTCGAATTTACCTGGGCACCCTCTGTTTTGATATAACGTGCGTTCATATGGGATAATCGAATTCACTAAATTAATCCAGGACCCGATAGAGGGAGATGAACTTCCCATCCACCGTAGTGCCAGTACCTTTCGTGCCATAAACAGTGTCTCCCGTACGAAAATCCCAACATATTGACCCCATGTCTCCTCATCCCATACTCCAAATAGACAGACCAGTGGTTCAAAGGGAACAGGAAATTGTACCAGAGATGTCAATAGTGATGTCACCTCCCTCCAATATTGTGCAACGATAGGACAGCACCAGATCATATAAATAAAGTCTGCATCTATTGAATGACATCTCAAACATTCCGATGATTGGTATCGGCCCATCTTAAAGAGTCGAGTTGGAGTCAAATATGATTGATTTATAATATATAATTGTATCATCCTGTTATTAACAGACGGAGATACCCTGATTGATGTCTCCAGGATTTCTTCTTACTCCTCTCCCCTTGTACCTGGGATGAGCCTTTCCCATTTCTTCTTAACGGAGTCTATGGTAGATTCTGTTCCTACTGACAGCATATATGTATATAGGGAGGAGATGAGACCTTGGGGGCCTTGTGATTTAAGGATCCCTATCAAGGGTAGAGACGAAATAGCATTTTCTATACCTATACATCTCGTGTGCGATTGAAAAGCTGACCTTAGTTGTAAATAACGAAAGAACTGGGACCTCGGGACACTGTGATTAACCTGTAATTGTTCTAAAGACATCAAAGTTCCATGATCATATTGGTCACCTATCGTAGAGACACTATACTGAGCCCAAAACTCGGCGGATGGATGTTCAAGTAATGCCGGAAGGTAGCCATTATTCCATAGGGGCATTTCAGCTACACTATCCTCAAATCCAACCGCCCTTTTAATCTGTTTCCATACTGATCGTGCCAGACGAAGCAGGGGTAACAGTCGCGAGACATTTATTTTCCTCATTTCCAAAAAACCCAGTGGGCAACTAATTTGTGCGGCATGAAGTAGATGATCTTCAGAATTAGGGAGGTAACCGCCGGGCATCCATGTACTTATGGCTTTGGCCTGCCCAGCCAGAAAATACAGAAAGAAATCGGGTAACGCTGCCCCCCCTCCCTTCTTGGGTCTCTGCAGAGTGGATAGTTTAAGTTTGGGCCTGGTTTTCCCCCATATAAAAGATGTGATCTGAGAATTCAGATTAGCAAAAAACGATCTGGGCACCCCTACAGCACTACGTTGGAGAAAGTAGCTAAGCTTGGGGAGTAATATCATTTTAATTAAATTAATACGTCCGGCTACAGAAAGTGGAAGTTTACCCCAGATCGAGAATTTGGCTTTGACCATCTCCAGTAGTGGATGTATATTAAGTTGCAGATCAAATTTACTGCCTTGAGAAATGTGGACACCCAGATATTTAAAACTGGTTACAATGGGTAGTGAGGAGAGAGTCTCAAGTCGTGGCATTGGAGCATGGGAAAGGGGCATCAAAGCAGATTTCTCCCAATTTATATATAGGCCAGAGTATTTACCAAATTTATTTATAGTAGTGATCACTCTTGTCAGGGTTTCCTCCGCTTTGTCCATAAATATCACCGTATCGTCAGCATATAGGCCTATGGTGTCTGTCCGACCAGCTATTTCTATACCAGCAATATTAGGGGAAGATCTTATATGAACTGCCAGTGCCTCAATAGCAAGAGCAAAAAGGGCCGGGGAAAGGGGACACCCCTGACGAGTTCCCCTATGTAATGAAAATAGCTCAGATATGGAATTATTTACGATGACCCGGGCCTTAGTTTTGATGTATAAAATACTGACCCATTTTTGGAATCTATCACTGAATCCATACCTCTGCAAACATGCATGGAGAAAAGGCCATTCAAGAGAGTCAAAGGCCTTGGCCGCATCAAGCGATGCCAATGCCCATTCATTGTCCGGCACCAGAGAGCTATATTGGACCACTGACTGGACTCGTCTTATATTGATGGATGTATTCTTACCAGGCATAAAACCAGTTTGGTCAGAGTGTATGAGATCTATTATGACTGAGTTCAACCTTTTGGCCAAAATTTTTGTAAAAATCTTATAATCCACATTTACTAATGATATGGGCTGATAAGATCCACAATCTAGAGGGTCCTTTCCTTCCTTTTTGAGAACTATTATATTAGCCTCATAGAAGGATTCCGGCATGCATCCCCCCTCCCAAATTCCATGAAACACTGTCAACAAAAGGGGTGCCAGTATCTACTGGTATTTCCTATACAATTCAACAGGAAATCTATCCAGTCCAGGGCCTTCCCAGAGGCCATATCCTTTATGGCATCATCCACCTCCTCCAAAGTAAACTCAGCATCCATAATGACCCGTTGGGAAGGACTCAGTGTGGGAAACTCTATATCTGACAGATAATTAAGACACCCCGGGCCATCAACATCAGTCTTGGAATTGTACAATGAACTATAATAATCAGAAAAGCATTTCAGTATTTCCTCAGTTGAGGAAACCAAAGTACCATCCGAACTGCGAATCTGTAGAATTGTGTTAGTTGTATTATGCTGTCGCACTAAGTAAGCCAAAAATTTGCTTGCCTCATTCCCCATCTCAAAATAAGATTGTCGGCCAAAAAATAATTTACGCTTAGTTTTAGTGTCAATATATTGAGTATATAACCTTTGAGCAGTCAACCACTCCACCCTATTACTGTTAGTTTGATCAGATATGTAGGCTGTCTCCGAATCTTTCAGACGTCGCTCCATCTCGCCATCCTCCTCCGATGTCACCCATTTAATGTAAGAGATCGTAGAGGATAAACAACCCCTCAGATAAGCTTTAAGAGCGTCCCAAAATAAATTAATATTTCGAGGTTCAGGGTGGGACGAGACGAAGCAGCGTAACTGATTTATCGTTCTATCAGGCGATTTTTATCAACTTCAGCCAAAAAGGGTTCAATTTCCATGTTATCCTACTGGTCGATGGCCCGTATTTAAGTTTAAGAATTACCGGACTATGGTCTGAAATCCCCCTACTGCCATGTTCAATATCATCTACCCATATCACTAGGCTGCTGAATCCAAAAATGTAGTCTATACGAGACAGAGAGCGTTTAGTGGAGGAATGGCAAGTACACTCGCTCGTCTCAGGATGGCGTATTCTCCTTAAATCCAGCTACCCGCCATGAATTGTGACAGCTGGGATGTAACTGGGGGGGGTCCCACTCTGTACTCCATCACCTAATCTCAATTTATCAAAGTGATTATTCATGACCAGATTAAAATCTCCCATGCAAATGACGTGTGCATCTGGGTAATTCAGGGCGAAACTCAATGCCTTCTGGATAATTGACATATTGGCCGGGGGGGGGGGTTGTAGATACATAGAATAACATATTTCTGAGAGTTGATCAGCGCATGTACAAATACAAACTGTCCCTCAGGATCTTTCCGGGCCTCCCTGGTTTCCCACCGAACATCTTTATGTATTAACAGTGAGACTCCCCTTGAATAGCTGGTGTGAAAAGCGTGTATAAACCATTGTTCCCACGGTTTTTGCACCCACCGAACTGTATTCCTGGTCAGGTGCATCTCCACCAGAGCCACAATGTGAGGGTGATATTGTCTAATTTGTGAGAGCACCTTAATTTTCTTTCGTGGTTTTTTTATACCTCTTACATTCTAGGTCATTCATATCAATTCAGAACCCATTCCCGCCCATCTGGATATGTTGCATAGTGGTGCCCGAGCAGCATGCAGAGACATCACCCAAATAACAAAATTGGTATTGGCTGCGGCATTTACCTAAGTAACTATAAAAACTAAAACCTTTGAAAAAGAAAAGACAGAACAAGAACCTAGTAATATAGGAGCACAGTCTCATGCCCCCATCAAAAAATAAACAAGGGGATACCATCACTGAGCGCAGTGTCTAGTATTGTTGGTAACTGGATACTCGCCAAGAGAGCTCCAATTAGACCTTTTGACTGAAAGGATCCAAATTAACAGCTGCCACATTAGGATTCCTTTGCAGGAGATCCCCTATGGGACCGCAGCCAGTCAGTCGCCTCCGCTGGATCCGTGAAAAACACGGAGGTACCTTCGTGAACAACCCGAAGTCGGGCCGGATATATCATGGAGTACATAATGTTTCTTTCCCTGAGCTGTTTCTTGACTTCGATGAATTGGGCCCGCTGCTTCTGCAGTTCCATGGAAAAGTCCGGGAAGATGGAGATCACAGCACTGTTGAACTTGATGGGACTTTTTAGTTGTGCAAGACGCAGAATGGTGTCTCTGTCCTTACAATTGAGGAGGCGTGCCAGGAAAGGCCGAGGCGGAGCCCCCAGAGGCAGGGGTTTTGTAGGGACCCTATGAGCTCTTTCAATAGCGAACACTGAAGAGAATTCATCTCCCAGGGAGGTCTTAAGCCAATCTTCCAGAAACTGCTCAGGATGCTGACCTTCTGAGCGCTCAGGCAGACCGATGATGCGAATATTATTCCGACGCATTCTGTTTTCCAAGTCATCCGCCTTCTGCTTCCAAGCATTCATGGAGCCCGCCACTTTTGTTAATTTGGCCTCCATAGGTGTAATGGTATCTTCCACCTGGGACACCCTCGCCTCCACCTCCATAATGTGTCCCTTCATGGCCTGCATATCTTGACAAAGTCTCCCCACCTCCGTGTAAACATCCTCAATTTTCCCGGTCAGGGATGTCCTGGTTAGGGAGATAGCCTGCATCAATTGCTCAGACGCTTGTTTAAGGGTCAATTCCTCCTGTTCAGTCTCTTCCTCACCCCCAGAAGGACGATTTTTATGTTGAACTTGAGAGGAAGTATTTCTAAGGGGTCGTGAACCCTCAGAGGGATCGGGTCTTGCATATTCTTTTAGTTTTTCTGCTGCTCCTGACCCCTTGCATCGACTCATGATTAGCTGTGGTGTGATGCAGTGAGACAGCTGGAGGTATATACTTCAGATACTTCCCACCACAGATGCCAGACACAGCAGGGTTATTAATAGATAATTGTAGCTCAGGCCACAGAAAAGGAGGTCACATGAGATTACACTCACTCACAAAGCCGCTCACCGTCCTCCTGCGGGGGTCCAGGGGGATCCTGGTGTCCAGGAGGGTCCAGGCAGCCCCGAATATATTGCTGAAAAAGGGCCCAGCGTCCAGGATTATGAGGAGCTCTCCCGTCCAACGTCCTCTCTCTCACTACATAGCCACGCCCCCTATACCCGTCATTTTGATCGCGCGTTATTGCACTTTTTGTTTGGCGGTATGATGATAAAGCTTTATTTTTTACTTCATTTTTAATTTTTATTTTTTAAGGGGTTCAATAAAGGGGTTAACTAGTGGGACAGTTTTATAGGGCAGGTCGTTAGGGACGTGGCGATAACAAGTATGTGTACTTTTTATTTTTTATTTTTTATTTTCAAAAAATGAATTTATTAGGGAATGTTTTTATTTAGCGATTTATTTTTACACTTTTTTTTTTTTTAACTTTATTACAATGTCCCAGGGGGGACATAGCTGTCATGTGACAGATCGCTGTGACAGATCAGCGATCTGTCACAGGCAGCGCTGCAGGCTTCCTCATGCCGGCGCCCTACAGGCATGAGGAAGCCGCCTCCCTGCAGGCCCCCGAAGGTCCCCGCCGCCATTTTGGATTCGGGGACCTGCAGGGAAGGAGACCCCCGCAGCAGCGATGCACATCGCGCTGCTGTGGGGGTCTCAGGGAAGCACGGAGGGAGCCCCCTCTCTCCCGATGCTTCCCTAAACTCCCGGTACACTGCGATCATGTTTGGCCTAGAGAGTTGGCCTTTATGGAAACTAAAACTATCCTTTACTTACACACAAAAATTGTATGGCTTGTTTTGAGTTTGACAAAAGATGTGGGCGACTCCTCAAATGTATGGAAGAAGGTGCTGTGGTCAGATGAGACAAAAATTTAACTTTTTGGCCACCAAGGAAAACGTTATGTTTAGCGCCAAACCAACACATCTCATCACCCCAAAACACCAGTAAAACAGTGTAGCAGCAGCATCATGCTGTGGGGATGTTTTTTGGCAGCAGAGACAGGTAAAATGGCCTAAGTTAAGAGGAAGATGGATGGTGCAAAATACAGGGATATTCTTGAGCAAAACCTGTTTCAGACTGTCAGTGATTTGAGACTGGGATGGAGGTGGATATTCCAACAAGGCAATGACCCAAAGCATTCAGACAATTAAATAACAAAACTTGCTATAAACTGTTAACGTTTAACCCCCTTTCATCCTTCACTGGGCAACTATTAAAAATCTTGGATGCCGCAGTGGATGGCGTCATCGTGAAAGAGCTGCCTTTGGCACTACAAGTACTGTACATGAACCTGTTATATCCACTTTGTATCTATTGCCTAAGATACATAAGAATCTGGAGTGCCCGCCTGGATGTCCGATCATTTCTGAGTCAGGGATCTTCTTTGAGAACATCAATCGCTGGACTGAATCTAAATGACAGCCCTTGGTTGAGAGTCTTCCATCCTTTTTGCTTGATACTGGTGAGTTCTTGAGGAGGGCTGACGGTCTCCATGTTGGACAGGATACACTGTTGGTAAGTGGAGATATTGAATCTCTTTATACAAATATCAAACACAGTGATGGTCTAACAGTGATGGTATACTACAAACGACCATCTTTAGAAAAGAGACTTCGACAAATATGTTGCTGCATGCCTCCTCCACCCATCCAAGGTACATGATTGGCTCAATTCCTACTGGACAGTTCCTCCGCTTGTGGCGGATCTGTTCTAGTGATCAAGAATTTGAAATGCAGGCACTGGATTTATTTGAAAGATTTCGCTAAAGGGGTTATGGTAGACGTACTATTAAGCGTGCGTATCATAGAGCGAAATATTCTACCCGCCATTCCTTATTATCGAAAGGATCATAAATCGGCGAATCAAGTACGCTTCATCACAAATTTCCATGCCCGATTTTTAAGGATGAAGGATTGTCTAAGGAGAGCTTGGCCCATCCTTCAAGCTGATTTGGTGCTTAAGCAATTTCTTCCCAAGGCACCTAGTGTTGCCATTCGATGCTCTAAAAATCTTAGAGATTGTTTAGTCTGGAGCCACTCTCAATGTGAGTCCAGGTTCACATATATTGATGGCGTTGGGCCTGAGCATGGATGTAGACCGTGTGGCCGGTGTTTTGCCTGTTCTAACATTGATTGGGTCAACACATTTTTTATTTCATCGGGATTAAGGACTTATGAGATCAGGAGACACATTACATGTGTTTCCATAAATATAATCTATTTTGCCGTTTGTCCTTGTAACTTAATTTATATAGGATTGACCACTAGACAGTTCAAGGTACGTTTCCATAAGCACGTGCTTGGAATTGTAAGCAAGCAGCCTGAATGGTAATCATATCATTCAACTTCTGATCTGTACCAGCCTGCACGTATTTCACTCCATTCAATGTTAGCAAGCAGCCTGAATGGTAATCATGCCATTCAACTTCTGATCTGTACCAGCCTGCATGTATTTCACTCCATTCAATGTTAGCAAGCAGTGTGAATGGTAATCATGTTATTCAACTTCTGATCTGTACCAGCCTGCATGTATTTCACTCCATTCAATGTTAGCAAGCAGCCTGAATGATAATCATGTCATTCAACTTCTTTGCTTTAATTCATTTGTTACATGGGTCTCAGTTCTTACTGTTGTATATCCATGGGTGGGAACTCTGTAGATGTTATCTCAGGAGAGGTGTTTTAGCATAGAGATGGAATCAGGACTGCGTCTTTGATCATCTTTTGCACACCAGGAAGTGTGGAGCCGCTGTTGCTAATTTATAACTAAGCAGCTCCCACAATCCCTCTCTCCTGGCCCTGTAGTGGGGTGTATAAATTTAGAATCATTCTATGGGGAGTACTGTTGTGAATTCTCTTTCTTGGCTCCCTCTGGTGGTTACTGAAGGTAGTGGAGCTGGTCAGATTGACAGAGGGGTTGTGAGTTCTCTTTCTGGGCTCCCTCTAGTGGTTAATGGAGGTAGTGGAGCTGGTCAGATTGACAGAGGCTTGCCACCTGATAATGATGATGATGATGATTGGAGATCTGGGGTTTCTGACTGGTGTATTTAAGACAGCTGACTTCCTTCAATCCCTGCTGGTGATTTTCTTTCTGTGCCTTCTGAGGTCTGATATCTGATGTCTCCTGCTCTGTTCCTGCATGGTTCAGCTAAGTGGTTCATTTGCTAATCTTTTTGCATTTGATCTGGTTTTGTCTATCTCTGCTTTGTGCGGGTCAGCTTGTTCCTGCTGGGGCTGTGCTGGATCACCGCCCATATGTTACTGCTTGTGTCAGTTTGTTCTGTCCCCTGTTGTCCCATGTTTACTAGGCATTGCTCCTACCAGCCAGTTTCCTACTCCACACTGATGAGGGGCAATACCCCAAAACAGCTGTCTGTGGATGGATACCATGTTTTGGCATAGGTGGTTTCCTTCATTGGAGACTGCCCTTCCCGTGGTTGTTCCTTCCCGGGGAAACACCTGGCTGGTCATTGCTTGCGTTGAGAAACATGTGATGGTGTCTCCGCGGCTTCTGTTTTGCATGTTTTGCATATTTCCCATAAGGGATGGGGGCAGTGCTCTAGAATCACTGCGTTGAGAAACACGTGATGGTGTCTCCGCAGTGTTGGATGTTGATCTCCATGAGTTCATTCATCATTTTTCACAGGTAGAAAGATTGGCTGAGCAAACGATGGGGCCCTCGCTAACTAGAAAGGACAGGAAAGAAAAGCTGCTGTCTGCAATCACGCAAAAAACCCTGCCAAAAAGAATGTCCAAAATGTCTGATAGAAAAAGGCCCTGAAGTCGCTAGACTTCAAATCACTATATCAGCACTCAGGTATATTCTGAAGACAGAGCAAAATAGATCAACTGATCAGAGACAAAAATGGGGATTCAGCCCTGTCCCAGCCAGGGCTGGCTGAACACAAAAACTAAGTAAACCAGACAAAAACTCATATGAACAATAGCAGAGAAAACTTAGCTTTAGGAAGGCAGGAACCAAACTGGAAACCAGGAGCCACAGTTAGGAAAAATCACCAGCAAGAAACTAGGGAGTCGGCTGCCTTAAATCCAATCAGAAACTCCTGATGTCCAATCGCAATCCTCTTCCTCAGGTGGCCGGTCTCTGCCATTTAGATCAGCTTCATTACCTCCCTTCACCAACAGAGGGAGTCCAGATAGAGAACTCACTACTCCTCTGTCAGCACAGCCAGCTCCATAACCCTCACCAGAAGCCAGAGGCAAACCCGAAAATGAGCTCACAACACCACCCCATCCATCCCCCATCACCACTCATACACATAAGCCCCTCTATACTTCCCTCTCCCAGGTACAGCTCCCATGCACTTCTCACCTTCCTGAAAAACCTCAGCCTTTCTTACCCAAACACATTGCACAAAAAATTCTAACATTTCAAAGAACTACTTGCTCTTTATGTTCCTACTCCTACTGATATCAGGGTTTTTCTCCCTCAACCCCGGTCCACCATCCCCCAACCTCAACCCCTACCCTCCCCCATATCAAAACCATAATAATCTTATTAATATTACTTGCCCTCCTTCATATCCTTCTTTCAATTGTGCCCTCTGGAATCCACAGTCTGTATGTAGCAAGTTTCCTTTCCTGCACAACTACTTTCTGAACAACTCTCTGAATCTATAGGCCCTCACTGAAACCTGGATTCAGGGCTCTGACACTGTCTCCCCTGCTGCCATTTCCCGTGGTGGCTTACAATTCACCCATTCCTCAAGACCCACAAGCAGATTTGGTGGTGGAGTCGGCATACTCCTGTCCCCCCTATGCACTTTCCATGTCATCTCCCCAGTTCCATCACTTTCATTCCCTTCTTTTGAGATCCACATCATCAGGCTTTTCCGTCCCCTTTCCCTCAGAGTAGCGGTCATATACTGGCCCCCATGCTCACCCACCCACTTCCTTGACCACTTCTCTGCCTGGCTGCCGCACTTCATGTCCTCAGAACTACTAACCCTTATCCTGGGAGACTTCAACATCCCCATTAATAGCCCCACTTCCACATCTGCATCCCAGCTTCTATCACTAACCACTTCTCTTGGCCTCTCACAGCTCTCAACCTCTGAGACACACAAAGACGGTAACACCCTTGATCTGGTCTTTGTCCGGCTCTGCTCAATCTCCTACCTAAATAACTCACCGCTTCCCCTCTCTGACCACAACATTCTTTCCTTCACACTCCACCCCAGCACACTCCTAACTATCATACATTCAGAAATCTACAAGCCATTAACCCTCACACACTTTCAGACTCCCTACAATCTTCCCTGTCCCCAACTTCCTCTTTTTCTTGTCCCGATCTGGCTGTTCATCACTACAATGACACTCTTAGAAGCACCCTGGACCAGGTAGCGCTCCTCACCGTCAGAACCTCAAAACACAGAGTAAAACAGCCCTGGCTCACATCGCAAACTCGACTTCTCCAGCGATGCTCTAGGAGTGCTGAATGCCGATGGGAAAAAAACCCGCACACCAGCAGACTTCATCCACTTGAAATTTATGTTAAGAACCTATAACTCTGCCCTTCACCTCGCCAAATAGATCTATTTCACCTCCCTGATCTCCTCACTAGCCAACAACCCCAAGAAACTTTTTGACACCTTTCACTCCCTCCTCAGGCTAAAAGTACAAGCCCCTATCACAGACATTTGTGCAGATGACATGGCCTCCCACTTTATAGAGAAAATAGATAATATCCATCAGGAAATCCACTCCCAACCACCAAGTGCTGTGACTCCCATCCCTCTCTGCATTTCCCCTGGCTCACTTTCCACATTTGATCCCATCACAGAAGAAGTCTTCAGACTCCTCTCTTCTTCTCGTCCGACTACATGCACTACCGACCCTGTTCCCTCACATCTCCTCCAGTCTCTCTCTCCAGTCGTCACAACTCGCCTAACTACAATCTTTAATCTCTCCCTCTACTCAGGCATTTTCCCATCCTCCTTCAAACACTCTATTGTTACTCCATTAGTAAAGAAATCTGCTCTCGACCGATCCTGCACAAACAACTACAGACCAGTCTCTAATCTCCCCTTCATCTTTAAACTTTTGGAGCTCCTAGTCTACTCCCACCTTACCTGTTACCTCTCCACCTCACTCCCTCCTAGACCCTTCACAGTCCGGCTTCCGCCCTCTCCATTCAACTGAAACTGCACTCATCAAAGTTGCCAATGACCTTCTGACAGCAAAATGTAATGGTGAACACTCTCTGCTCATTATCCTCGACCTTTCTGCAGCTTTTGACACTGTTGACCACTATCTCCTACTCTCTAGGCTCCAGTCACTAGGCATTAAGGACACCACTCTCTCCTGGCTCTCTTCCTATCTTTCTGACCGCTCCTTCAGTGTTTTGTTCGCTGGCTCCTCGTCATCTCCTCTTCCTCTCGCTGTTGGGGTACCTCAGGGCTTAGTCCTTGGCCCCCTTCTCTTCTCTCTCTACACGGCCCCAATTGGACAGATCATCAGCAGATTTGGCTTTCAATATCATCTTTTTGTTGATAACACACAACTATACACGTCATCCCCCGACCTTACCCCCGCGGTACTACAGAATGCCAGTGACGGTCTGTCCGTAGTCTCCAACATCATGTCCGCTCTCTATCTGAAACTTAACCTCTCAAAAACTGAACTTCTTCTGCTCCTGCTGTCTACTAACCTCCCTAAATCTGACATTTCCCTCTCCGTTGGTGGAACCATAATAACACCCCAGCAGCAGGCGCGCTGTCTGGGTGTTATGTTTGACACCAACCTCTCCTTCACATTCCATATACAATCTCTTGCCCGCTCTTGCCGCTTACACCTAAAGAACATCTCCAGAATCCGACCTTTTTTCACCATGGAAACAACAAAACCCCTCACTGTCGCATTGATCCACTCCCGCCTGGACTATTGCAACGCTTTATTAACTGGCCTCCCCATTATTCGACTTTCCCCTCTACAGTCCTTACTTAATGCAGCAGCCAGGGTCATCCATCTGGCTAATCGGTACTCGGACGTGTCCGCTCTTCGCCAATCGTTACACTGGTTGCCCATTCATTATAGGATCCAATTCAAAGTACTTGTCCTCACCCATAAAGCTCTCCACAGTGCGGCACCCCCCTACATCTCCTCCCTCATTTCTGTCTATTGGCCTAACCGACCGCTGTGCTCTACAAACGACCTTCGACTAACCTCTGCACTAATCCATACCTCCCACTCCCGACTCCAAGACTTCTCCCGTGCTGCGCCAATCCTCTGGAATGCTCTACCCCAAGAAATTAGGACTGTCCACAATTTGCACAGTTTTAGGCGCTCCCTCAAAACGCATCTGTTCAGAGCGGACTATCATATTCACTAATCAAAGTCATTTTATGTGCAAGTGTGCGTGTGTAGCCCCTTCACTATCTCCATCTATCCCTCACTCCATTCAAGATGGCTGGACCATCATTGTTAAATACATCACTGTAAATACACACCTGTATCTCCCCCACCTCATTGTAGATTGTAAGCTCTCATGAGCAGGGTCGTCTTATTTTGCTTTAATTATTGTATTGCTAACGTTGTTACTTATGACTTGTGTTTTGAAACTGTTAAACTGTAAAGCGCTGCGGAATATGTTGGCGCTATATAAATAAAGATTATTATTATTATTATTATTATTATTAATTGAGGCGGCTGCCGGCCATGATGATGTGTCAACACTCAGGACCCTACCGCGCCATTTTAAACAACACCACAATTGTGACAGTTCCCTGCTCAGGTTTAGGGGAATTGATGCGGTCGATCCTGGTATTCGTGGTGGGAGGATCTCTTCCAGATTTGCCCAACGCGAGACCAGGTGGTTTTGGGTCCTGGACACAGTGCAACCAAAAGGGCTCAATGAGAACATCAGCTTTGTTCCATTCTTGTGATCCACTATGGTTTAAGGCTGGTTTCACACTTGCTTTTTTTTGCAGCGCGTTTTTCCCGCAAAAAAACGCATTGAAAAAACGCATACAAACGCTGCGTTTTTTTCAAGCATTTTTATGCGCATGCAGGAAAAAAACGCAGCGTTTTTGTGCGTTTGTATGCGTTTTTGTGCGTTTGCGTTTTTTTACAGATTTTTGAAAAACCCCCCAAAAAAGAAAAAAAAAACATTCAACAACACACGACCAATGGGACTTCATTGTGGGTGTGGTATGTTAATATATAGACCCTGTCTACAGTATTCTTCACATTTGCTTGATTCTTCTCGTGACCATGGATCTGCGCTGGAAGAGTTTTCACTTCAACTTGGATTTGGACATCGCGATGGCTCAGGCGTATGCAGTTGCTTGCCATGAACAAAGGAAGAGAGAGGCAGCGAAGACTGCAGCGGCGGCGTATGTGGATACATCCGATTGTTGAACGCCGGGAGAGCCGTGGGGCATACCACACCCTCTACAGCGAGCTCCAGGCAAACCCGGAGAAATTTACAGATTATATCCGGATGTCCCAAGAAAGTTTCAGGGATTTGCTTGCTCGTGTCCAACAATCCATCTGGAGACAGGACACACAGCTCCGTCGTGCGATTCCTCCTGAGGAACGGCTACTGGTGACATTACGGTATGTAATATTTAAAAACCAAGGGGTGCGGTCTGATGTTTTTTTTTTAAATTTAGTATTCAAAACCTTGGGTAATTAGTTTTCGTGAATGTACTAATATTTTATTTTATAGTTTTTTAAAATAATATACATAAATATTAATTTTACTTCTTTGTCTGTTCACAGATTCCTGGCGACTGGAGAAACCCTATCTTCACTACACTTCCAGTACCGTATTGGAATCTCTACCTTGTCTGGAATTGTTGCTGACACCTGCCGGGCTCTCTGGAATGTTCTTTGTCCAGAATTTATGCCCCTGCCCACCGCTGAAAAGTGGATGGAAATTGCTGACAAATTCTGGACAGTATGCAATTTTCCCAACTGTTTGGGAGCTGTTGATGGTAAACACATACGGATCATCAAACCCAAAAGAACGGGATCTGAGTACTATAATTACAAAAAGTACTTTTCAATAGTACTCATGGCCATTGCGGATGCCGGATGTATGTTTGTAGCAGTGGACATTGGAGCATTTGGCCGTGGTAATGACTCACAGGCTTTTAAAAACTCAGACATGGGCCAGAGGTTGTATGGCAACCAATTTAATTTCCCTATGCCACGGCCTCTTCCTCACACCAAAGCTCTGCCACTGCCCTTTGTAATGGTTGGCGATGAGGCTTTTCAAATGTGCGGAAACTTAGTGAAACCCTACTCCAGCCGGGACTTGGACCACACCAAAAAAATATTTAATTACAGGCTGACCAGGGCCAGAAGAACTGTCGAGTGTGCTTTTGGGATTCTTGTCTCCAGATGGCGAATTCTGGGCACGGCCATTAATCTTAAACTTGAAACAGTCGATGAGGTGGTGAAGGCCTGTGTGGTTCTACATAACTTTGTGATGGCTAAAGAGCACCCGACCTTTGAACTGGACGATGATGCTCCTAACCCATTGCCTGAATTCACTCAGCACACTCTCAGGTCATCCGTTGAAGTTGGCCAAATGAGGGACCAATTTGCGGCCTACTTTATTTCTGATGTAGGACGGGTGCACTGGCAAGATGAAATGGTGTAATGTTTTTGTTTGTTTATGGTAATAAAAAACCTTATTTGATACCATTACTGAGGGCACTATATTTTTTAAACTCCAATTAAATAAAAAACTTCCCATGTATAACTGAATTTTTTGATGTTCACACACCTGGGCAGGTAAATACACATATGAGTTAAAATGCAGCATTGCTAGTCTGCGTGAAATATATTGGAACGAGCAAAGCTGCAGGCCATGAATCAGGAAACCAATTTTTTTCAAGAGAAAATTGTCCAACTAGTTGAAAAAAAAGTATGTGATTTTTTTCAAAACCCAACCCCAATGAAAGTCAATGGGGAATACAAGTCAGCATTGAGTGGATGAATGTAATCAGCTCAATTCCAACTTGTAGTGTAGAAATAGACAAGTTTCTAGAGTTATTACACTAGGCCTTGGAATGACTATACTAGGCCGTGGTATTTCAAATATGAGTATAGTAGGCCTTGGGCCTACTAGTATAGTCATATGTGAAATACCACGGCCTAGTATAGTCATACCAAGGCCTACTGTAATAACTCGATTTTTACCAACTAGGAGCTTGTTTCACGAAAAACAAACAGGTGAAACTTGACAAGTTTCAACAGTTTGTTTTTCATGAAACCAGATTCAAGTTGGTAAAACTCGAGTTATTACACTAGGCCTTGGTATGACTATACTAGTCCGTGTTATTTCACATATGACTATACTAGGACTTGGGTTGGTTTTTAACATGTATTTACCCATCAGTGTGTGTGAGCGGCGCAAACAACATTAATGAAACTTTGTAATGGTGAACCACAAATGTAAATTTATTTTTAATCACAAAAATAAACCAAAAAATTATTTTTTCCGGCGTTTGGGGGCAGATGGTTTCAATTTGGGTGTGTGCAGGGAATATGCAACACTTGCAGTTGAAGACGGTGTTTGAGGGGAAGGGGCAACAAAACTTGTGGGGGAAGGTAGTCCAGTTAAGGGAATTAAACTAGGAACACTTGGAGGAGAGGAAATCTGTTCAGGTACATTTGTTGTAATGGCATGTCGCCGTAGGCTTGTGTGCCTGGACCGACTTTGGCCCAATGCCCGCCTTGATTGATATCGCCTTGAACTTGGGGCAAATATTGAGTGTAGGTCCCCCGTCTGCTGGGGTGGCTGCTGCTGCTGCTGAGGTGGCTGCTGCTGCTGCTGAGGTGGCTGCTGCTGCTGCTGAGGTGGCTGCTGCTGCTGCTGAGGTGGCGGCTGCTGCTGCTGAGGTGGCGGCTGCTGCTGCTGAGGTGGCGGCTGCTGCTGCTGAGGTGGCGGCTGCTGCTGCTGAGGTGGCTGCTGCTGCTGCTCTTGGTTGGCAGTGCTCGTCCTTGCAGGAGGACTGGTGGCGGCAGTGATGGTCCAGGTTTGCGGAGTGGTGGTGGCAGGGCTACTACATGTTGTTGTAGCGGCAGGGCTGTTCCATGTTTGCCTAGTGGTGGCTGAGCTCCACGCATGCATGGGAGTGGCGGTGGTGCTCCAGACAGGAGCAGCGCTTGCCATGGTGGTGTCGGTGAAGTGACCAGCTGCATTCAGACTTGTGGTGGTGTAACGGTGGGTGTCCTGGCTTTGAATAGAGGTGTCCGTGCAGTGGTATGCAGCACAAGTCGGTAGTGAGGTGAAGCGAGTCAATGGTGGCACAGGTGGAAATGACACCACTGACTGCTGACCGTACCGATTATGCTGCATAGCCTGCAAGAAAGCATTGTTGCAGGCCTGCAGCATATTCAGCTGTTGCTCAGGACTAAGGTGTTCCGCCATGCCCTTTTCAATCTTACTAAAAAAATGGTGTGCTGGTCTGTTGAGGTCGGCCTCCAGACGGTCAAGGCGCTGTTCTACAGAATTGAAGCGGTGTTCAAAGTGGTTAAAACCACGTTCCATGAGTGCGAAACCGCTTTCAACTCTGTCGGACAGCGACTTGAGGCTGGAATTAAAGGCCTCGCTCAAATGCATAAACTCGGGCAAGACATTCCTGTCCAAGGCCCTCTGCCGCTGGCGGGTAGTGCCCGCATAACCAGTGGCAGAGACCTGGGACAGGGGAACACCTGATGGCCCAGCTTCCTGGTCACCAGCTGTGTGTGTGGCTGACCTGCAAGGTGCTTCCTGGCTGTCGGATGGCTGGGACGGGTCAGAGGACGTCCGAGGAAGGACTGCTCCAGGGCCAGGTTGCAGGGTGCTGCTCCAGGTGCTGTGGAAGAAAGGAAAATCATTACTACCATGCCTTTACAAGAAGCATCAGCTGTGGATTAGAAAAACACAGATTAATAAAAATAAAACCCCAAAATTTATAATACTTACGATCTCGTGGCAAGGACCGGTCTTAGGAACTGCAACGCGTGATAGTGACGGTATCTAGTTCTGGTCCTTGACGCAGATCCACTGCGAACCTGGCCCTCAGCACGAACATCACTGTTGAAGCGGTCCTTGATCGAACGCCAACGTGTTTGGACTTTGTCCACTGTTGGGAAAAAAAAACAGTGCCGTCAAGGACAACAGTCACTGCGGCACAATATAGCAATACAATACTCAAAGCAGTCACTGTAGAGCCCGATGACACTGTTGGGTTTCCTGCTAGAATATACCTAGCACGAAACCCAACAGTGCCGTCAAGGACAACAGTCACTGAGGCACAATACAGAGCAGGGAAATACTCACTAAACGCCTTTTTGGAGGATGCTGTGGTGCTGTCCCAGCCATCCATCAACGCTGCGGCCACCTCATTCCATAGCCGCCGGGTCACCACATTGTCCTTGTACAGCCGGTCACGGCTGTCCCACAACGGCGCACGCTCCTGGACCAGGCTGATGAGCTGCTCATTATCCAGGTAGACGTCTTCATCCCGTTGTGGAACCTAGACAAAACACATTCATTAGAATAATCAAATTTAAATTGAATAAAAAGTTACAAAAAAAAGAAACATAAAAAAGAGTAAAAAAAGAAGATAAAAAATAAAGAACATTACAAATCATTTGATACATACATTCCGTATCACCACCGGGACTTGGCTTCGCTGCTCCTGCTCTTCTCCCTCAGAAGTCCCGTCCGCAGAAGATGATGATGATGTCTTAAAAAAGTTGAAAAAAACGTAAGAGATTTGGAGTAGCAGCAGATATACTTACCAGATGCACGAAAATAATCACCTCACGGTCTGCTTGCGCCAATTCCTGCCGCGATGGGGAATATTCGGATTCTGAAGACATACTGCATGTAAAAATAATAAAAATCATTAGTACATACATAATTTAAAAGGACAGGCATATAATGTAATATACTCACATTCTTGCGCTGATAATGGGTTCCTTGGTGACTGTCTGCTCTCCAATCTGTCAGTGTAGTAGTGGCAGAGTTTTGGCAGGCACCTCCTTTATATAGACTTTTTTTTTTTGACTTTAGAAGTTTATAACTAGTACAACAAGTGGACACCACCAAAAAAACGCAGCGCTAAAAAAACGCATACATGCGCATGCCAGTGCGCACGTATGCGCATCCATAGGCTATAATGGCCATTTTTAGCGCAAAACGTGCGCATGCGCTTTTTTGCAGGACCAAAAAATGCAACATGTAGCGTCTGTGAAATACAAACGCACACCCCAAAAAAACGCAGCGCATGAAAATCGCATACGTGCGCATGCCAGCGCGCAGGTATGCGCACCCATGTTAAATATAGGGGAAAAAACGCATGCGCACGTATGCGTTTTTTTCAAGCGCAAAAAAACGCAAATGTGAAACCAGCCTAACATGTGCATGTTTTGGTTTCATTTATTCTCTTTTTTTTTTAATATTTTTTATTCAGCCTCATCAACCTTCTACTATTCCAGCGATCCACTTACCTATATACTATGGAACTCAATAATGGTTTCTATCTATATGCGCAACTTGACTCTCTGGCTTTCCTCATTTGTCAGCAAGAAACTAAGATTTGTTTTAATTATTTAAACTCCTTATAACATTGTTGTGCTATTTAATATTTATGGCGCCATTCTGTAATGATATCATGTAATCTCTGATCTAGGCGATTTACCATTTAGTTTGTATAACATACATGTGTTTACTTATATATTTACATCAGGTTCATGATTGTGAAGAATTTTGGTGTATATAGGTAGTGTAAGCAAGCGTCAAGCAATTGTCCTTTATGCAATTTCCCTGGCAGCCTCTGTACACGTGCGCACCATGATCACGGTCCGTCCGTGGGCTCTCGGCGTCTCCTGTTGCTGTGATGACGGTCACGTGATGTGACGTCATGGGCATGTGACACCGATGCCGTCGGGTGTCCTGTCACCATGACTGCGCATGCGTCATCAAGCGGCTGCGGCGCTCCAGATGCTCTCATCTGACAGGCACTTGTGTAAGGGTGCGATGCTGCAGACTTCACTGCAATTGGTGTGCCTGATACTGTAACACCCAGGACTAATTAGCGAACGCTATCATCATCATTGGTTGATGGGGCTTTTTAAACCCCTGCTTCCTTCTATTCTACACCCCTTGAGAAAGGCACAGACCGCTGAAACGCGCGTTGAGGTGGACGCTCCTGGACGTGCTCCTGCTCATCTATCCGTTAATGTCACATTTGGATGATTAACTATTATTGATGTAGCTAGTGCGGGATTTTTCTTTGGTTATTGGCCATATGGGGAATGTGCAATACCACTATCTAGCAATACTGTTTGATATGCATCCCCATATGTGTTAGAGATAGACATATGTGTGTGTATATATATATATATATATATATATATATATATATATATATATATATATATATATATATATACACACTGTATATATACATATGATTATGATGAATTGTGACTGCCCTTCTTTAACGTGTGCTGTTTGGTGGAACCCTTCCCCTCCTTGTATCTATGTACCTAATAAAATTTTCATATATTTTTTACATACGCTTATGTATTTTGGGGAGTTTTTTTCATCGCAGTTTCTTCTTTGTATGCTAAAGCACATTTTGAGTGGTTTAAGGGGAATAATGTAAATGTTTTGGAGTGGCCTAGTGAAAGCCCAGACCTTAATCCAATTGAGAATCTGTGATTAGACTTGAAGATTGTTGTTCACCAGAGGAAACCATCTAAGTTGAAGTACATGGAAGAGTTTTCCTTTGGGGAATGGGCAAAAATTTCAGTGGGAAGATGTGGAAACATCACAGACTTATCCAAAACGACTTGCAATTGTAATTGCCGCCAAAGAAAGCTCTACAAAGTACTGAGTTTAGGGGGGTAAATAGTTATACACATACTGAAGTTTTCAGTTATTTTGTCCTATTTTGCTTCATGATAAAAATAAAACCAAACGTTCACAGTTGTAGGCATGTTCTTGACATGAACTGATGCAAACCTTCAAAAAAACAGTGAAATTCCAGGTTGTAAGGTAGCAAAACACAAAGAATGCCAAGGGGAGGGTGAATACTTTTTCAAGTCACTGTATAGCTTTGCCTCTGTGCTACCGGAGGAGGCAAGGGCACTGAATCAGGATGGATGCAACTTAGTGGAAGCAGGCATTAGTCACCACTTCACTAAACAATTGCATCATCACACATTAACGTCTTACTAGACAAACCACCAGCAAAATGTGCATTCACCTACTACTACAGATCACCAGGAAAGCAGGTGTTACCTCCTTCATTACTCTAGACCACTAAGAAAGCAGATATTAAAGTTAACCTGTCATTAAATGGCCAAACTGTGGGAAGCATGAGTCAGTCTGGTTGTGCGATCCAGGTATCTTTTGACAGGTTTCCTTTAACCTCACGACTATCCTAAGCCACTAAATAGGTAGGCATTAATCTTACCTTTAAGGGCATGTCACACTAAGCGATATCGCTAGTAATATCGCTGTAACGTCACTGGTTTTTGTGACATAGCAGTGATATTGCTAGCGATATCGCTATGTGTGATACTTACCTCCGACCGCTCCCCCGCTGATTATCGCTGATCGCGCGAGAACGTCCTGGATCGTTTCTCGTCGTCAGCTTCCTGCTGAGCTTCCTGTGGCGCAGACGAGCGACGCGTGGACGCGGGCGGGAGGACGTCAGGATCGCCTCGTCTGACAGGTAAGTAGCGACCCCCGACCCCTGCTATGTTGCTGGTGAGATCTGCCTGTGTGGCAGCTCACTAGCGACCACTTAGCGATGTACCAGCGATCCTGACCGCGTCATATTGCTGGTCGGGATCGCTGGTGCATTGCTAAGTGTGACAGTACCTTTACTCTAAGCCATTAAGGAAGGAGGCATTATAGAGTAACAGTTGTTTCAATTTTCACTTCATAGTCCACATGAACATAGAACTTTGTGATGCAATTGTGTGAAAAAGTGTTTGCCCCTTCCTGATTTCCTATTCTTTTGTATGTTTGTCACACTTAAATGTATGAGATCACCAAACAATTGTAAATATTAGACAAAGATAACACAAGAAAACACAGAATGCAGTATTTAAATGAAGGTCTTTATTATTAAGGGAAAAAGAAATCCAAACCTACAGATTTTCTTATATTCGTGTGTACTATTGATTTATGAAATAAAAATTCAAACGACGGTTGGACTTTAAGCTCTCTACTATCATAGACCAACGGGAAAGTAGGAATCAACCTCTTCACTATCATAACCCACCAGGAAAGCAGACGTTACCTAATCCACAACTGAAGACCACTATTGAATCAACCATGAAATTCTCCGCTTCTCTAGATCATAAGGTAAGTAGTCGTTACCGCATTCACTATTCCAGACCACTAAAGAAGTAGGCATTAACCTTTTCACCACTCTACACTTCAGTAGTTTTTCTGGAAGAATTAAGGCAACATGCTGAGCTTTTTTCCACTACACTTGGGACCTTTCCAAATGGAAAACAAACTGACCCATAAAATGTCTTGATTCTTGAATCGCAAGGCAGATTCAAAGAAAAAAGAATACTCAGGGGAGCAGCAGAAATAAAATAACAGCAAAAACTGGCCATGCTTGACTGAGGGATAGGTACTTTGTAAGTTAGATTGTCCTCAGGTTATAATGGCTGTCCTGGAAAGAACTAATATGGAAATATGAGAGGCCACCTATTTATTTGCTATAACTTATCAGAATAATAATGTGCTTAGTAATAATGCTTACTGAATTCCTCGAAAAAGGAAAATGCACCGATAATACACAAGATATAAGAAATTCAAACTGCTGTTCACAATGTTATAAGTGTAAACCATGGTATATGCTGTAACAGACAACAGAATAGTATACCTTGAGTGTTTTGTTGTGTCTCTGCAGCTCCCGGCACAGGCTCTCAAGTTTGCTTCGAGCAAGGATGGCTTTATTATGCTCACTCTGTAGCTGGTCTTTTTCCTTGATAAGTTGAATTTGGCGTTTTTGCATTTGCTTCATCTGCTTTTGCTCTGTACGATGTTCTTCAAGCTACATAGATACAAAAGTACCAATAATAACATTTCATATGAAGGTAAATGACAGATAACCAAAGCTTTTGCATATAATTTATCTTAAAACTAGATTGTATAATCTTTCTAATTTCTGTGATGTGTGAACTACTCGTTGTAAAAATTTCCGTGCGTCATGTGAATATGTGACACATGTGAATTGGCGCAACTATTGATATCTTTTGGACAACTATTATCTTCCTCACTTTCCAACCGCCTGAAATTCACCTGACTGCAGGTCCTCTAGCAAACTTCAGAACGTTCCTTAGTCACCCCAAAAATCTGCTTAGTATAACACAGTAATGGATGGCTGTACACTGTTTAAGAAAAGTGCTACTGACTGCAGTCTCCATCTTCCCCCAACCTTCCTGGTAGTGTGCAATTTGAAGGCCTCCCTCCCCTTCAGTTAAGGATAAATGTTTGCTTAGGTTACCTTTTTAATGTGGCCAATTATAGTCAGAGGGTCTAGTAAAGTCTGTTCCTTGTTGTTGAAACAGTCCCCTGCGTGCCAGTCTCTTCTTTCCTTTTGGGTCTCAGAGGTGCTATCATCCTGTTCTCCCTCTCTTTTGGTTAAGAGAATGTCTGATACCCTTCTCAAACAGTTGCATGTCCGAGTGATGCAGGAAGTTGAGCACTGGCTACAAGCCCTTATATCAGGACTCAGCACTCATCTTCCTGCCCTTGCTGTGGCAGTGTTGGAAAGGAAGTGGTCCGCAAGGTGCTCCCGCCCTCATGTGCTCCTTAGCCCCATCTCCCCTGCTCCCCTGACTGGTGGATGCTTAGACGTGCACAGAGCATTGAGCGTAACCTCCCACTCTCTCCCCACATGACTGCTTGTCCTCAGAGTGCAGCGCCAATACTCATATACTGTCATACGTCTCTGTTCTGCCCTCGCAACATTCCCATCACATACCTGCACTACCCTAGTCCAAAACTTTAATCCACCTTAGCCATTTGATAGGCCCACAATACAGTAATGCCAGGAACCCTTCAGCTGATCCCCTTGTGGCAACAACAATGCAAGATTCTATTACTGCCCTGTTACATGGAGTTAGATGTGAAATGTGTAGATGCCAAGTTTCGAGCTCCTCCTCTTCTGGTTCATGAAATCACCGCCATAAACACTGTTATTCAGGTCAGGGCACCATGTGAATCACACATTCACATGAATGGTTTACCTTTTTTTCCTGTGTGTTTTTAACAATTGTTATTTCATTGAAGAAATTGAAGTTACAGCAGCTGTTTCAGTTAAAGGAAGAAAGAACTGGAATGTTTTGACTACGTAGGCTGACTTGCCTGTTGAAGTGCTATAGGGCATTTAGATGCTAGTCTTGTGTTTTTCAAAGTATTAAGTGCGTTATTTTATTGTTATACTATAAATATACAGTTTATTCTAGTAAAGCTGTGACCAACCTTCATCCATCAACTTTGTGAATGTCATTATTTGTTCTATGGGGTTTCAGAGGGAGGAGAGGCACCTGGTGTTATCATTTTGGGGTCAAAGTATATGAAAGATAATTGGGATGTGGATGCAACAGCAGCTAGCTCAGTGTTTCAATGTAACAGCACAAGTAAGAGATGTATAAGGAGAGTAAATATCATTCTAGCCATGTTATAGCTGTGTCCCAAACCATCTGTACATCATGAAGTCAGTAGTTATTGCAATCCAGATATACTGTTAGAGATGAGGAAGATCCCCAAGGACTAGGAAAGCCAGAGAGGGGGTTATGCTACCTATCCCGAGAACCAGGGCTGAAGTTGTATCTAGTACCTGTGGGAAAGATGACAAGCAACCCATTGTGCCTTATCCTTTGCATACACTTGTAAAGAATGTACATACTGCCATTCACAAAGTAAAAGTTTGGGTTTTATGAACCACATGTGTCCTGGATTAATTGCTGCCCTGGTTCCAGAAGAGGGATTCCTTGAGTAATAAGAGGCCTGCAGGCCAGAAGTAAGTGGAAAGCACCACATACTTAGCAGGACACTTGGACTGAGACACACCTTGTCTACAGGATTCCAGAGCAAGTGGAGACTGAAGCTCTCACACGACTACCTCTCTTGGGCATCTTACATTGACATCAATGTGTACATTGTGGTGTCGAAGCACAGGGCCACAATATAGGGGTGTCTATATAACAGTAGTGTCTGGAGTGAGATGGGAAGAGAGCAATGAGATCATGTGAGGTACCCGAGAAACCGGTCTTTGGTCAGTGGGGGCAGTAGGCCTAAGCCTAGAAATAAAAAAAAAATGAGCTGGTGAGCTGTAAGCTGGAGCAAGTTATGATGTGCCTGAATGGAAGTTCTACAATGAGACCTCTGAAGCTGAGGAACAGAAAAGAAAAAAAGACAATCAAGCTTAACAGGGATTCGGCTGACTGAAGATATTCCAAGTGTTTAAGGTCTGTATAGATGATAATGTAGCTCCTTCAAGCAGATGTCTCCATTCCTTGAGAGCTAATTTTATGACTAAGAGCTCATATTCACCAATAGGAAAATGTCACTTTAGTTCAAAGAGTTTCCTGGAGAAAAATTTGCAGGAATGACTTCTTGATTCAGAGCAATTTTCTGACAGAACTTCTCCTATACTAATGGCAGAGGCATTCACTTCAATGAAGAACAGCCTTTCAACATGCCACGTGGACCCGTCCTGTGTGACGCAACCCGCAGGCCTGTAAGTAAAACAACAGGACGCGGCATGTGATACTGTCCTGTGTGACACGGCTCGCAGGCCGGTACTAAAACGACAAGACAAGGGGTAGGGAAACAGTTACAACGGTGGGCCCTGCGATAGGGAAAGGGGACGTGGAGACCTCATGCACTCCCCTGAATCAGTGTCTCTAACGCTCCTAACGTTCCCTAGGCCGGTTCCGCACCGCGTGCCAATCACGAACCTGTCACCCTAGCACACCCTACACCTATCCCTTGCTAGGGAGCTGGGTGGCGCAGGCACTGGCCCCACCGCTGTACTAATACACACTAAGGAAAAACACAAACAGGGAAACACAACTTAGCTTTACTCTGTTGCACTTGCTCCTGGCAACAGAGTCCACCACCAGCATGCAGCTCTCCTCCTGAATCGCTGCCACCAAGCTCTGTCAGAGCTACAAAGAAATCCCCTATGATTCCTTCCACACCAGGGCTAAGACAGTGCTGCAAGGAACGCTCTCCAGCTCCTTCCTCCACCAAGGATGGTTGAAATGAACACTATCACCAACACTGATTGCAACACCTGTGACTCTTTTATAGCAGAGCCAGCAATCACACCTGTATTATAATCATGTGCACTTAACTAAGGAAACTAGAGTGTAATGACGCTCACCACCACCGGGGGCAAACTTAGAACAAACAACACCCAGTGCAATAATCCTAATGGCCACCGGGGGCAAAAACCAACCTTAAGCACAGCTTAGGAAAAAAAAAAAAAGGTTACCTGTGCTTTTTATCAGTCCTGATCCAGCATGGATCATGACACAACATTAGCATAGTGTAAGACTGGAGCAGTGGAAAAATAAGATTTAAGTTCTTGGATGGCTGGAAAAGCAGAATCCTCCCAGTACAGAGAATTAGAGTTTTTCCGAGTCAGAGCCATGGGAGGATCAACTACCACAAATTACCACACAGTAAATTTTAATGAAATAGCGATAATAAATTTCCAAGCCAAGGAATCTTTGGAGGGCCTTGAGACCAACGGGTTTGTGGCCAATCAAAAATAAAAAAGCTTTTTCTAGAACCATATGCAAACCTTAAAATGAGATGATATATCTGAGGCAAGGCAGTTAATGATGCTCAATGACAAATTTTTCGAGCTTGGCCTAAAGGTTTTTTTATCGCAGTCTCTTCAGAACAAAGCGAACATGAAGATGGTGTGAGAAAAAAAACAAAATCAGCTCATCGCTTAATTTTTGTAGACCAGAAACTCCTAATGGACTCAGATGGAGCAAACTTGAATATGGAAAAATGAAATTCCAGCAGCACTGAGAAATCCGTTTAAAATTTTCAGTATATTTTAGATGGGATTTGGATGTTTCACCCCCAGCAAGTTTGCCCCCAGCAGTCCACCCCCGGGTACATTTCGCCCCTACACATTTCGCCCCCAGCATTTGGCCCCCAGGATGTTTCGCCCCCGCAATTTCACCCCCACACATTTCGCCCCCAGCAATTCACCATGTTTTGCCCCCAGCAGTTCGCCCTCAGCAGTTCGTCCCCGGATGTTTCACCCCCAGCAGTTTGCCCCCTGGATGTTTGTACCCTGTTTTGCCCCCCAGAATTTTGTATTTGAATATTTCAACAGTTTGTCCTTGTGGTTCATGAATTCCCGTCCGTCATCAATGATTCGCCCCTGGTAGTTCGCCCCCGGATGTTTGTACCCTGTTTTGCCCCCAGAATTTTGTGTTTGGATGTTTTGCCAGTTTGTCCTTGTGGTTCATGAATTCCCGTCTGTCATCAATCCACATGTCACAAAATTACTATACTATTCCATCTGTAAACCTCACAACTGATTGCATGATAGTGCCAGAGCATTTTGCCTGCAATTTTAACAAGACATTTTCCAAAACGTTTCTAAAATGTTTTTGTGTTACAAAAATATAACACGAAAAAAATAAACGGATTCAAAAAATGTAGTGTGAATGAGGCCTGATTTAGGTGGGGAATGTAAACCACTCTAAATTCAAAACATTTTGTGAACTTTTATCTGACCCGGCACTGACCTGCTTTTTTGCAAGTTTTGTTGCAGCTGTAACAATTTTCATGTCAGGTGTCCTGCAAGTTACATTAGACTAGCTCTTATTCCATCTTTACATCAGAATATAGCAGTGTGTAAAATCTCTACAAAGAGAGAGGTGTACTAGCACAAAAAATCAGCTTTCACAGCAATTCACTTTCTACAAGTATGAATTCAGTTCTTTCCAAACGTGGGAAGAAGTTGGTCTACGAGAATCACATTTACGTATTTTTCAAATGAACGGCTGACTATGTCCATTCCATCTCGGTGTGTGAAAAACGGTCTATTTACAAGGGACGTGTTTGGACCAATGAAGCATCTGGTGAAGTAGTGAAAGTAACCAATCCCCACAACCACGCAGCACAAGCAGCAAGACCTGAAGCAATCTGACTTGTCAATGAGGCGCTCACCAGGGCAAGGACAACACAGGAGACACCACAACAGATTCTCACAGAAGTAATTTCGGGAGCCCATTCTAATGTTGTAGCATTTCTCCCAAAGAAAGCATCACTGAAAAGAACAATACTATTATCAAGGCAACTTGGCAATATTCCAAGGTTGCTCCAAACCCTGGATCAACTTGTTATTCCCCAGGAATTCCAGGGGATCAATATTGATGGTATCCAGCAGCAGTTCCGGAGGCCACCAAAATGTTCCCAGTAAAATCTTCAAATCAATCTACAAAAAAGCAAGTCCCCACTGAAATCTGTAATATGTCAATGAAGATATAGGGGGCTACCATGTTACTGATAGCACAAAGGCTCTGGAAAAGTGGTGTGGCTTCCTTGCCCCCCAAAAGAAATCCAGCAAATGTTGAGCTCCCAAATCCAAATGCCCCCCTCATTTCTGAGCCTCACTGTGCCTAAATCACATTTAGCATCCACATGTTTGGCATGTCTGTAGTGAAGAGAGCCCACTTTAATTGTGGGTGCATGTCTCCAGAAGCACGAGCTGGATATAATGCATGGGCATACAATGGCAGATTTACAATTTTCACTCTGCAATATCCACTGCTGTTTGTTTTTGGAAAACACCTGTGAAGTCAAAACCATCACTATACCTGTAGATAAATTCACAGACGGGTGTAGTTTATCAAACAGGGTCAGTTGAGGGGGGATTCTGCTCTTCTGGCATTTAGGGGCTCTGTATATGGAGTCAGCAAACTATTATATGATAATTTGTTCTCCAAGAGTCAAATAACACTCCATCCCTCCCAAATCACATTGTATGGCTAAGCAGTACTGTAAAGCCACATTTGGGATATTGCCATGTTCAGCAGAAATTGTGTGACAAATTTTGGTGACTCTTTTACCCATTTCCCCATGTGGATTTGTAAAGTCTGGGGATGAAACTCAATTTTTGTGGTTAAAATTTAATTATTATTTTTTCACTGCCCAATGGTATAAAATTTTCTGACACACCCGTAGTGTCAATTTGATCACTGCACCCTTATATGAATTCATTGAGAGGTGTAGTTTGTAAAATGGGGTCACTTATGGGGGAGTTCCACTGTTTTGGTGCTTCAGGGTCTCTTCCAATGTGACAAGACACCTTCATGCCATTCCAGCAAAAACTGAACTACAATATTGTTATAATAATTGTAATAAAGTTCTTTCTTTTGTGTGCATGGGTGTATGTGTATATATATATGTGTATATGTATACCCATGCGTGTGTGTATGTATGCGTATGTGTATGTATGTATGTATCTATGCACATGACTGCATATATGCCATTTATTTTTGCTTAAGACTTTGAAACTCTTTTCAGCTGATGTAATACATGGGTGTTACTTTTGGGTGTTACTTTTTGTGAACGTTAGCTGGCTTCCCTTGTCTTGCGTGACCTCTGGTAACGTAGATAAGAAGGATTTCTAACAAGCTAAGCATATTCCATGTACTCTTTTTGCAAATGTAGTGTTTTCAACGCCTTTCGGCTTTGCTATTTAAACTCTTAAGAATATGTATTGAGTAGACAGAGGACTCCTCACATCTTGTGTGGTCGTCATTCTCTCTCCATGCCGGCATGTCCAATAAAGAAGCATCTTACTTATTCAGGTCTGGACGATTTCTAATTGGAAGACTGAAACTCCCGTGACATTTTGGTGCATTGGCCGGGAATCCAACACCTTTCCCTCACCGGTGAGTACTGTAAACCGTGCACGGGGGAGTCTGGGACTCCTTAAGTAAGTCCTCCGCCTTGACATTAGGCGTCACCAGGGGCATTAATCAGTTATCCCGGTCTGAGGGAAAGTGACGGATTTCGTATAGTCTAAGGATCTCTGGGAATCGTCTGTATCTGAATATAGGTAAGAACATTTAATAATTTTCATTATATTATGAATGTTATTTTAAGAATTGAATAGGGAACTGGTAGACTTTTCCAATTGGGGTTTGTGAGAGGCTCCTGTAAGTTGGAAGTTTACATGCAATTGGAGCTCCATAGATTTGGGGTTTGTTTGTTCTTTTAAGATATTCCGCTAAATAACAATAATCTCTATTTATTTTATTTTTTATTTTTTGAATGGGTACAAAGCCAGTGTGAGAAGGCTACTGTGGAATAAAAAACTCCGTGTGCACGTTAAATTGATCTAGATGGGAGAATCGAGGGATATTCTCGTTAGATTAACCCCTTAATGACAGCCAATATATCTTTTTTCTGACCTGAGATATAAGAGAATATCATCCCCACACAGGTGACGATCCAGCAGCTGTCGGCTGTCTACTATAGCTGACAACTGCTGTATTCTGCTATACCACTTTGCATTAATTCCTGTAAATCACCTGAAGGGTTAATAAACTATCTGACAGAAGTTTTCAATATGTCAGGGGGTGCTGTTTTTAAAAAGGGCTACTAAAGGGTTAAGGAATCCGGTATAAGATGAATTTTTGCCGGTATTCTGTTTTGTCTTCTGTGCTTTGTTGAATGTTGTTTTCTGTTAAGTGTGCTGTTTTATCTGTCTTTTAAAACTACATAGAACTAAAACGCCATAAATATATGTTTTATGCTACACATGAGACTCCTTGAATGTTATCTTGAGTGAATGTATGAGGATTGCAATATAAAATCCTGACTGTATTAGGGAGTCCAGTAGGCGTGGTCAACAGTCATCTGTGGACTGGAGACAAATCATAGGTTATTATAGTGGTATAAATCACCTAGGTACATGTCACCTGATCCCCATAGAAAATATTCTATGTTGTTTTGTTATATGTTTTTCTTTCAATAACACAGAGTGACTGAACCCTCCTCGTTTCAAAGTGGACACAAAGTCAGATTTGTGGCGGTCAAATGGGACCTTATCACGATCACTGAGGAGTTAGTAGAGTCCGCGCCGGAGGTGCTCTGAATACCTGATTTTAAGAACGGGAACGTCTCCGGATATAAAGAGGCGGTGTCATTGGACTTTATCTCAGCACTTCAGGAATAGGAGTACGAGGGAACTTTACTCTCCTGTCTTATGTCTCTGTGTACGTGTGTCTGTCCAATCCCTAACTGTGAAGAGTGTTGTGTGTTTGTACTGTTACACTGGTCAGAAGTCCCTGTGAGCATATTTATCTCGTTCAGATCAGTGACCACATTTATCATCGTGACCCCATTCCTTGGGGACCTTTCATGTTTGTTACACTGTGTTGTCATACTAGGCCCTTACAGGCCTTCATTGGAAGGACGTGGCAAGATATAGAGATACAAGCTGGTAAATATCTAGGACATAGTGTAATCAGTGAGGATTATTTAGATCCTGGATATTAGGAGCAGTAATTGAATTGTTGCTGTTGGTTTTTTATCTTCTTGTTGAGATATTAATTTCACTGATATTTGTCAAACTTCTTAAAAGTGGGTAGAAATCCATTGTGCTCCAGGGTTTATATTGTGTATAGTCCTCATCTTGTTTGTCTTTTTGTGTTTAAGAATTTTATGTAACATCATTATGGGACTTTATCCCATAGATATATATTTTAAGATCTTGTCCTCATTGTAAGGCAGGATTGTTATTGACCATTTCATCTGATGGCTGGAAAGTTATTAATATTGTACCAAGAAGGTATCCCTGGAATGAGACTGGATATGGTCCTTTCTCATCAGGTACCCAGAGAACAGTCTTCAGATCAAATGTGCAATGTGTCCTTATTGGTAACTTATAGGCCTAACTCTTATATATTATAACAAATAGAGGGTAAACATTGTAGATCCCTGACAATGTCTTTTTAGTCTTGAAAAAACTAAGAGAAGGCACCACCCAGAGCAAACAGTCCTGAGGTGGGAGATAAGCTGTTAACATGAGGATTGTTGTGGAATGTGGTTATGGTTTTGAGATAAGAAGGGGCCACTAGGAGACCCTGAATGTGTCTTTTGACAGATGGGTTGTAGTTTCATATAATGTGAAAATTTGGTACAAGAAATGTGTAATGAGAGGAAATATTTAATTTGGCTAAAGTAGAAATACATTTATAAAAAAAAACAAAACACTATTTCCAGAAGTAACCGTCCTTGTGGGAAGCCATGAGGTCACTTTTCTTGTTGATTCAGGAGCCACTAGAACCTTAGTACATCCAGAAGAGATACCGACTATTGGGCTGTCTGCTGCCTGCATAATGGTAAAAGGAGCAAGTGGTAAGACTCAGAGAACCATTGTCTACGCCTGTGGAGACACCAGGCCCTCGGCACAGGTAAAAGTGCAATTACACAACTTATATTATCAGCTGTGTGGGAGGGATATGATGCAGCCCTGAGCCTGGGAATAATTCCTACTGCTGCCGGACTATAGGTGAAATCCATGGCTGAGACAATGGTGCTCCAGAGGTATGGGGAATCTAGATATTATTACAGTCTAGATCTAATAACTGCAGGACCATCCTTTATTACTGAGTCCTTCATCAAGGAAGCAATAGATAAAGGTATACAAATGTAGATATTCACACACCTGAAGAACTACACTGCTCCATGTACTACAGGTATTTAGGGGTCCTGATATAAAATATGGGAATTTTCATGCTCTAGATTGTTCTTTGCACACCATATACTGGAATTATAAAGAGAACTGTGCCGTCAGTTGTAAACTGTCAGAACAAATTAAATTGTTGTTTTTGCTTTTTAGAGGCCCGTGCCACATGTTTCCCTCTCCAGATGTAAAGGTAGAACATGGAAATTCCTTGGTGATTTTGTTGGGGTGTAAGGAAAGTAACAATGGGAGGATTTGGGCGATGGCTCATTTTACAATGCCAGACTGCAGGCATAATCACAATTACTGAAGTGGAACACCATTTCTAAACCCAGTGTCCATCTGCAGGGAGGCAGGGGAACGAGTGAGAAATGCTGATCCTTTCCCAGAATTAGAGGAAGAATTGACCACATACCATGAATCTTTGTGGTCCACATGACCTGCAGATGTGGGATTGATAATAGGGGTGATTATACCCTGTCCAGCTCACCTTGTAACACAACCTTGTTTCCAGTAGGGAGGGCGCCCCCATCTGTAAACAAGGCTGTGATAACAAGAGCCCCCACAGTGCCAGACCCCCATACTCTGCTGAATGGTTGTAGGCCAGAACATAAGGTCTTTACAGTGATATCAGTAATGTCTTCTTCAGCATCCTGGTACATCCAGATAGCCAGGCTTGGTTTGTATTCACATATAAGGGGAGCAGGTATACATTCACCAGAATCCCACAGGGGTACTGTGAACTACCTACTATTGTTTTCCAGGTAAAATCGGCTAACCTAGCTCAATGTGAGTCACCAGAAGGGAGCCAGATGCTTTTATATGTGGATGACATGCTAATTGGCATTAAAATAAAATAAAAAAAAAAAAAAAAAAAAAAAAAATTGGTAACCAAAGGGGTTATCTTTAAAGATGACCTATATGTATAAACTGCCCAGTGACCTCCTAAGATATGTCACAGTATTGAGCCATGGCATAAGCTATGTCTCAACAGGAGGGATGGTAGAGGTCATATCTTAAGTATTAATGATGTATGGCTTTACTAACTATTAAAATTTTTGTTTAATCTGCATTACTTGTGCAAAAATAATTCCTAAGGGAATCTGAGACCAGAGAGAGGACAATGTCCTCACCCTGAATACTTATTCCAACACATTTGTATGGATTTTATTGAACAAGTGTGAGGGAAAAAGTACGGCCTTGTTATTATGGATGCTTTCAGCAGGTGGATTGAAGCTGTCCACCCTGATGCATTAATGGTACCGAAGGCCCTTCTAAAGGAAATCATACCGATTTGGGGTTCCAGAAAATATATAGTAAACTAAGTAATGTTATTATTACCTAAAACATTGTCAATTGAGTTGGGAAACTGCTGTGCCTGTCATCCTCAGTCAGCCGGACTGGTTGGGAGACACAGTGGGAGCTTGAAAAATAGGTTGACAAAGACCATGCAGGAAACAGGAAAAATTGGTTGCACTGTCTCCTAATGGTTGTACTAAATATGTATGTCACACGGACATCTGTAGTGCTGACAGGCTTTGAAGTCATATATGGGAGATCTTTTCTGTTACCTCAGCTAATATCCTTTAAAAGGTTAGAGGAGGAAGTTGATTGTACATTAGCTGAATATATGGCTAAGATATTAACTCACAAAGAAGTTTCTACTCGTAGTTTTGTTCCAGGAAAACCCACTAACAAAACCTGAGATCGTGAAACCTGCAGACTGGGTCCTTGTGAAGGTGATAAAGAAGAAACACCAGCACCATCCTAAGTGGGAAGGTCCTTACCAAGTCCTGTGGACTTTTCCTATTGCGGTCAAGATTCTTGGATCCATCTCTCATATTGTAAACTTGTCAGACAGGTAGGGACAGAGTAGGATCTGACTTGCTTGTCAAAGTCCAGCTACAAAGGGAGGTTTTCCACAAGGGAAAGCTTGTCTCAAACTGGTGAAGTCTCCCATTCATCCCCCTACCCGGACAAGACGGTCAGATCTAGGATGTGTACATCAGGGTTAGTCACATGTATATTCTTTGTGACCATAGTGATGGGAGATTGGAGGGTAATAGACCCAGCAGGAGAGGAAAGTCCAGGGTGGTAGAATGGTTTCAGATTTAGGACTTTCAATCTTACTTTTGAAATTGGGCAGGAGGCCGCCATGTTACTGGATTTTTGTCTGTTGTATAAATGATACAGAGACAGGGAACAAGCTGTGAAACTAGCAGTCTGATAAGTATGTCTGTGTTATGAGCTCTAATAGCAGAGGTGATGTATGTGTGTGACTGGAGTAAAGCAGCATGGACAATTGTAGCCCGAGACTATAGGTATATGCCTTATGGCTACATAGATTTAAAGCCTGATTCTCTATTAGGAAAAAGGAGATCCTCTTACACAAATAAGAATAATTGTAATCAGCTACTGAGAACTTTAAAAAACCCTAAGATGAGGGATCAAAGGTTATAGGAGCTGATATATCAGGAGCAGACCCAATAGGACATTTCTACATAGAAGTTCAGAATATTAGCATACATAGACTCAAGGAAGGTATGCCAGAAAAAAACCCTAATAGAGTCTATAGGGTTCATAGTTAGATTGTCTAACCTAACTTATGAAGATAAACTAGCTCTAGAGAGAGGCTGTGAGGAGGAGAATGAAAGGTTAGAATGGCTTAAATACATTGCAAAAAGGTTTAAAAAATTAAGTTGTATAGTAAAACTTATGTCTCCTCAGAAAGGGAAGGAAAATGTAAAATGTTATCATTTTTATATCCTCCACTTGAGAAACCGGATATCCACCACAGGTGATTGCTAATCCTGGTAACTATACTTGTTTTAGTCTTCCAGGGCATGGGCACGACTTCGGAGAGCTCCAAGGCGATTCTTGTAGAGAATGGATCATTTTCTCTCACAGGGCCAAGTACTCAGCCATATGGTCAGACCACACTACCCTGAGAGCGGATGTATGGTGGTTATGCGGTGATAAAAGCATAAGAGCCAGACTACCACATGGTTCCCGAGGGGATTGTGCGGTGGTCCAGCCAATCATGCCGTTCCACCTGTTGTCAACAGGGATATGGCAAAAGGTACGTAGTGGAAGAGACAGAAGCGTGAAACTCCGCAAGGATCCTTCCATTCTAGTATCTACAGAGATGACTTTGGAGTTCCCAGGGGAGTGACCAACGAGTACAAGGCTAGGAACCAGGTAGCAGCCGGGTGGGAATCCATAATTTGGTGGGTGATTATAAAAATGAATGTAGATTGGATAAACTACTTATACTATAACCAGCAGAGATTTGTTAATTATACCTAAGATGCAGTTAAAGGGATAGCTGAGCAATTAGGACCAACTCCTCTCATGGCTTGGTAGAATAGGATGGCATTAGACAAGTTAGTAGCAGAAAAGGGAGGTGTATATAAAATGTTTGGAGGATTTTTGTTGCACCCTTTATCCTTAATACAGATCCTGATGGAAGTATCTCCAAAGCTCTTGATGGACTGACTGCCCTGTCTAATGAATTAGCAGAGAACTCTGGATATGATGACATATTCCTGGACTGAAGGATGGTTTGGGAAATGGTCCGGATTATTCATTTCTGCGTTGACATCTCTTACCATCGTGGCCGGAGTGCTGATTGTTTGTGGATGCTGTGCTATTCTATGCATTAGAGGACTTGTTCAAAGACTGATTGACTCTGCCATAACAAAAACTATGCATCAAGGAATGGAGACCTTGGAATCCAACGAAAGAATGAAAATTTTTGGACTTAATGATACATATACTGAACATATTACTCTCCCTCTAGATTATATGAAGATCTTCTGTGAAATCTGACAAAAAGAAATCTGTCCCCAATGTGTACAGATAGATGATTTTATTACAAGATGAGGGAATGTTATAATAATTGTAATAAAGTTCTTTCTTTTGTGTGCATGGGTGTATGTGTGTGTGTGTGTGTATATATATATATATATATATATATATATATATATATATATATGTATATGTATACCCATGCGTGTGTGTATGTATGCGTATGTGTATGTATCTATGCACATGACTGCATATATGCCATTTATTTTTGCTTAAGACTTTGAAACTCTTTTCAGCTGATGTAATACATGGGTGTTACTTTTGGGTGTTACTTTTTGTGAACGTTAGCTGGCTTTCCTTGTCTTGCGTGACCTCTGGTAACGTAGATAAGAAGGATTTCTAACAAGCTAAGCATATTCCATGTACTCTTTTTGCAAATGTAGTGTTTTCAACGCCTTTCGGCTTTGCTATTTAAACTCTTAAGAATATGTATTGAGTAGACAGAGGACTCCTCACATCTTGTGTGGTCGTCATTCTCTCTCCATGCCGGCATGTCCAATAAAGAAGCATCTTACTTATTCAGGTCTGGACGATTTCTAATTGGAAGACTGAAACTCCCGTGACAAATATGGTGCTTCTTCCCTTTTGAGCTTGGCACTGTGCCTCAAAAGTAGTTTTCTACCACATACGGGGTATCGGCGTACTCAGGAGAAATTGCGTAACAAATTGTACCATTCATTTCTTCTGTAATATCCTTTGGAAATTAAAAACTTAGGGAAAATGCAATACTTTAGTGGAAAAAATTGTAATTTTCCAATGATTTAGCCAATGTTATACAATTCTGTGTATCGTAGAAGAATTAAACATTGTTACTACACTCCTAGATGAATTCCTCTAGAGGTGTAGCATCCAAAATGGGGTCACTTGTGGGCGTGTAAAAATTTGCAAATAAGGAGGATGTTGCCACGGATCCGAGACAGACCTAGAGTTAAAGGATTATTAACTGGGATTTTCTCTCCACACAGGGAGGAGCAGTAGAGGGTTAAATGTGACAGAGCAAAATAGTAAAGCAGAACAATGGAGCTGAAGGAAACAATTAAGAGGTAATGCAGAGTTTAAACGGTTAAACTCAGGTAATTTTAACTTATCAGTCCAGGGAAAGCTTGATTGAAGAGTCTACTTCTCCCACGTCGACACTGTCAACAGCAGTGCTTGCAGTCTCTAAAGTCTCTGCTCTAGATGAAGTTGGGACCTCCAGGGGTTAAAGCAGGGAGCCGGGAGCTGATGCGAACCTGGGTCTCCCTGCTCTAAGTCTCTGTATGATACCTCGCCTGTCTCACTGCAGGAGCGATGCTGCACACACTGTTAAGTCTTTTTATCACACACAGGGGCTCCGGCTAGTCACTGCGGTCCCCGGGACTGCCCGCTTGTGTCACTGTCTCTGCGTTATCAGAGGGAAGGTCTCCTTTGGTCGCGGAGGTTACCGAGTTCCACGTCCGAGTCCTCAGACGGGGAACTCTCTCTCTCTGGGAGTGCAGTGCAGGAGCTGACACTGCACAGTTTCCTGTCTACCGCCCCTTCTTTCCCATCACAGCCCCCCATGGTCACATGGTCTAGATGGTCCAGGACAGAAAGTCTTCCCCCCGGCAACCCTGCTGTCTGGCTAGGTGGTTCCAGACACAAAGCATGAGAGGTAACCCCTTTTGTGCTCTTCTCCCTCTTCACCCCCTTACATTTCCCCTCTCTTTTTGCTCGCCATTCCACGTGCGAGATTTTATGTATTTCTCGTTGACAGTCTTTCAATTCCTGATCAATTTGTTGCCAGACGAATTGGTTATAGCGAAAGGGGGGAGACACCGGCAGTTGAACTTTCAGAGCATCACAAATCAGAAGGAGCAGTCATGTCAGCTGTTAAGGGAGGAACGGTGACCTGAGTTGCTCCCGCTGGGTTGGCAGTTTCAGGCACCAACCTCTCTTCCGTGTCCCTTGTAGGAAATTGGGAGTCTTCCTCGTCTTCAAAATCAACGTCAGTCAATGGAGCTGCCTTTGTGGCAGCAGGTACTTCTTGTTCTCTGTCAGGATCTGGGCCAAACATGGTTGTAACATATTTCGGTGCAGCGTATGAGTGGGGGCTCCCTCTTCTGTTTCTGGCTGGACCTCATAGATGGGGCCTCTGGCATTGACTCGACATTTCACTCCATTTGGGCCCTTCTCCCAACAGTACTCCAATTTATTATGAGAACGCTTTTCTCTCTCTAAAACTCGGTCCCCGACTTGTAGAGCTGTCCCCTGTAGAGGGGTGACTTGAGGATGTTCCAGCTCCTGTAGCCTGTTCCGTACTAGTCAATAGAGAGTCTGTAGCCGATGACGGTGTTTTCAAACCCAGGAGTATGCCCCCGTCTGTGGGTAGTCCTCCTCGGGCTCTAACTCCAATTCAGTCATCTCTTTTCCGGGCCATCCGAAGAGCAGAGAGTAGGATGTGAAGCCGGTGGTGCTGTGCTTGTGATTGTTATACACCCACACCAATTCAGGGATGTATTCAGGCCATCGTGCCTTCTTCTCCTCCTCCAGGGTTCTTAACATTTGGATCAGTGTACGGTTAAATCTCTAGCAAGCTCCGTTCCCCTGTGGATGATAGGGTGTTGTCCGATATTTCCCAATCTTACACAACTGGTTCAACTCCTCCATCACTCTTCCAAGAAAACAGGCCCCCTGATCGGAGTGGATATGCTTAGGACACCCATACACATGGATGAAGTACTTGCAGATGGCATGAGCAGCAGACTTGGCAGTCTGATGCCGTGTTGGAGTCATGGTGGCAAACTTCGTGAAGTGGTACACCATTATCATGCAGTGTTCGTAGCCTTGATGCGCTGGCCCGATCGTCAGGTAGTCTATCGTCAGTAGGTCTAGAGGGCTGGATGACATCACTGTCTGCGTGGGAGCCCGATGTTCGGGTGGTTTGGCTAGTTCACAGCTTCGGCACTGCTGACAGACCTTCTCCACCACACTTCTCAGATTTGGATAATAAAATGGGCGCTGCAGCCATTGGAAGGTCTTTTCAGGGCCAAAGTGGGCTTCTTTCTCATGAGCCTCCATAGCCACCTGGAACACCAAGGATGAGGGTCTGCCAGATGACGCTGAGTTCTGACTGTAGAAATATCTTCCAATAAAGGATGCTGTCCTGCAGCTGAAGCCTTTCCCATTGCCGTAACACTCGCAGTATTTCAGATGAAGCAGTACTCCTCTCATGATGGCCTGGCATCTGTTTAGATGTGACCCACCATCTCAATCGGGTTATTTCCTGATCCTCCTGCTGCACTCGGACCCACTCGTCATGGGGTTGTTCCATTAAACTTGCACGAGTCTCCTCCTGTTCGGTCTCCCGCGTAGCAGCCACCGTCCTGGCAGTCCGTCCAAATTCCAGGACTTCCACAGTCTCCAGCTCTTCATCCCAATTAGGCGTTGGCCTACAATTGTTTACTCGGGAAAGGCATCAGCATGGGTATTCTCTGCTCCTCTTTTATAGGTGATTCTGTGCAAAAATTTCGCCATCCGAGCTACCCAGCGTTGTTCTAGTGCCCAGAGCTTTGCTTTCTCCAGATGGGCTAACAGATTTTATCCATTTGCACGGGAACTTCAGAGCCAGCTAAGTACTCCACAAATTTCTCCGTCATTGCCCACACTAACACCAACAACTCCAGCTTGAAGGAACTGTAGTTATCTGGTTTCTTCTTGGAGTCATGCAAAGACCGACTCGCGTACGCTATGATGCGTTCTTTCCTATCCTGGATCTGCGACAGTACTGCTCCAAGCCCATGAAGACTCCCATTGGTATGCAAGATTAACGGTTGAGTGAAGGCAGTGTAGGCTTGTACGGGAGCCTCCGTCGAGGTTTTATTCAAGGCTAGGAACACTTCTTCCTGGCACTCTCCCCACTGTACATTCCTGTTTTTAGCACAGGAGGGCACCCCTTTCAGTAGCTCGAGAAGAGGATTCACGATGTGTGTAAAGTCTTTTATGAAGCATCAAAAGTATTCTGTGAGTCCCAGGAAGGTGCGAACATCCTTCATGGTTTTTGGGGTAGGCCATTCCTGTACCGCGGAAATCTTCTCTTGAGAGGGCCTCACGCCTTCGGCTGAGACAGTGTGCCCCAAATCCTCGATCTGATTATGGAAGAGATGACACTTTTGAGGCTTTACTTTCAGCCCATGCTTTTGTAGCCGACACAGAACCTGCTCTAGCCTCCGTAGATGTTCTTCGAATGTGGGGGCAAAGACAATGATGTCGTCCCGATAGATCAGGGTAGCTTCAAAGTTGAAGCCCCCTAAACATCTTTCCATGAGACGCTGGAACGTTCCTGGGGCATTGGCCAGACCGAATGGCATGTGGTTGAACTCATATAATCCCATCGGAAGAATGAAAGCTGTCTTGGCTCGGTCTTGTTCGGACATTTGTACCTGCCAATAACCGCTGGCCAGGTCTAGTGTGGAAAAGTATCTGGCATTTCCTAACGCAGACAGGGACTTGTCTATTCTCGGCAACGGATACAAATCCCGCACTGTACAGGCGTTGAGCCAACGGTAGTCCACACAGAAACGTAAAGTTCCATCCTTCTTCCACACCAGGACAATGGGGGCGGCCCACGGACTCTGGCTCTCTCGTATTATCCCCTTCTTCAACATTTGTGACAGCATCCCCTTCACTTCCTGGTACATTTGTGGGGGTATCTGACGGTATCGTTCTCTGATTGGCGCCGCATCCCTGGTGGGTATCTCGTGTGTTATTGGGTGGTGTGCCCAAAATCATCCTCATGTTTTGCAAACACATCCTGGTATTTTCCTAGCAAGGACTCCACCTGGGGAACCTGTTGGGGGGTCAGTTCCAAGAGTTCCGCCGCATGTGTTCCAGTATCAGTCGCCCCTCTTTCAGCAATCAGGGGTCAGGGGTGACTTCAGCATCTACAGTCACCATCCATGGATCTTTCGGCTTCACAGTTAGCTGTACTGCTTCAGAAGGAACTAATTCATCGGGCGTGCCTAAGATGTTGGCCACTTTACTGCTGGGGGGCAAGGTCACATCATTCTCTCCCAAATTTACACATCAAACGAGGACAGTTCCATTCTGCACCGTAGCCAGTGTCCGTGCAACTAATATTCCTGACGGTAGCTGATCGGCCTTGCTAGGTTCAACTTGCACTTCGACCCCCTCCAGAGGGATACCAGCCTGGATGGGTAAAGGAAGCACGGTCTGTCCATGGGGGCAACACAACACTCGGCTGACAGAGGCAGGCACGATTATTTTGCCAAGTGACTTCCCATCTCTATATGTTTCCTGGGCCTGAACTGTCCGTATCAGTTGCTGGAAGACCCTCCTTTGAGGGATATGGATGCACCACTGTCGCAGGAACTGGTCTGGAGACTCGTTGATGAGAAGGCTCCCAAAATCTTTAAGCACATTCATGCTCAAGGTTACGGTATGGTCTTTGGCCTCCTCTCCATCAAGCAGCACTACTCCTCTTCTCCTTACATCCTTACCGCAGACCACTATGTTTATCCATACCACCCCTGTGACCGGGATGGGTAAGTGGTTAGCCACCGTGAGCTTAATCACCGGCCCCCATTCTGGCTGCATCGCCTCTGTGAAGTGTCAGCGGAAATATCCTTCTGGCATGATGGTAACCTGAGAGCTAGTGTCTACTAGGCAACGTACTGCTCGTCCATTCATCTCGGCCCAGACCAAGGGACACGTGGAAACGAGGCTGGTAGGACTTTCCATACTCCTCAAATTTTCAGTCTCCGGGCAGTGTCCCCCGAGCTCGGAGCCGTCTAGTTTAATGGATGACGCTGGGAAGGTTAGCTCCACCGAGTGCACCACCGAGCAATATGACCGGGTTCTCCACAGTTGTAACACGTGGGTGGTTCTCTTCGCCGGGTGACACTAGTCTCACTTTGGGGGGTGGTCTCTCTGTCTCACACTGGTGGACTGGACTCTACAGCAGAGGTTCTCTTGGATTAAGCTAATTCTTCACGGACCTGTTTAATCTCCTTCTTCAAGTCTTCCACCCATTGGGGGGCAGCCTCCGTGGTGGCAGCTACCTCCCTGCTCCATACCTTCCGCATCAGCACAATCACTCCCTGCTCCTGCTTGCGCGCCTCACTCCCCACCTCAGAGAAAGTCATGCCTGGCTTTACCCACATGCGCTCTCGCAGGGCCTGTTTCATCATCATGTCACGCAAACCCGTCACCAGCTGGTCTCGTAGCACAACGTCAATCAGCCCTACGCCTATGTCAATCCTTCCGGACAATAGCAGTATGGAGTTCCTGCAGGGCATTCATAAACTGTGTCATGGTCTCCCCCTCTCTTTGAACCCGGTGAAACAGTCGCATGCGCAGCTCCTCTACATCAGTGGGGTCCCCATGCATCTCCTCAAGTATAAGTAGAACTTTATCCAGGGTATCTCTCGCCTGGGGAGGTCTAAGCATAACAGAGTCCCGTGCCTCCCCCTCTAGGGCCATCACTGCTATCTCTGCCTCCAGTACCGGCGTCATGGGGTGCATTTGCATTATCCCTCGGATGCGCTCCGTCCAACTCCACAACATAACATTGTTCCCAGAGAATTTTGGCAAATTATTTAACATGGCTCCCAGCGAGATGGTAGACCTGGGGCCTCCCCAACTGCTTGGTCTGCCACCTCCGCGCCGTTGTGCGCTACTTGTAATAATCTGCAGGTATGGAGGATGTCGCCATGGATCCGAGACAGTCAAGAATTAAAGGTTTATTTACAGGGATTTTCTCTCCATGCAGGGAGGAGCAGTAAGGGGTTAAATGTGACAGAGTAAAACAGTAAAGCAGAACAATGGAGCTGAAGGTAACAATTAAACGGTAATGCAGCGTTTAAATTGTTAAACTCCGGTAATTTTAACTTATCTGTCCAGGGAAAGCTTGATTGAAGAGTCTACTTCTCCCATGTCGGCACCGTCAACAGTGGCGCTTGCAGTCTCTAAAGTTTCTGCTCTAGATGAAGCTGGTACCTCCAGCGGTTAAAGCAGGGAGCTGAGAGCTGATGCGAACCTGGGTCTCCCTGCTCTGAGTCTCTGTATGATAGCTCGCCTGTCACACCGCAGGAGCGATGCTGCGCACACTGTTAAGTCTCTTTATCACACTCAGGGGCTCCGGCTCGTAACTGCGGTCCCTGAGACTGCGCGCTCGTGTCACTGTCTGTGCTATCAGGGGGAAAGTCTCCTCTGGTCGCGAAGGCTACCGAGTCTACGTGCTCACAATCGGCGCTCACAACGCCTTGTTCTTCAGTCTTAGTCCTCAGATGGGGAACTCTCTCTCTGGGAGAGCGGTGCAGCAGCCTGCTCTCTGCCCTACGTGCTCTGCTTTCGTGCCCTGACACTGCAGTTTTCTGTCCACTGCCCCTTCTTTCTGGTCACAGCCCCCCACGGTCACATGGTCTAAATGGTCCAGGACAGAAATTTGATTGTTTGATCAATATTCTCCTGTTACCATTGAAAACTTGAAAAAATTGGGCTAAATTAACATTTTTGCAGGAAAAAGTAAAGGTTTCATTGTTCTCTTCCACATTGCTTTAATTCATCTGAAGCATCCAAAGGGTTAATAGATTTCTTGAATGTGATTTTCAGCACTTTGAGGGCTGCAGTTTTTTTTGAAATGGTGTCACTTTTGGGTATTTTCTGTCACATAGGCCCCTCAAAGTAACTCCAAATGTGACGTGGTCCCTAAAAAATTGGTTTTGTAAATTTTGTTGGAAAAATGCTGATTAATGTTTAACCCTTCTAACCTTCTAAAAAGTAGTATCTGCACAACTTTTTTGCTAATCGATTGCTGCTGGATCTGTGCTCACTGATCACTGCTGGACATATGATTATAGCCTAAGAGCAATAGCAAGACACAGGTGTGTCTCAAGGGAGTCTTTATACAAGCCTTGGAAATACAACACATGGATCACACTGGGCTACATGCAAAGCATGTTGTGCAGCACCAGAAAATCAAGTGGACCAGGGCATGTGCATTACAGAGGCAATAGAAAACCAGAGAAGGTGGTTGACAGGCAGCTTTGAGGTAATTTCAAAAGCAAGATGATCCCCAGTAGTGATCTGTTAAAATGATCCATCAATACCCACAGTATGTAGCCTTAACCATGGATGTCCCAAAAACAGCAGTATCATAGCTCCCAACTGTCCCAGATTCCGCAGGACAGTCCCGTTTTTTCCCCGCCCACCCACTCTCTTGCCCGGGACTCTATTTTTCTCTCGTTGCAGGGAGATAATCCCCCCCATGCACCCCATCCTCGCCCTCCCAGATACCCACCGCATCCGTATACCCTTACAGCCCGCAATCACGCTGCTAGGCTGTTCTCCCTCCTGTGCGCACAGGACCTGTGATGAGGTCACAGGAGGGGAGGAGTCAGGAGTTACATGATCAGGAGCCTCAGTGTATGCAGGACTCTGCTGTACTGGACGTCATGGTGCTGGATGAGGGGAAGTTTATGTGTGGGGTCAGGAGGGGTTTACAGGGTGGATGTAGCAGAGCCGTGTGTGTACAAGGTGTATGGAGCAAAGCCGTGCATGTACGAGGTGTGCAGAGCTGTGTTTGTACAAGGTGTACGGAGCGGAGCTGCCTGTGTGTACATGGTGTACAGAGCGGAGCTGTGTGTACGAGGTGTACGAAGCAGAGCCGTTTGTGTACGGAGCAGAGCCGGGTGTGTACGGGGTGTATGTATCAGAGATGCCCGTGTACAAGGTTTATGGAGCGGACCCGCACGTGTACGAGGTGTATGGAGCAGAGCTGAACGTGTACGAGGTGTACGGAGTGGAGCCATGCATGCACGAGGTGTATGAAGTGGAGCCACGTGTGTGCGAGGTGTACGGAGTGGAGCCGCACGTGTACGAGGTGTACGGAACGGAGCCACGCGTGTACGAGGTGTACGGATCGGAACCGCGCGTGTACGAGGTGTACGGAACGGAGCCACGCATGTACGAGGTGTACGGATCGGAACCGCGCGTGTACGAGGTGTACGGAACGGAGCCGTGCATGTACGAGGTGTACGGAGTGGAGCCACGCATGTACGAGGTGTACGGAGCAGAGTTGTGTGTGTATGGAGCGGAGCTGTGTGTGTATGAGGTGTACAGAGTGGAGCCGTTTGTGTACAGAGCGGAGCTGTGTGTGTGCGGAGCAGAGTCGTTTGTTTACAGAGCGGAACCGTGTGTGTACGAGGAGTATGGAGCGGAGCCGTGTGTGTATGAGGTGTACGGAGCCGTGTGTGTACGAGGATTACGGAGCGGAGCCATGTGTGTACGGAGCGGAGCCGTGTGTGTACGAGGTGTACGGAGCAGAGCGCGTGTGTGCAAGGTGTACGGAACGGAGCCCTGTGTGTACAAAGTGTACGGAGCTGAGTCGTATGTGTATGGAGTGGAGCCTTGTGTGTATGGAGCGGAGCCGTGTGTGTATGGAGCGGAGCCTTGTGTACGGGGTGTATGGAGTGGAGCCGTGTGTGTACAGGGTGTACAGAGTGGAGCTGCGTGTGTACGGAGCGGAGGCGTGTGTGTACGAGGTGTACGGAGTGGAGCCACGTGTGTGCGAGGTGTACGGAGTGGAGCCGCACGTGTACGAGGTGTACGGAATGGAGCCACGCGTGTACGAGGTGTACGGATCGGAACCGCGCGTGTACGAGGTGTACGGAACGGAGCCACGCATGTACGAGGTGTACGGATCGGAACCCTGTGTGTACAAAGTGTACGGAGCTGAGTCGTATGTGTATGGAGTGGAGCCTTGTGTGTATGGAGCGGAGCCGTGTGTGTATGGAGCGGAGCCTTGTGTACGGGGTGTATGGAGTGGAGCCGTGTGTGTACAGGGTGTACAGAGTGGAGCTGCGTGTGTACGGAGCGGAGGCGTGTGTGTACGGGTTGTACGGAGCGGAGCGGCGTGTGTGGGGCGTACGAAACGGAGCCCTGTGTGTACGAAGCTGAGCCAAGTGTGTACAAAGCGAAGCAGAGCCGTGTGTGTGCGGGGTGTATGGAGTGGAGCTGTGTGTGTATGGAGCGTGTTATGATTGAGTCACCGTAGGAGGCAAAAATAGAAATGCTAGCTAAGTCCAGAAAACCAGAGAAGTTGGCAGCTATCGGATTGCAGACCCCTGAACCTATCAACACAACTAGCAGTAGCCATGGGGGGCTCCTACGATGCCCTAGGCCCCTCGATCATAGCCGGAGGACTACATAGCCTAAAGACAGAAAGGGAAATCTAAACTGCCCCAGAGCAGACCCCAAAGCAAAAGGCAGCCCCCCACATATAATGACGGCGAAGCAAGAAGAAAGAACAAAACACAGACAGAAAGATAGACTGAGCAAAGATGGGGCCCACGCTAGCTTAGATAGGAAAGGATAGGAAGGCTGCTGTCTGCAATCCGTGAAAAACCCTATGAAAATAAGAGCCAACCAACTGACAGTAAAAAAGGCCCTGAAGAAGCTAGGCTTCAAAAAAGCTATGTCAGTACTCAGGAATATTCTGAAGACAGAGCAACAGGCAAAAGGAGATTCAGCTCACCCCAGCAGGGAATGGCAGAATCCAGAAAAGCAAGGAAAAACAAAACACTAATGCAAAAAGGCAAAGCAGAAATCTTAGCTTTAGAAGAGCAGGAATCAGACTGGTTTCCTAGAAGTCCACAGAGAAATCACCCGCAGGCCAGAAGGGCGTCAGCAGCCTTATATCCAGTCATTAACTCCACTCAGCCAGTCATCATCATCAGCCCCAGGTGTTTGACAATCAGGCTCACTACCTTTCTTCACCAGAAGAGGGAGTTCCTCGGGCCTCAGTAGTGAAGGGGAAAATGAACTCACAACAGTACATCCCCCTTGAGGAGGGGTCACCGAACCCTCAACCACGCCACCAGGGCGATCAGGGTGAGCCCGATGAAATGCACGCACCAATCTTTTGGCATGAATATCAGAGGCAGAGACCCAGGAATTATCCTTCTGACCATAACCCTTCCACTTAACCAAATACTGGAGTCCCCGTCTAGCCAGACGGGAATCCAGTACTTTCTCTACCTCATATTCCATGTTACCTTCAACCAATACAGGGTCTGGAGGTGTAACCCCCGGAACAACAGGTTCAACAAACCTCTTCAACAAAGATTTATGAAACACATTATGGATTTTAAATGTGACAGGAAGAGCCAAACGAAAAGAGACCGGATTAATAATCTCCAAAATCTTGTAAGGTCCAATAAATCTAGGCTTAAACTTAGGAGAAGCCACCTTCATAGCAATATTTTTTGATGATAACCACACCATATCACCAACCTTAAATTGGGGACCAATGGTCCTATGTCGGTTGGAAAACCGATGGGCCTTTTCCTGGGAGAGAGATAACTTATCCACCACTTGGTCCCAGATCTGGTGCATTCTCTACACCACAGTGTCAACCCCTGGGCAGGCAGAGGGCTCCACCTGCCCTGAAGAAAATCGAGGATGAAACCCAAAGTTACAAAAAAAAGGAGACATCAAAGTGGCAGAACTAGCTCTATTATTTAAAGCAAATTCGGCCAAGGGCAAAAATGAAACCCAATCATCCTGATCAGCAGAAATAAAACATCTCAAATATGACTCCAAGGTCTGGTTTGTTCTCTCTGTCTGCCCATTGGTCTGAGGGTGAAAAGCAGAGGAGAAGGACAACTGAATTCCCAGCTTGGAACAGAAAGTTCTCCAAAATCTAGACACAAACTGGACTCCTCTGTCAGATACAATGTTCTCAGGAATCCCGTGCAAGCGAACCACCTGTTGTAAAAACAGGGGCACCAATTCAGAGGAAGACGGCAACTTAGGGAGTGGTACAAGATGAGCCATCTTAGAGAACCTATCACAAATCACCCAAATAACAGTCATCCTTTGAGAGACAGGCATATCAGAGATGAAATCCATTGAAATATGGGTCCATGGCCTCTTGGGGACAGGCAAAGGCATCAACAACCCACTAGAGCGAGAACACGATTTAGACCGGGAGCACGTCCCACAGGACTGCACAAAATTCCTGACATCACGAGACAAGGAGGGCCACCAAAAAGACCGACTCACCAGATCTCTAGTACCAAAAATACCTGGATGACCAGCCAAAGCAGAGCAATGAACTTCAGACATCACTCTCTTCTTCCACTGGTCAGGAACATACAACTTTCCACTGGGACAACGCTCAGGTTTGTCCTCCTGGAACTCTTCCAGAGTACGTCTCAAATCGGGCGAGATGGCAGAAAGAACTACCCCTTCGCCTAAGATGGTAGCAGGCTTGGTCACCACAGGAGAATCAGCAAAGAAGCTCCTAGAGAGGGCGTCAGCCTTGACATTCTTAGTTTCAGGAAGAAAAGAAACCACAAAATCAAAACGTGTAAAAAACAAGGCCCACCTAGCCTGTCTAGGGTTCAAGCGCTTAGCCGACTCTAGGTAAATCAAATTCTTGTGGTCAGTGAGGACCACGACTTGATGCTTAGCTCCCTCCAACCAATGTCTCCACTCCTCAAATGCCCATTTCATGGCTAACAGTTCCCAATTCCCCACATCATAGTTACGTTCAGATGGAGAGAACTTTCGGGAAAAGAAAGCACAGGGATTCATTTTAGATGTTACAGGATCCTTTTGGGACAAAACAGCTCCTGCACCAATCTCAGAAGCATCCACCTCTACCTGGAACGGAAGTGAGACATCAGGTTGCCGCAAAACCGGGGCGGAGGTGAATCTTCGCTTCAGCTCCTGAAAGGAAGAAACAGCCTCCGGAGACCAATTTAACACATCAGCACCCTTCTTAGTCAAATCAGTCAATGGCTTGGCAATACTAGAAAATTTTGCTATAAATTTCCGATAAAAATTAGCAAAACCCAAAAACTTCTGGAGGGCCTTCAAAGAAGTGGGCTGAACCCAATCGTAAATGGCCTGTACCTTGGCCGGGTCCATTTCAATAGTTGACGGGGACAAAATAAATCCCAAAAAAGAAATCCTCTGTACTCCAAAAAGGCATTTAGATCCTTTGACATACAGGGAATTCTCCCTCAAGATCCAGAACACAGTCCGAATATGTTCCACATGAGAATCTCAATCCTTGGAGAAGATCAAAATATCATCCAGATAGATAATCAAAAATTTATCAACAAAATCTCGGAAAATATCGTTCATGAAGCACTGGAAGACAGAAGGGGCATTAGTGAGCCCAAAAGGCATCACCAGGTACTCAAAATGTCCCTCTGGAGTATTAAACGCCGTCTTCCATTCATCCCCATGCTTAATGCGAATAAGAATATACGCCCCCCTAAGGTCAAGCTTGGTAAACCAGCAAGCACCTTTAACTCTGGAGAATAGATCAGAAATCAGGGGTAACGGATACTGATATTAAACAGTAATTTTGTTGAGAGCACGATAATCAATACAAGGTCTTAATGATCCATCCTTTTTGGCTACAAAAAAAAAACCGGCACCTAAGGGTGACAAGGATGGTCTAATATGACCCTTCTCCAACGCCTCCTTAATATAGGATCACATAGCCTCGTGCTCGGGTACAGATAAATTGAAGAGCCGACCCTTGGGAAATTTACACCCCGGGCTCAGTTCAATAGCACAGTCATAACTCCTATGAGGAGGCAGAGACGCAGACTCATTCTCACTAAATACATCATAAAAGTCCGCCAAATAATCAGGAACATCATGCGACTGAGGAGAGGTGGAAAACACCGGAGCCTCACTAAAGGCACACCGACAACCCCAACTCACCACAGACACAGATTTCCAATCCAAAACTGGATTATGAATTTGTAACCAGGGAAACCCCAGAACAATAGTATCATGCAGATTATGTAACACCAAAAACCTGCAATTTTCTTGATGGTCTGGGGCGACCCGCATTACCACCTGGGTCCAAAACTGAGGTTTATTTTTAGCCAAAGGAGTAGCATCAATCCCCATCAAAGGGATAGGCGTCTGCAGAGGTGTCATCGGAAATCCACAACGTTTAGCAAAATCCAAGTCCATTAGGTTTAGAGCTGCTCCCGAATCCACAAAAGCCTTGGCGGAAAATGTGGACAGGGAGCAGATCAGAGTAATAGCCAGAAGAAACTTAGGTTGAACACCACCAACAGAAAACGTGTGTGCAAAGCGTTTCTCGCGTTTAGGACAGACAGAAATAATATGCGAGGCATCTCCACAGAAAAAACACAACTTATTACGCCTTCTGAACTCCTGACGCTGCTCTCTGGAAAAAACTCTATCGCATTGCATAGGTTCAGACATCTGTTCAACAGGTGGCAACACCTCTCGTGCAGCTCTGCGTTCGCGTAAACGCCGATCAACCTGAATGGCTAAAGACATAGAATCGTCAAGACCAGAGGGAACAGGAAATCCCACCATAGTATCTTTTATGGCTTCTGACAACCCCTTCCGAAAGAGAGCAGCCGAGGCATTATCATTCCAGGTAGTAAGTACTGCCCACTTTCGGAATTTTTGACAGTACAATTCTGCAGAATCACGACCCTGGTTCAATGCCAGCAGGGTCTTTTCAGCCTGATCAATGGCATTAGGTTCGTCATACGACAACCCCAAGGCCTGAAAAAATGCGTTCACATTAGTCAGAATAGGATCATCTGGTTTCAAAGAAAACGCCCAATCCTGGGGATCGCCACGCAGCAAAGAGATGACAATTTTAACCTGCTTCGCGGAGCTCCCTGACGAGTTAGGCTTCAAGGCAAAAAATAATTTACAATTATTTTTGAAATTCAAAAATTTAGACCGATCCCCAAAAAATACATCAGGTGTAGGAATCTTTGGTTCAGCAGCATGTGAATGAGCAAGGTAGGCGGAAATTCCCCGCACTTCCGCAGCGAGCTGCTCCACACGATCAGACAATTGCTTTATCTCCATTGAGAGAAAAAAAAATTCCCCCTACGGCCTCAGAGATATAGAGGAAAAAATATACACACTTTTTTTTTTTTTTAATACAATTCTTTCCTGCTATTGAGTACCCTAGAATCTGCGGTATGGCGGGTGATTCTGTTATGATTGAGTCACCGTAGGAGGCAAAAATAGAAATGCTAGCTAAGTCCAGAAAACCAGAGAAGTTGGCAGCTATCGGATTGCAGACCCCTGAACCTATCAACACAACTAGCAGTAGCCGTGGGGGGCTCCTACGATGCCCTAGGCCCCTCGATCACAGCCGGAGGACTACATAGCCTAAAGACAGAAAGGGAAATCTAAACTGCCCCAGAGCAGACCCCAAAGCAAAAGGCAGCCCCCCACATATAATGACGGTGAAGCAAGAAGAAAGAACAAAACACAGACAGAAAGATAGACTGAGCAAAGATGGGGCCCACGCTAGCTTAGATAGGAAAGGACAGGAAGGCTGCTGTCTGCACTCCGTGAAAAACCCTATGAAAATGAGAGCCATCCAACTGACAGTAAAAAAGGCCCTGAAGACGCTAGGCTTCAAAAAAGCTATGTCAGTACTCAGGAATATTCTGAAGACAGAGCAACAGGAGATTCAGCTCACCCCAGCAGAGAATGGTAGAATCCAGAAAAGCAAGGAAAAACAAAACACTAATGCAAAAAGGCAAAGCAGAAATCTTAGCTTTAGAAGAGCAGGAATCAGACTGGTTTCCTAGAAGTCCACAGAGAAATCACCCGCAGGCCAGAAGGGCGTCGGCAGCCTTATATCCAGTCATTAACTCCACTCAGCCAGTCATCATCATCAGCCCCAGGTGTTTGACAATCAGGCTCACTACCTTTCTTCACCAGAAGAGGGAGTTCCTCGGACCTCAGTATTGAAGGGGAAAATGAACTCACAACAGGAGCGGAGCCGCATGTGTATGAGGTGTATGGAGCAGAACCACGTGTGTACGAGGTGTATGGAGCAAAGCTGCATGTGTACAAGATTTATGGAGTGGAGCCATGTGTGTACAAGGTGTACAGAGCGTGGCCGCGTGTGTAAAAGGTGTACGGAGTGAAGCTGCATATGTACAAGGTTTACGGAGTGGAGCCATGTGTGTGTGCGAGGTGTACGGAGCGGAGCCGTCTGTGTACGAGACATACAAAGCGGAACCGTGTGTGTATGAGGTGTGCGGAGCCATGCATGTACAAGGTGTATGGTGGGGAGCATTCATACCTCCCAACCGTCCCGGATCCAGCAGGACAATCCCGATTTTGAGTCTGCCCCACTGCCCCGGTCAGGAGGTTACTTTTCCCGTGAACACAGGAGTACACGACGGAGCCCCGAGGAGCACTTTAAAATTCATATGTGACGTTCCACTGGAAGTGACATGCTGGAAGCTGACCGTAGATGAAGTAATTTCAGGAGGAGATTGTGACGGAACCATGGAGGCACTTCAGGGAATGCTTCAGATCCATCACCGTGTCCTCCGACAGCGCGGACAGCAGGATTGCCTTGCAATCAGGGATGCCGGCCATGTGAGTGGATCATGATATGTCCTGCATCAGGAGGCTCAGGTGGACACTACAATGGGAGCTGAGCTGCTATGGTATCTTTATAGAATCTTTATTTCTTTCTCTCTCTGTTTCTTTCTCTCTCTTCTTTCCTTCTTTCCCCTCTTCCTTTCTCTCTCTGTTCTTTCTTTCGCTCTGTTCTTTCTTTGTCCTCTTTCTTTCTCTTTCTTTCTTTCTTTCTTTCTTTCTTTCTTTTTTACGGTACTGCAGCACAGGACTAGGGTAGGAGGGGGGAAAACTGACCCTGCACTGCGACTAGGTTGATACCCTATGATGGAGTAGGCGACCCATTCCTTGCGAATAGACCCATCGGCGATCCTAGGATATCTCAAGTGAAGACCTATAGATAGGGGGAAGGGGGTCCCTGAAAGTTCTGAGGACTGGGTACAAAAACGGGTCACCTCCTAATAGAAAACAAAGAGAAGGCTGCAGAAACAAACTGAAAACATAAACTAAGACTAGCCGAACCAGAGGCCTCAGCACTGCACTAATTAAACACACAGAAGGCTAAGCAAAGCTTCAAGCCAGAACTCAAGCGGATTAACACTTTTTTCCAGCAAGGAATGGGAGACAGGTGCAGGTTAATAAAGGGTGATACAATCACCTGAACCAAGACAAACCCAGCACCAGAGGAAAAAGACCAGCAGCCAGAACACTACAAGAAAATGGCAGATAGTCACAAACTGAACAGATTCTAACAGTACCTCCCCTTTAACAAGGATCCCCCGGATCCTCTAGACTGGGGCTTATTCAGAAATCTCCTATGAAAAGCCTTAATTAATCTTGAGGCTGAAACGTCCACAGCTTTTATCCAGGAATTGTCCTCGGGATCAAAACCCTTCCAGGACACGAGATACTGTAAGCCTCCTCTGTGCCACCTGGAATCAAGAATGCTTGAAATCTTAAACTCACAGTCGCCATCAATTGGAGGAGCAGACGGCATAGCCACCTTATCAGGTGTGTCAACTTTCTTCAGCAAAGATACATGGAAAACTGAATTAATGTTCCAGGACCAAGGAATGTCCAATCTGACCACTGCCGAGTTGACAATCTGAACCACTTTGAAGCTTACTGCAAACTTAGGCCCCAACTTTTTAGATGGGATCTTTAAATGCAGATTCGTAGAGGACAAACAAACCATGTCCCCAACAACAAACCACGCCTCGCCTCTAATCTTGTCAAAATATTTCTTAGACCTCCTATTAGCCTGATTCAGATTATGGCACACACAGGTCCAAACCCTTTCCAAATTTCCAGAAAAACTCTCCTCCTCAGACACCGCCACCCCAATCCTAGAAAAAGGACCGAAAGATGGAAGTTTCCCAGTACAACAGAAAAAAGGAGAGCACCCAGCCGAAGAAGACGTATGATTATTGAGAGCAAACTCAGCTAATGGTCGATATTCCGACCACATCTCCAGATTGTCTGCTACAAAGCATCTCAAAAACTGCTCAACGTCCTGGTTCTTCCTCTCGGTCTGTCCATTGGACTCCGGATGATAACCAAACGAAAATGACAAATAAACCTCAAGTCTGTCACAAAATGCACACCAAAATCGAGCCACAAACTGTGGTCCCCTATCGGAGACAATGTCCGTGGGAACACCATGGTGTCTGACAATCTCTTTCACAAATGCCCTGGCAAGTGTCTTAGCGCAGGGTAATTTATTGAACGGGACTAGATTACACATCTTACTAAATCGGTCCACTACAACCCAGATGACAGAAAAACCCTCAGAGACCGGCAGGTCGGTGATAAAATCGATTGCAAGATGCGTCCATGGGGAAGTAGGAACCTCTAACGGGCACAGCAACCCTGCCGCTGGAGCATGAGAAGCCTTAGACCTAGCGCACACGGTACACTGACGCTCCCACTTGATGATTTCTTTTAGCCACCCCGGCCACCAGAAACTCCGCCCGATCGACTTTCTAGTTTTGGCAATCCCTGGATGACCCGCCAAACGAGACTCATGACATTCAGTAAACAAAGCTCTCCTCAGGGCTTTAGGCACAAATAATTTCCCATACGGAGTGTTGTTAGTTGGTGCCACATTCTGGGCTTTAAGAATGCCATTTTCTAACTCAGAACTTAATGCTGCCACCACCACCCCTTTCTGCAGAATAGATTCCTCCTTTTCAGCGTTAACCACTGGGGAGAAACTTCGAGACAAAGCATCAGCTTTAACATTCTTTGTCCCAGGTATATATGTCACAGAGAAATGGAACCAGGCAAAAAACAATGCCCACTTAGCTTGACGAGCATTCAAACATTTAGCAGCATCCAGATAGATCAGATTCTTATGATCAGTAAAGACTTGTATAGGATGTCTAGCGCCCTCCAAAAAATGTCGCCAATGCTCAAACGCAAGCTTAATAGCCAGCAATTCTCGGTTCCCATCATTGTAGTTGAGCTCCGCCTCCGAAAATTTCTTAGAAAAGAACTCACAGGGATATACCCTATCCTCTCCCTCCTGTGACAGAACAGCCCCCCCTCCTACTGATGAGGCATCCACCTCTACCAGAAATGGCTTAGTCTCATCTGTCTGAATCAAAACAGGAGCAGAGCTAAACTTCTCCTTGAGATGCTCAAAGGCCTTAACAGCCTCAGGGGACCATTGGACAGTGTTGGAACCCTTCTTAGTCAGATCAGTAAGGGGTTTGGCGATAACAGAAAAATTCTATATGAATTTTCTGTAATAATTAGCAAACCCCAAGAATCTCTGAATTGACTTCAAGCATTCAGGTCTAGGCCACTCCAATACCGCCTGAACCTTCACCGGGTCCATCTCAAACCCATCACTGGAAACAGTGTACCCCAAGAAGCTAATTTTCTGCACCGCAAACTCGCATTTCTCCAGTTTAGCAAAGAGTGTGTTTTCTCTCAAAATCTGCAGAACCTCGCAGACTCTCCGCCAATGCGACTCCAGATCGGGTGAGTAGATCAAAATATCATCCAAATAAACGATAACACTCCTACCGATCAACGACCTCAGAATGTCCTTGATTAAATTTTGAAAGAACGCCGGGGCATTTGTAAGGCCGAAAGGCATTACTAAACACTCAAAATGACCTTTTGGGGTATTCAAGGCTGCCTTTCATTCATCGCCTTCTCTAATCCGCGGCAAATTATATGCCCCACAGAGATCAATCTTAGAGAACCACTTGGCTCCAGCTAATTGGTTAAACAAATCCGGAATTAGCGGCAAGGGGTAAGGATTGCGCAAAGTGATCTTATTAATCTCCCTGAAATCCAGACACGGCCTAAGACCCCCATCTTTTTTTTTTACAAAAAAGAATCCCACCACCACAGGGGACTTGACCTGCAGCAAGACTAGTCTGCAGGTATTCCTTTAAATCCTCCCTCTCGGGAAATGTCAGATTAAATAAATGACTCTAAAGGGCCTGTCACACTAAGCGATATCTCTAGCAATATCGCTATAACTTGTGACGTTATAGCGATATTGCTAGCGATATCGCTGTGTGTGATACTTACCTACGACCCGCTCCCCCACTGGTTATCGCTGATCGCGCGAGAACGTTCAGAACAGTTTCTTGTCGTTAGCGTCCTGCAGCACTTCCTGTGGAGAGACGAGCGACGAGCGTGGAGCCGGGCGGGAGGATGCAGGATCGCCTAGTGTGACAGGTAAGTAGCGACCCCCGTCCCCAGCGATGTCACTGGTGAGATCTGCCTGTGTGGCAGCTCACTAGCGACCACTTAGCGATGCACCAGCGATCCTGACCGCGTCATATCGCTGGTCGGGATCGCTGGTACATCGCTAAGTGTGACAGTACCTTTAGGGAGAGTAGCACCTGGGACAAACTCAATAGCGCAATCGTAATCTCTATGCGGTGGTAGAGCTTGTAACTCAACTTCAGAAAATACTTTCCAGAATTCCTGAATGGCTTCAGGGAGTTCATTTTTCACAACAGCAGCGATGTGTACATCACAACATTTCCCACAACACCCCTAACCCCAGGATCTTATAGTATTTGACGACCAGTCCAGTACAGGATTGTGCATTTTTAACCAGGGTAACCCCAGGACGACTGGAAAAGGCAATTTATCAAGTACAACCAAATCTAAAGATTCCTGGTGCTCCATATTCACAGTGAGTGGAAACCCGGTGACCTTTCGAGAAACGCACCCATGCTCTAGAGGAGTGTTATCAATCGATTCGCCACTACAGGGAAAGGGGATGATAAAGGTACAGACTCAATCTTATACTTGTCTAGAAATTGTTGATCGATCAAATTCAGTGCAGACCCACAGTCCACCATCACTTGAAAATCCATAGCTTGACCATGACAGATAGAACTACCAGGAAAAGAAACTCCTGTGGGCAGTAAAAATGCAATACAAACGGGAGGGTTAATCTGACGCTTTTTTTTTCTTTTCCTGATTTATGCGACCTTCACATTGCTTAATAAAATGGCCAGTCTTACCACAATAAAGGCATAGCCCCTCAGAGAACCTTCTCTCCCTTTCCTGGGAACGAGAGGACATTGCCCCAAGTTGCATTGGTTCCCCATAGTCCACGGGGGTCTCTTGAGAGTCAGGACCCAGCAAAATTGAAACCTTCTCCTCATTCTGTCTGTCTCTCAATCTTCTATCCACCCTGATAGCTAATTGCATGGCAGCCTCAAGTGTAGCAGGTGCAGGGTATGCAAGGAGTAAATTTTTAACCCTGTCATTCAAACCTGCTAAAAAATTGGCTCTTGAGTGCTGGATCATTCGAGCTGACTTCTGCAGACCATCGTCTACACTGGGTACAATATCCCTTAGTGTCACCAGAACCCTGTTTCAGCTGTCTGAGGTTAGCCTCTGCTGTAGCGACCCGGTCCGGATCGTCATATACTAACCCCATAGCAGAAAAAGACACTTCTACTGACACCAAACAAGGATCATCTGGACGCAATGAAAATGCCCAAACTTGCGGCTCCCTCGCAATAAGGACATAACAATCCCCACACGCTGTACTTCAGCCCCTGAAAACCTGGGTCAAAGCCGAAAATAAAGTAAACATGCATTTTTAAATGAAAAAAATTCCTGCCGTTTACCAGAAAAACATTCAGGCAAACCCACCTTAGGCTCTTCCGGGCGGATTCCAGGGCAATAATTCATGTGCTGTTGTAAGCTGGAAACTTCCAACGTTAACTGTTGCAGGTGTTTTTTTTAATATACTTTCTCGGGCTGGACAAACTGTTACAGTGCTGCAGCACAGGACTAGGGTAGGAGGGGGGAAAACTGACCCTGCACTGTGACTAGGCTGATACCCTACAATATTCCTTGCGAATAGACCCACAGACAATCCTAGGATATCTCAAGCGAAGACCTATAGATGGGGGAAGGGGGTCCCTGAAGGATCTAAGGACTGGGTACAAAAATGGGTCACCTCCTAATAGAAAACAAAGAGAAGGCTGCAGAAACAAACTGAAAACAGAAACTAAGACTAGCAGAACCAGAGGTGCCAGCACTGCACTAATTAAACACACAGAAGGCAAAGCAAAGCTCCAAGCCAGAACTCAAGCGGATTAACACTTTTTTCCAGCAAGGAATGGGAGACAGGTGCAGGTTAATAAAGGGTGATACAATCACCTGACCCAAGACAAATCCAGCACCAGAGGAAAAAGATCAGCAGCCAGAACACTACAAGAAAATGGCGGATAGTCTCAAACGGAACAGATTCTAACACACTGTTCTTTATTTCTTTCCCCTCTTTCTTTCTCCCTCTCTGTTCTTTCTTTTCCTTTTCTTTTTTTTATCTCTCTCTGTTCTTTTTCTTTCTTTCTCTCTTTTCTTTCTTTTTTTTTCTCCCGCTCTATTCTTTCTTTCCCCTCTTTTTTCTCTCTCTGTTCATTTTTTCTGTCCACTCTTTCTTTCTCTCTCTGTTCTTTTTCTTTCTTTATTCTTTCTCTCTCTGTTCTTTCTTCCCCTCTTTCTTTCTTTGTTATTTTTTTCTGTCCCCTCTTTCTTTCTCTCTGTTCTTTCTTTCTTTCCCTCTCTCTGCTTCTTTCCCTTCTTTCTTTCTCTCTCTGCTATTTTTTTCTGTCCCCTCTTTCTTTCTCTCTGTTCTTTCTTTCTTTCCCTCTCTCTGTTTCTTTCCTCTCTTTCTTTCTTTCTCTCTGTTCTTTCTTTCTCTCTGTTCTTTTATTCTCTTCCTTTCTCTCTGCCTGTTCTTTCTTTCCCCTCTTTCTTTGTCCCTCTCTGTTCTTTCTTTCTCCTCTTTCTTTTTTTCTCTCTCTCTGTTCTTTTTTTCTGTCCCCTCTTTCTTTCTCTCTGTTCTTTCTTTCTTTCTTTCTCTCTCTGTTTCTTTCTTTCCCCTCCTTATTTATTTCTCTCTTTCTTTCTCTTGCTGCTATTTCTTTCCCCTCTTTCTTTCTCTTTCTCTCTGTTCTTTCTTTCTCTCTGTTCTGTCTCTTTCTTTCTCTCTCTAATCTTTGTTTCTTTCTCGCTCTAATCTTTCTCTCTCTGTTCTTTCTTTCTTTCTTTCTTTCTTTCTCTCTCTTCTTCCTTTCTTTCTCTGTTCTCTTTCTTTCTCTGTGTTCTTTCTCTCTCTCTCTTCTTTCTTTCCTTCCCCTCTTTCTTTCTCTCTCCCTCTCTGCTCTTTCTTTCCCCTCTTTCTTTTTTCTCTCTCTCTGTTCTTTTTTCTGTCCCCTCTTTCTTTCTCTCTCCTTCTCTGTTCTTTCTTTCCTTCCCCTCTTTCTTTTTTTTCTCTCTCTGTTCTTTTTTTCAGTCCCCTTTTTCTTTCTCTCTGTTCTTTCTTTCTTTCTTTCTTTCTTTCTTTCTTTGTCTCTGTGTTCTCTTTCTTTCTCCTCTTTCTTTCCTTCTCTCTGTTCTTTCTCTCTCTGTTCTTACTTTCCCCTCTTTCGCTCTCCCTCTCTGTTCTTTATTTCCCCTATTCCTTTTTTTCTCTCTCTCTGTTATTTTTTCTGCCCCCTCTTTCTTTATCTCTGTTCGTTCTGTCTCTCTGTTTCTTTCCACTCTTTCTTTCTTTCCTCTTTCTTTCTTTCTCTCTGCACTTTCTTTATTTCTCTCTTTCTTTCTCTCTGCTCTTTCTTTCCCCTCTTTCTTTCTCTCTCTAATCTTTGTTTCTTTCTCTCTCTAATCTTTCTTTCTCTCTTCTTCCTTTCTTTCTCTGTTCTCTTTCTTTCCCTTCTTTCTTTCTGTGTTCTTTCTCTCTCTCTGTTCTTTCTTTCCCCTCTTTCTTTCCCCTCTTTCTTTCTTTCTTTCTTTCTCTCTCCCTCTCTGCTCTTTCTTTCTTTCTATCCCCTCTTTCTTTTTTCTCTCTCTCTGTTCTTTTTTCTGTCCCCTCTTTCTTTATCTGTTTTTTCTCTCGCTCTGTTTCTTTCTTTCCCCTCTTTCTTTCTTTCTCTCCCCTCTTTCTTTCTCTCTCTGTTCTTTCTTTCCCCTCTTTCTTTCTCGCTCCTTCTCTGCTCTTTCTTTCCTTCCCCTCTTTCTTTTTTCTCTCTCTCTGTTCTTTTTTTCAGTCCCCTCTTTATTTCTCCGTTCTTTCTCTCTGTTCTTTCTTTCCCCTCTTTCTTTCTCTCTGTTCTTTTTTTGCTCTGTTCTTTCTTTCTCTTTCTTTCCCCTCTTTCTTTCTCTCTCTAATCTTTTTCTTTCTCTCTGTTCTTTCTTTCTCTCTCTCTGTTTTTCCTTTCTTTCACTCTGTTCTTTCTTTCTCTCTCTGTTCTCTTTCTTTCCCCTCTTTCTTTCTTTCACTCTAAGTTCTTTCTCTCTCTGTTTTTTTCTCTTTCTTTTTCTCTCTGCTCTTTTTTTCTGTCCCCTCTTTCTTTCTCTTGTTCTCTGTTCTTTCTTTCCCCTCTTTCTTTCTTTCTTTCTTTCCCCTCTTTCTTTCCCTCTCTGTTCTTTCTTTCTCTCTCTGTTTTCTTTTTTCTCTCTCTCTGTTCTTTCTTTTCCTCAATACCAGTCAATGTGCTAACAATGCCAGCCACTGTGCCCATAATGCCAGCCACTGTGCCCTCAGTACCAGTCAGTGTGATCAGCAGTGCTAAATAGGGGCAGTTGGTTGGGGGTGTGGACATGGGTGTGACTAGCTGTGAATGGGTGTGGTCAGGGGCGTGGTCACAGCCTTTGTCCCTCTTTTCCCTTCTTCAAAAGTTAGGAGGTATGGCAGTATGTCAGAAAGTGGCAAAACTAAAAAAAGAAAACAAAATGTCCTCAACATGCAGTACTCGAATAGTCCCTTTCTCTGTCCAGAATTGAATGTGACCACCAGGTATTGTGGAACCATTCACAGGTTTAGTTTAACTGCCATCTTTAAAGAAACACATGGACTTTCCAGCCTTTTCCTAGAGAGAGATGTCAATACATTTTTTTGCAAGCAAACAAATAAAAACAATCTATAGTGCCTGCTTTTTCATTAAAAACATATATTTACCAAAAATTAGACAAAAGATAAAATAGAAAATAGATGGCAGCAGGAAAAGGGGGGCCTTATTATTCGTAGAAAGAATAGATGCAGCAATACAGAAAACTAGATTAGGTACCTAGTCCGAGACCTCCCCAAAATAACATGTACTGTCAGTTTCAAATGAAGTTATTAGAAATATAGAGGTATAATCATCAATTAGATAAGCATAATTTAAATTCAAGATGACCAAAATATATTTACTAGAATATGGATAGGACAGCCAATAGACAATACGAAAAATATATCTAAAATGCATAGAACAATTTAGAGTGAATAATAATAAATTAAAAAAAACACAAAATGGAACACCAGAATGTATTTCAGTGTTAAAGGGAAGTCCACGATGTAATGACTAAGGACGTGTGTCTGAAACGCATTCTAATCTAGTTTTGTAATAAAGAGTATTTTAGTTAAGACTTTGATGCTGGAACACATTTTTCCTTTTGACTTAATTTTCTTGCAGCACGGTAAGTTCCTCTGCATTGATGCCTCATGATTCTGATTCTTTTCATTTTTTATTTTATTTCCGTGTTAGCTCAATGAAACTGCAAAACACATACAATATGGAATTGACAGCAAATGCAATGGTCAAAGAATTTAGAACAAAATGTGTATATCTCAATAGTTATTCTCAAGCCTCATGGTGATGAAAAATATTGAGTAAAAAAAATCATGCTGTTGTCAGACCATCATGCAAAGTAAAAGCATTGACTTTGGAACCAATATAGTAATGAAAAAATATAACAAAATGACAGCAATAATGTACTTATACACTCACAATTAATACATAAAACCTAAGGCACAACTAGTTTGTCTTTATTGGCGGACAGAATTAGCTCCAAAGTTATCACACCTTTTTTTTCTAGAGTCTGGAGTTTCCCTGTTTGGATTTGCGTTTGGACAGATAATACGAGAATTATCCCATTCACCAAAGCATAGACAATGTCCTTCTCCTTGTCAATTTGCATATGTTCTGATTCAACTACTCTGGGATGAGATTTTGAATAAGCTCTGAAATGTAGGACAATGGAATCTTTAGTATTTTTCCATTAACCCCACTTTAACCCCTTTACCCCCAAGGGTGGTTTACAAAAGTTGTTGTCCAATTTGTCCTGATTACGCTGATACCCCATATGTAGGAGAAAACTACTATATGGGCACATGTTGGGGCTCGGAAGGGAAGTAGTGACGTTTTGGAATGCAGACTTTGATGGAATGGTCTGCGGTGTCATGTCGTATTTGGAGAGCCCCTGACGTGCCTAAACTGTGGAAACCCCCCACAAGTGACCCCATTTTGGAAACTAGACCCCCAAGGATCTTATCTAGTTGTGTGGAGAGCACTTTGAACCCCCAAGTGCTTCACAGAAGTCTATAACGTAGAGCCATAAAAATAAAAAAATCATATTTTTTTCACAAAAATGATATTTTTACCCCGAATTTGTTATTTTCCTAAGGTTAACCAAGGAAATTGGACCCCAAAAGTTGTTGTGCAATTTGTCCTGAGTAGGCTGATACCTCATATGTGGGGGTAAACCACTGTGTGGGCGCATGGCAGAGCTTGGAAGGGAAGGAGCACCGTTTGACTTCTTCAACGCAGAATTGGCTGGAATTGAAATCAGACGCTATGTAGCTTTTGGAGAGTCCCTGATGTGCCTGAACAGTGGAAACCCCCTAATTCTAACTCCAACCCTAACCCCAACACACCCCTAACCCTAATCTCAATCCTAACCCTAGCCCTAACCCTAACCCTAACGGGAAAATGGAAATAAATACTTTATTAATTGTGTTAATTTTCCCTAACTAAGAGGGTGATAAGGGGGGTTTGATTTACTATTTATAGCGGATTTTTATGTTTGGCAGCTGTCACATGCTAAAAGACGTTTTTTATTGCAAAAATAGATTTGCATCACCACATTTTGAGAGCTATAATTTTTCCATATTTTGACCCACAGAGTCACGTGAAGTCTTTTTTTTTGCGGGACAAGTTGACGTTTTTATTGTTACCATTTTCGGGCACGTGACATTTTTTGATCGCTTTTTATTCCGATTTTTGGAACGCTGTTATGAATGAGAAAACAGAAATACTAGCTAAGTCCAGAAAACCAGAGAAGTTGGCAGCTATCGGATTGCAGACCCCTGAACCTAACAACAACAACTAGCAGTAGCCGTGGGGGGTTCCTACGGTGCCCTAGACCCCTGGATCACAGCCGGAGAACTACATAGCCTAAAGACAGAAAGGAAAATTTAAACTGCCCCAGAGCTGACCCCAAAGCAATAGGCAGCCCCCAACATATAATAACGGTGAAGCAAGATGAAAAAACACTCACGCAGATAGAAAGATAGGCTGAGCAAATGATGGGGCCCAAGCTAACTAAATAGGACAGAATAGAAAAGCTGCTGTCTGCAATCCGCCAAAACCCTCTCAAAAACAAGAGCCAACAGACTGATAGGGAAAAAAGCCCTGAAGACCCTAGGCTTCAAAAAGACTATATCAGTACTCAGGTATTATCTGAAGACAGAGCAAAAAGGAATTCAGCTCACCCAGCAGGGAAAAGCAGAAATCCAGAAAAACAAGGCAAAACAAAACCAAAACACAAATGCAAAAAGTAGAGCAGAAAACTTAGCTTTTGAGGAGCAGGAATCAGACTGGTCTCCAAGAATCCCTCAGAGTAATCACCCGCAAGGCAGAAGGGCGCCGGCTGCCTTATATCCAGTCAGCAATCCCAGTCACCCAGTCATCATCATTCTGCTCAGGTGCTTTGTAATCAGCCTCACTACCTTCCTTCACCAGAAGAGGGAGTTCATCAGACCTCAATGGTGAAGGGGAAAATGAACTCACAGCAGTACCTCCCCCTTGAGGAGGGGTCACCGAACCCTCATCCACGCCGCAAAGGCGATCAGGGTGAGCCCGATGAAAGGTCTCCGTCTAGCCAGACGGGAATCCAGTATCTTCTCTACCTCATATTCCATGTTACCTTCAACTAATACAGGGTCCGGAGGTGCCACCCCAGGAACAACTGGTTCACAAACCTCTTCAACAAGGGCTAAGTGACAGCACATGTGAAAAAGACTTGGGTATACTAATAGATCACAGACTGAATATGAGTCAACAGTGTGATGCAGCAGCAAAAAAGGCAAATGCAATTCTAGGATGTATTAACAGAAGCATACAGTCTAGATCACGTGAAGTCATTATTTCCCTCTACTCCTCTTTGGTCAGACCTCATCTGGAATATTGTGTCCAGTTTTGGGCACCACATTTTAAAAAAGACATCAACAAACTGGAGCAAGTTCAGAAAAGAGCGACCAGAATGGTGACCGGTCTGCAAACCCTGTCTTATGAGGAAAGGTTGCAGGATTTGGGAATGTTTAGTTTGCAAAAGAGAAGACAGAGGAGACTTAATAGCTGTCTACAAATATCTAAAGGGCTGTCACATTGTAGAAGGATCAACTTTATTCTCATTTGCACAAGGAAAGACTAGAAGCAATGGGATGAAACTGAATGGGAGGAGACACAGATTAGATATTAGAAAAAACTTTTTGACAGTTAGAGTGATCAATGAGTGGAACAGGCTGCAACGAGAAGTGGTGAGTTCTCCTTCAATGGAAGTCTTCAAACAGAGGCTGGACAGACATCTGACTGGGATGATTTAGCGAATCCTGCTTTGAGCAGGGGGTTGGACCAGATGGCCCAGGAGGTCCCTTCCAACTCTACGATTCTAAGGACTTATGAAACACATTATGAATTTTAAATGTGACAGGAAGAGCCAAACGAAAAGAGACCGGATTAATAATCTCCAAAATCTTGTAAGGTCCAATAAATCTAGGCTTAAACTTAGAAGAAGCCACCTTCATAGCGATATTTTTTTTTGATAACCAAACCATATCACCAACCTTAAACTGGGGACCAATGGTCCTATGTCGGTTGGAAAACCGCTGGGCCTTTTCCTGGGAGAGAGATAACTTATCCACCACTTGGTCCCAGATCTGGTGCATTCTCTCCACCACAGTGTCAACACCTGGGCAGGCAGAAGGCTCCACCTGCCCTGAAGAAAATCGAGGATGAAACCCAAAGTTACAAAAAAAAGGTGAAATGAAAGTGGCAGAACTAGCTCTATTATTTAAAGCAAATTCGGCCAAGGGCAAAAATGAAACCCAATCATCCTGATCGGCGGAAATAAAACATCTCAAAAACGACTCCAAGGTCTGGTTTGTTCTCTCCGTCTGCCCATTGGTCTGAGGGTGAAAAGCAGAGGAGAAGGACAACTGAATTCCCAGCTTGGAACAGAAAGTCCTCCAAAATCTAGACACAAATTGAACTCCTCTGTCAGATACAATGTTCTCAGGAATCCCGTGCAAGCGAACCACCTGTTGCAAAAACAGGGGCACCAACTCAGAGGAAGATGGCAACTTAGGGAGTGGTACAAGATGAACCATCTTAGAGAACCTATCACAAATCACCCAAATAACAGTCATTCTCTGAGAGACAGGCATATCAGAGATGAAATCCATTGAAATATGGGTCCATGGCCTCCTGGGGACCGGCAAAGGCATCAACAACCCACTAGAGCGAGAACAAGGTTTAGACCGGGAGCAAGTCCCACAGGACTGCACAAAATTCCTGACATCACGAGACAAGGCGGGCCACCAAAAAGACCGACTCACCAGATCTCTAGTACCAAAAATACCTGGATGACCAGCTAATGCAGAGCAATGAACTTCAGACATCACTCTCTTCTTCCACTGGTCAGGAACATACAACTTTCCACTGGGACAACGTTCAGGTTTGACCTCCTGGAACTCTTCCAGAGCACGTCTCAAATCGGGCGAGATGGCAGAAAGAACTACCCCTTCGCCTAAGATGGTAGCAGGCTTGGTCACCACAGGAGAATCAGCAAAGAAGCTCCTAGAGAGGGTGTCTGCCTTGACATTCTTAGTGCCAGGAAGAAAAGAGACCACAAAATCAAAACGTGTAAAAAACAAGGCCCACCTAGCCTGTCTAGGGTTCAAGCTTTTGGCCGACTCCAGGTAAATCAAATTCTTGTGGTCAGTGAGGACCACGACTTGGTGTTTAGCTCCCTCCAACCAATGTCTCCACTCCTCAAATGCCCATTTCATGGCCAACAGTTCCCGATTCCCCACATCATAGTTACGTTCAGATGGAGAGAACTTTCAGGAAAAGAAAGCACAGGGATTCATTTTAGATGTTACAGGATTCTTTTGGGACAAAACAGCTCCTGCACCAATCTCAGAAGCGTCCACCTCTACCTGGAACGGGAGTGAGACATCAGGTTGCCGCAAAACCGGGGCAGAAGTGAATCTTCGCTTCAGCTCCTGAAAGGAAGAACCAGCCTCCGGAGACCAATTCAACACATCAGCACCCTTTTTAGTCAGATCAGTCAATGGCTTGGCAATACTAGAAAATTTTGCTATAAATTTCCGATAAAAATTAGCAAAACCCAAAAACTTCTGGAGGGCCTTCAAAGAAGTTGGCTGAACCCAATCATAAATGGCCTGTACCTTGGCCGGGTCCATTTCAATAGTTGACGGAGACAAAATAAATCCCAAAAATGAAATCCTCTGTACCCAAAAAGTCATTTCGATCCTTTGACATACAGGGAATTCTCCCTCAAGATCCAGAACACAGTCCGAACATGTTCCACATGAGAATCCCAATCCTTGGAGAAGATCAAAATATCATCCAGATAGATAATCAAAAATTTATCCACAAAGTCTCGGAAAATGTCGTTCATGAAGCACTGGAAGACAGAAGGGGCATTAGTGAGCCCAAAATGCATCACCAGGTACTCAAAATGTCCCTCCGGAGTATTAAACGCCGTCTTCCATTCATCCCCATGCTTAATGCGGATAAGATTATACGCCCCCCTGAGGTCAAGCTTGGTAAACCAGCAAGCACTTTTAACTCTGGAGAATAGATCCGAAATCAGGGGTAACGGATACTGATATTTAATAGTAATTTTGTTGAGGGCACGATAATCAATACAAGGCCTTAATGAACCATCCTTTTTGGCCACGAAAAAAAAAAACGGCACCTAAGGGTGACAAGGATGGTCTAATATGACCCTTCTCCAACGCCTCCTTAATATAGGATCGCATAGCCTCGTGCTCGGGTACAGATAAATTGAAGAGCCGACCCTTGGGAAATTTACACCCCGGGCTCAGTTTAATTGCACAGTCATAACTCCTATGAGGAGGCAAAGACGCAGACTCATTCTCACTAAATACATCCTAAAAGTCAGCCAAATAGTCAGGAACATCATGCGACTGAGGAGAGGTGGAAAAAAACGGAGCCTCACTAAGGGCACACCGACAACCCCAACTCACCACAGACACAGATTTCCAATCCAAAACTGGATTATGAATTTGCAACCAGGGAAACCCCAGAACAATGGTATCATGCAAATTTTGCAACACCAAAAATCTGCAATTTTCTTGATGGTCTGGGGCGACCCACATTACCACCTGGGTCCAAAACTGAGGTTTATTTTTCGCCAAAGGAGTAGCATCAATCCCCCTCAAAGGGATTGGCGTCCGCAGAGGTGTCATCAGAAATCCACAACGTTTAGCAAAATCCAAGTCCATTAGATTCAGGGCTGCTCCCGAATCCACAAAAGCCTTGGCGGAAAATGTGTACAGGGAGCAGATCAGAGTAATTGTCAGAAGAAACTTAGGTTGAACACCACCCACAGAAAACGTGTGTGCAAAACGTTTCTCTCGTTTAGGACAGACAGAAATAATATGCGAGGCATCTCCACAAAAAAAAACACAGCATATTACGCCTTCTGAACTCCTGACGTTGCTCCCTGGACAAAACTCTATCACATTGCATAGGTTCAGACACTTGTTCAACAGGTGGCAACACCTCTCGTGCAGTCCTGCGTTCACGTAAACACCGATCAACCTGAATGGCTAATGACATAGAATCGTCAAGACCAGAGGGAACAGGAAATCCCACCATAGTATCTTTTACGGCTTCTGACAAACCCTTCCGAAAGAGAGCTGCCAAGGCATTATCATTTCAGGTAGTAAGGACCGCCCACTTTCGGAATTTTTGACAGTACAATTCTGCAGAATCTCGACCCTGGCTCAATGCCAAAAGGGTCTTTTCAGCCTGATCAATAGCATTAGGTTCGTCATACAACAACCCCAAGGCTTGAAAAAATGCGTTCACATTAGCCAGAATAGGATCATCTGGTTTCAAAGAAAACGCCCAATCCTGGGGATCGCCACGCAGCAAAGAGATGACAATTTTAACCTGCTGCGCGGAGCTCCCTGACGAGTTAGGCTTCAAGGCAAAAAATAATTTACAATTATTTTTGAAATTCAAAAATTTAGACCGATCCCCAAAAAACACATCAGGAGTAGGGATCTTTGGTTCAGCAGCATGTGAATGAGCAAGGTAGGCGGATATTCCCCGCACTTCCGCAGCGAGCTGCTCCACACGATCAGACAATTGCTTTATCTCCATTGAGAGAAACAAAAAAAAAATTTCCCCTACGGCCTCAGAGATATAGAGGAAAAAATATACACACCTTTTTTTTTTTGCAATTCTTTCCTGCTATTGAGTACCCTAGTATCTGCGGTATGGCAGGTGATTCTGTTATGAATGAGTCACCGTAGGAGGCAAAAACAGAAATACTAGCTAAGTCCAGAAAACCAGAGAAGTTGGCAGCTATCGGATTGCAGACCCCTGAACCTAACAACAACAACTAGCAGTAGCCGTGGGGGGTTCCTACGGTGCCCTAGACCCCTCGATCACAGCCGGAGAACTACATAGCCTAAAGACAGAAAGGAAAATCTAAACTGCCCCAGAGCAGACCCCAAAGCAATAGGCAGCCCCCAACATATAATGACGGTGAAGCAAGATGAAAAAACACTCACACAGATAGAAAGATAGGCTGAGCAAATGATGGGGCCCAAGCTAACTAAATAGGACAGAATAGAAAAGCTGCTGTCTGCAATCCGCCAAAACCCTCTCAAAAAACAAGAGCCAACAGACTGATAGGGAAAAAAGCCCTGAAGATGCTAGGCTTCAAAAAGACTATATCAGTACTCAGGTATTATCTGAAGACAGAGCAAAAAGGAATTCAGCTCATCCAGCAGGGAAAGGCAGAAATCCAGAAAAACAAGGCAAAACAAAACCAAAACACAAATGCAAAAAGTAGAGCAGAAAACTTAGCTTTTGAGGAGCAGGAATCAGACTGGTCTCCAAGAATCCCTCAGAGTAATCACCCGCAAGGCAGAAGGGCGCCGGCTGCCTTATATCCAGTCAGCCATCCCAGTCACCCAGTCATCATCATTCTGCTCAGGTGCTTTGTAATCAGCCTCACTACCTTCCTTCACCAGAAGAGGGAGTTCATCAGACCTCAATGGTGAAGGGGAAAATGAACTCACAACAGGACGCAGAATGAACGAAAACCAGCATTTCTTGAATTTCTTTGGGGGGGGGCATTTACACCATTCCACATGTGGTAAAATTGATAAAGTGATTTTATTCTTTGGGTCAGTACAATTACAGTGATACCTCATTTATATAATTTTTTTATGTTTTGGCGCTTTTATACAGTAAAAGCAATTTTATATAAAAATAATTATTTTTGCATCGCTTTATTCTGCGAGCTATAAATTTTTATTTTTTCCTGATGACACTGTATGGTGGCTTGCTTTTTGCAGGAGAAGATGACGTTTTAAGTAGTACCATGGTTATTTATATCCTAGTTTTTGGATCTCGTTATTGCACTTTTTGATCGGCGGTATGATGATAAAGCATTGTTTTTTGCCTTGTTTTTTTTGAAGGGGTTCACTAAAGGGGTTACCCAGTGACACAGTTTTATAGGGCGGGTCGTTACGGATGCGGCGATACTAAATATGTGTACTTTTATTGTTTTTTTATTTATAAAAAAAATATTTATTAGGGAGTATTTTTTTTTAATTTATTTAGCAATTTTTAAAAAATTATTTTTACATTTTTTCTTTTTTTTTACTTTATTACTTTGTCCCAGTGTGGGACATTAATACATTGTGTAAGATCGCTGATCTGGCACTTTGCATAGCACTGTGTCAGATCAGCCATCTGACAGGCAGTGCAGGAGGCTTTCTCAGCAGGCACTGAGAAAGCTGCCTCTCTGCAGGACCCGGAAGGCCCCCGTGACCATCTTGGATCCGGGGGCCTGCAGGGAGGAGGCCCACGGAACAACGTTAGCACATCGCGTTGTTCCGAGGGGCTCAGGGAAGCATACAGGGAGCCCCCTAACTGCGCGATTCTTCCCTATGCCCCCAGTACATTGCGATCATATTTGATTGCAGGGTACCAGGGGTTAATGTGCCGGGAGTGGTTCGTGACCTCTCCTGGCACAAAGTGCCGGTGTTAGCTGTGATAATCAGCTGTCACCCAGCCGCAATCAGCTGCGCTCCCCCCGAGATCGCTATGACGTACCATCCCGTCCATGGGCATACGGGCCCAGGGCACCTGGACGGGATAGTACGTCAGATGTCAGAAAGGGGTTAAAACTGAAGTCCACTCAGTTGGTGCAAGTAATTACAGTTAAAACCAGAAGTTTACTTACACTATATGAAAAGACACATATGCATGTTTTTCTCAATAACTGACATTAAATCAGAATAAACCTTTCCTGTTTTAGGTCAATTAGGATTACCATAATTATTAATATTTGCCAAATGCCAGAATAATGAGAGAGAATGCTTTAGGGCATTTGTATTACTGCAAAGTCAAAAATTTACATACACTAATATTACTATGCCTTTCAACAATTCTGGACTGCCCATATGATGATGTCATGTGTTTGAAAGTTTCTGATAGGTTTTTTTTGTCAATGTTTGAGTTAGAGACACACCTGTGGATGAATTTTAGTGCATACATGAAACACACTGCTTCTTTGTGTAGTATCATGGGAATTTCTAAAGAAATCAGCCAAAATATCAAGAAGAGAATTGTTGACTTGCACAAGTCTGGCTCATCTTTGGGTACAATTTCAAGATACCTGAAAGTGCCTCGTTCATATGTACAAACAATTATACGCAAGTACAAACCAGATGGGAATGTCAAGCCATTATACCGCTCAGGAAGGAGAGTTCTGTGTCCCAGAGATGAATGTTCTTTGGTCCAGCATGTGTATATCAACCCATGGACAAAAGCAAAAGACCTCTTGAAGATGATGGCGGAAGCAGGTAAGATTGTGTTAATATCCACAGTGAAACGAGTACTGTATCAACATGGGCTGAATGGCCTCTCTGCCAGGGAGAAGCCATTACTCCAAAAGAACCATAAAAAAGCCATATTAATGTTTGCAAATGCACACAGGAACAAAGACCTTAATTTTTGGAGACATGTCCTGTGGTCTAATGAACCTAAAATTGAACTTTTTTTTGCATAATGACCATTGTTCTGTTTGGTGGAAAAAGGGAGAAGCCTAAGAACATCATCCCAACTGTGAAACATGGGGGTGGCAGCATCATGTTGTGGGGTTGTTTTGCGGCAAGAGGGACTGGTGCACTTCCCAAAATAGATGGCTCCATGAGAAAAGAAGATTATGTGGCAATACTGAATCAACATCTCAACACATCAGCCAGGAAATTAAAGATTGGTTGGAAATGGTCTTCCAAATGGACAATGACCCAAAGCATACTGCCAAAATGGTATCAAAGTTGTAGTAGTCAATGTTTTAGAGTGTCCATCACAAAGACCTAATCTCAGTCCTATTGAAAATGTATGGGCAAAGCTGAAAAGGCCGGTGCGAGCAAGGCGACCAACAAACCTGGATCTGTTACACCAGTTTTGTCAGGAGGAATGGGCCCAAATTCCAATCAACTATTGTGAGATGCTAGTGGAATGGTATCCCAAACGTTTGACCCAAGTCATTCAGTTTAAGGGCAATGTTACCAAATACTAATGAAATGTATGTAAACTTTTGACTTTGCAGTAATAAAAATGTCTTAAAACATTCTCTCATTATTCTGGCATTTGGCAAATAATAATAAGTATGGTAATCTTTATTGACCTAAAACAGGAAAGGTTGATTCTGATTTCATGTCAGATAGTGAGAAAAACATACATATATGTCTTTTTAAATAGTGTATGTAAACTTCTGGTTTCAACTGTAGATCATCAACAGACAATTGCAAATCTCTACCAGAAAGTTCTTCTTTGATCTGACTGGCTATGTTGGCATAGAGCAAAGCCAGAAGTGTATGATTGTTCCAAGCCAATTCAGGAGACAGGGTATGTAACAGGATGGCATAATGTCCAATAGAGTTAGTCCCTTGTCTAAGCCAGACCTTGATGATTAAACACTCTATGGAAGGCACACAGAAAGCATTGTAGATAATACAACATAGGATCGTCCTTTTCAAACAATTGTGTGGCTCAAGACAAAGTATCTCCATTTAAAAAAAAATATGCCAATATTGACAGGTCAGTAAGAAATTACTTGTTAAAAAATTCCAAGTGCAGTGGGCATTGGTTCACAAAGCTTCAACAGGTCTTAGAATCTCCATCAAAATGGGCAGGAGTAGGCAAATGTGGAGATGTTCCCCCCAAAAAATGTCCTAGGTTAAGACATTGTGGAAGCTGTTGAGGAGCCAGAGTTGTAACCACAATAGTTTGAGGCAGTGCATCCATGAGAGCTGAGAGGTCATGTATAGCTTGGACAACTTCCCATTGATATTATAGAAAGTTGCATAACCAGTTAAGATAATTCCTTCAAATCCAATTGCAATAATATTCATGCTGTTGCACCTTGGAATCCATGGTCTGAATCTTATGCTATTGGATCATCTTCTGAGGTGGATTATTTAAACCATTGGTAATGGGGAGGGACAAGCAGACGGGACTTGCCAGATGGCACGTGGATGATATGCTGAATGGCAGGTAGTAAGGCAGTTAAGAAAACACCAAAGACACAGAAGCCATGATTGTAAACATACACAGGAATTGAAGATGTATGATCAGTCCATGACATGCAGCAAGCAATTGGTAAAAGACAAAATTGTTTGCGATCAGTAGACAGATTGTCCTTGTCATAGATGAAGGCAGCAGTGATAAATAAGCAAACTGAATTTGGTAGAGAATAGACACACTATTGCAATAATGTTTGTAGTGTGAACAACACCAGACAAGAAATTCTTCTGCTTATTGCAAAAGAAGGGTCAACTGAAAGTCTGAGCCAGCCTTGAAGTTCAGATAGTTGATTCTTAGCTGACAGAAATGGTGATGGGGATGCTAAACAACATGGCAACTGGATATAAATCTTACTGAATACTCAAAACACACATAGAGTAGCTGTCTGAATTGGCAATAAAAGGCCTTGAGTGCTGATGTCACAGGCCTTTTCAGGCGACGGGGAAACTGAAAAATTTGACACAGACCACAGCAAAGAGAGGTGGCTTTAGAATATGGGAGCAGGGCCCAACCCTGGAGCAGAGAGAGAAGAGTAACATATAGCTTATAAAACATGGACTATACATGACTTCAGCTTCGTGGGAAGCTGAGACTGGGTGACATTTCAATCTTAGGAAGATATGCATCTGAGTTAGTGTGAGATGTGCAGGACTTCAACTTTGAGGAAGTTGGAGATCTGTGGATGGTGGGAGATTGGCAGCACTTTCACCAGGAAAGTGATCTGTTTGTTCTAGTTCTGTAAAACTGTAAGCTTAATGGAGAACTAGTAGAAGGTAAAGAGAAAAGGTTATCTCAATGTGTTCTTGGGTGTTAAACCCAATGATTACAGAGTAAGTAGAAATTTTCAAGTGTTGCATGTTGCACTGCAGGTCAGACTTGACTTTGTACAAGTATAGGTGGTTTGTTTGAAGGTAACATTGACCTGCACAGTGTTAGGCCCGTTTCACACGTCAGTGGCTCTGGTACGTGTAGTGACAGTTTTCTCATGTACCAGAGATATTGACTCACATAGACCCATTCAAATGAATGGGTCTATGCAGATTTCAGCGTGTTTTCAAGGACCGTGTGTCTGTGTGCAAAACACACAGACATGTCCATTTTGACCAGGACACACGGGCCGCAACATGTGCAGCACACGTGCACATGGAGAACAGTATACACTGTCCTCTGGGAGCACGGACGGCCGCTGGGGAAGAAGCGGCTACTGTAAGCTCTGGTCTCCTGCATGTGGTGCTGAACGCGGCTGTCATTATTCTCCCCTGCTCTGCTGGCAACAGTACGAGCAGGGAAGAATGAATGAAAAAAAATGACGTGGAGTCCTCCTTATATTTTGAACCAACCCAGCAAAGCTAGCAGGTGCGGACTGCTATTCTCAGGTTGGTAAGGGGCCATGAATATGGGTTCCACCAGCCTAAAAACAGCAGCCTATTAGATGCGCCTATTCTGGAGCTTTGTTGGGTTCTTCCCACTTGCCCTGTAGGGGTGGCAAGTGGGGTAATAAGGGGTTAATGTCACCTTTCTATTGTAAGGTGACATTAAGCCCGGCTTAGTAATGGAGAGGTGTCAATAAGACACCTATCCATTACTAATCCGATAGTAAGAAAAGGGTTAAATAAACACACACAGTAAGAATAAAGTCTTTTAATGAAACAATACACCACACATTTTTTTCCTCTTTATTACACTGCTAATCCCTTCTTGAATCCCTTGATCTCCTTTCAAAAAATGAAGAGAAAAACAACAAACAACAATATACCAGACCTGTCCGGCGCTCAGTCAAGTCCCATGGCATAAATCCATATCTGGGGGTTAATCAGTTTACACCCGGAGCGGTGCTAATGCCACTGCTCGGGCTGTAAACTACTGGGTAATGAATGGGAAACAGCACGCACAGGCTCAGTGACTAGCGGTGATGTCACTGAGTCTGTGTTCGCTGGCGGCATGAACTCCTGTGACCTCAGCACCATGGGAAAATGATGATGCTTTTTTTTTTTCTGTGTTTTTTACAGGAGGTCAAGGGATTCAAGATGGGATTAGCAGTGTAATAAAGATGGAAAAATATGTGGTGCATTGTTTCATTAAAAGACTTTATTCTTACTGTGTGTGTATTTATTTAACCCTTTACTTACTATAGGATTAATAATGGATAGGTGCCTTATTGACACCTCTCCATTACAAAGCTGGGCTTAATGTCACCTTGGGCAGCTGCGGGCTGCTGTTTTTAGGCTGGGGGGGGCCATGTTCATTGCCCCTTACCAGCCTGAGAATAGCAGCCCGCACCTGTTAGTTTTGCCGAGTTGGTTCAAAATATAAGGGGGACCCCACATTGTTTTATTTTCATTCGCTCTTCCCTGCTCGCGCTGTTGCCGGCAGAGCAGGGAGAATGACAGCCGCGTTCAGCACCACCTGCAGGGGAACAGGGCTTACTGTAATGCCACTTCCCCGGTGGCCGTCCGTGTGGTACTGATGCGGCACAAGGGCGGCACTCGTGTGCCACATGAATGTGCCACACAGACACACGGATACTGATATCTCCGGTACCGTGTTTTCCGGTACTGGAAATATCTGGACGTGTGAAACCACCCTTAGTAAGTGTGAAGTACTCATAAAATTATACTATACCTAAAGCCTGACTTATCTTAGAAATTCATTTAGAAATGTTTCTGTTAATACAATTTTAGAATTACAATCTGCATTGTAGAATATAGCCTTCATAAAATACCAACCAGTCCAGCATACTTCTTTGTCAGGGCTTCCAGCTTCTCTTCGGGTGTGTTCAGTTTGTTCAGGCTTTGGGCCAGAAGAGCAGCCTCTTTACCTTAAAATATAAAATATAACATTTCTTAAATATATGGGCTAATACTATTACAATTTACAGATGCAGCAAAAGTTAAATTGACAATAACTTATCACATTACATACCATTAAAAGGAACCAATGCAAAATCAGAAATATGTAGCAAGGAAGCTCTACGCTTCAAATTAAGTAGTCAAGTAAATAAGGACATATGAGTGCAGCTCAAAGGGATCCCATTACTGTGTGTGATGCAAGAAACTCACACGGGTCTCTCGCATCAACACTCGGCACTGCCGCCGGCACTCAGGACCGGAGCTGCGGCAGCATGTATTTCTATGCAGTCGCAGTTCCGGTCCTGAGTGCCAGCAGTAGCGCCGGGTGTTGATGCGAGAGACTTGTGCGAGTTTCTCGTATCACACACAGTAGTGTGATGCTGGCCTAAGGCTGTGTTCACATGTTGCATTTTTTCAGCGTTTTTTTCTCTGCAGGCAAAATCTGCTCTCTTGCCAATAAAAAAGCAACATCAAAAAAGCAGGTTTTGTGTGTTTGCCAAGATTTTTGCTGTGCTTTTTCACTTTTTTTTACTGTAAGTTTGTCAGCATACATTTATCTCCTGTGGATGATCACAAAGTTTAGTGCACGAAAAAAAAAATGTAATTCAGCTTCATCAGGTTTTGGCACCAGAAACGCAGTAAAATCTGATACTTGCATTTTTTGCTGTGTTTTTGCACTACCCATTGGGTGAAAAATGCTGAAAAACCGCTCAAAGAAGTGACATGTTGCATTTTACAAAAATGCAGCTCTTCGACAAAACAGTCAGGAAAAAAAAACAATCTGTGCGCGTGAGATTTCTGAAATCTCATAGACTTTGTTGGAACTGTGAAACGCTGCTGAAAATTTGGATAAAAAATGCAGCAAAAACGCAACATGTGAACATTGCCTAAATGTGTATGGGTTACAACTGGGCCTTGAGACTTACATTAAAGGGTTTGTTGAATCTTCTGATAAAAGTCTGCACTCACTGTATGGGACTGCAGACTGCTGAATCCTGACAGTGTGCATTGCATGGGTAATGTCGGTGAAAGCAGGCAGTCAAGTGACCACAAGTATGCAATTTGCATACTTCTGCCCACATTCGTGCAAAATATGCTTCTCTACCCTCAATGCCAGTGAATTGAGTGAATTTGAGAATGTGACCCCATGTACAGTATGTGAATGGCATACTTGCGGAAACATGACCCTTTTGCTCTCTCTAGCAATACTTGAGAATCCTGACAGTGTACATACCACATGCTGTCAGGATTCAGAGGTCTACAGACATATTGAGTGATGGCAGACTTTTATCAGATGACAACTCCTTTAACAGTTCCTTTGCCATATAAGAAGATGCCAGTGCTTTAAATGGAGTATGGTAGTTGGTGGGTCCATTGGTTTTAAGGCATAAGGGAAAACATACATATTTTAGAAGTTAAGTGCTATATATGACGATTGCACATGGTCGTGTATGTACAATACTCACTGTTGTACTCAGTTTGTATGTTAGCCTATTCATATACTGTATGTTAGAAAACCTAAGCAGTCAAAGTAGCCATGATGTGATGTATTCTTTAATAGTCCATAGATTATAATGTGGTTATATGCAATCAATAGCTTTTCTGACAAGTATAGAAAGATATCTTCTTGCTGAAAGGATATAATTCCCACTAGAGAATTAGCAAGCATCACATCAGCTATCCTCAGTCTTTCCTTATCTGTAAAGGTGGATGACAAGAAGAAACAAAGGTGGTTTCATTTGTTTAATTTGTGTTTTTGTGTTCAAACTACAGTATGTGACGATATCTCCAGTGAGGGACAAGAGCTTTTTCTAGCTTTTGTTTTCTGAAGGCAGTTTGCCTTTTGTAATGTAATCTTCTTTTGGTTTACGATTGGTCATTACAATAGAATATTACAAGAATCGCTAATAATTTTAAGATATGGCCGCGTTGTTAGCCATTTAAACATCACAGTCACTCTATGACTATAGCATTTGGATGGACTCGCACTCGTGTGATCGCGTGCACTAACTCCCATTGGTTCCTCTACTATGCGATCGTGAGTGACCTTATGGGTTACTATGAGACACCCATTGTTGTCATCTTGGTCCTATTATGAAGCTCGGTTGTAGGTCTAGCGCCATAGGAGACTGAAATGTTCACTATATGCTGCAATAGTGTGGTATTGCAGATCATAGTATGAGCAATCAAATGATCATAGATTGAAGTGCCTGAAGGGGACTAAAAAATAATGTAAAGAATAAATCATAAGTTTTTATATATCTATATATATAAAATTAAGTGCATGTGTGTGTGTGTATATCAGCCACGCCAACTCCATATAGCAACCAATCACTAAGCATCTTTCATTTCACCAGAGCTGTTTAAAAGAAGCTGAGCTGTGATTGGTTGCGATGAGCAACAGTTTTCCTTGTTGACAGTTGTGGTAACTGAGGCCTATTATTCTTATCATTTCTATGGTGCTATCGTGTGGCGCCCCCAGGAGTATGGTCGCCACAGTGGCATTGCCTTCCTCCTAGGGAGTGTGATGTCAAGCTTGGAAGCAATAAAGGATCTCTTTGGCAGTTAACCACAACACATAACACAGTTTCCATTCCAGGTCAGCAGAGGGAGCTCTGAACCAAAACTGGGGAAAGAGCTACTCTCTGGGGGCCAGGAAGGGGAAATTAGGAGTTCGAGTGAGGAGGGCAACGTGTGTGGACGTGGAGGAGAAGAGCTGGGAGATTGAGCAGAGAGATCTGGCTCATTCCCAGCTATAGCACATGATCTGGAGCCCGGTCTCCAATGCTGTACGGACACTGATGGTCCTGCAACAGAAACCGGAGGAATAGGAAGCTGTAAATGCTCTATTCCCACATAAGACTCGGAGGCACAACAGCGACGTGTGAGCCAGAAGAGGAAGACTACAGCTGTCTGCCATACGAGGGAGTTCTAAAGAGAATAAGCAAGTGGAACTTCAGTGTAACACAGTACTGCAAGTACTTAAAAATAAGCACTAGGAAGGAGACCACACAACATCTGCATAGAGAGATTCCTAAGTTGCTTCCAGGCTAGCCAGCTCCTGTGCCATCTGTAATCTGGACCCTGGACTGCATTTGCCAAGCAAAGTAAAGGTAAAGAAACTGCACCCTGTTGTGTCCTTGCCTTCTTCCTGCAACCCCATCAGCACGGCTACATCTCTGTGCCAGACACTACACCCTCTTCCTCAACACCTATCCTCACTGCCCTGGGATTACTGCCCTGCCTGTGGAGGGCCACAACATCATAGCTGCACCATACCATCTGTCCCAGAGGATCTGTCTGCAGCATCGGCTTAACATCTTCATTGCCGAACACCACAGGTGGCATCACGAATCATTCACTCATAAACTTTATTCCATCACTTAATCCCTTTTACATGGGTGCCCAGGGCCACGGACCGGGTCACCGCTGCTGTGACATTCCCCTTTGACAGACTGGCTCGGTACCGAGTACGCCACAGCCCTGGGAGGGCGACCCATTTTGGCGTCATGAACAGGATTTACGGAGCCCGGTGTCCCGGGTCCTGGGTGCCAGAGACTGTGTTGTGTGCCACAGACTGTCAGTGCCATCGCCGCCATTATCCCGCTGCTTGGCGCGCGTGGGAAACCAAGGGGGCAGGCCGTCATGGGCTGAGCCAGCCGAAAAGCGCGAAAAAGTGAAGTGCTGAGCGGGAAGAGGCCAGCACGCGAGAAGTGAGAAGCGGAGGCCTGCAGCCCCGGCGTCCCCCCCAATCGTCCAGCCGGAGGAGCGGTAACCGGTAAGCCAGTGCAACCCAGGGCCTGGCCCACGTTAACTAGGGGGAAGAAAATGTCTGAAGCAAGAGCAGACGCAGCGGCGGACGCCACTGCAAACCCCACAGCGCCACAAGCTGCAGGGCGCAGCGCAGCTGCGGCTCCCATAGTGCCGCTGCATCCAGCAGCCAGCGCTGCCTCCACAGCGCCACCAGAATCAGCGCCCACCGCAGCAGTCCCCATAATGCCGCTGTCCATGCCCTATATACCAGGAGTGGCCTGGCTACCGCAGTACTCAGGTGAGTCACATACCCTGAGACTGTGCAGTTTGTTTGAGGTGTATCCTCTGTCTGAAAGCCAGAAAATGAACATCCTTATTGGGCAGCTCACTGGTGCAGCGCAAAGGGAAGTAAAAGCCTGGCAGGACACTGATAAAGAGACTGTTAAAAAGATTCTGGCTAAGCTAAGAAGCACCTTTGACACTCGTACTGCAGCTGAAATAAAGATGAGATTCTTTGGGTGTAAGCAGAGAGCGCAGGACAGTATACGGGACTATGCTCTTAACCTGCAGGAGGCGCTGCGAGCCATAAAGCAGATTGACCCAGACAGTGTGAAAGATGGAGACAGACTGTTAAAGGAGCAATTTATTGAGGGCCTCTGATCCAGTACCCACAGAGCACAGCTGCGCATCATAGCCCTACAAAACCCTGACCTAGACTTTGCAGACTTCAAAGACAGGGCTATTCGGGTGCCGCATGAACCAAACGTCAGCCATCCGGCGCCCCCTAGGCGCCCAGCGATCACATACCATCAAGAAGCAGCATCTTTCCCTCTTAGCCTGGTGGAGGCTGATGCACAGACTCTGGACAAAGACCCTTCTGCCGAACTGCGTCTTCAGGTCCAAGAGCTGACCAAAAATATGGCTGCACTTGCCAAAACTGTGCAGTCCCTGCAGGTGTCATCAAAGGAGAAGATCCAGCTGGCCTCCAGTCCAGAGAATGTCCCATGGCTACGGAAGAAGAGGATCCCGCCACGCCAAGGGAGAGACAACGATCGCTATAACCAGAACGGACGTCCCATCTGTTGTCACTGCCACAAGGCAGGCCACATTGCAAGTTCTGTTATTTAAACGAGCAACCCCTGGGGCAGAAGGCCAACCCACAGGAGTAGGACCACAAGGCCCAAAGAACTGGCGAGCCAAGTATGTTGGAGGGTGACCGGTCCTCCCAGTGGTGATTGACAGCATCCCCATGAACGCTTTGCTGGACACTGGCTCTCAGGTGACAACTATGCCATATATCCTGTACAAGCGGTATTGGGCTGACTCTGAACTTACTCGCGGCCCAAGTGATAAACTGACAGTAGTTGCCAGCAATGGTCAGTCTTTGCCGCAAGTAGGATGTAAAGAGATTACTATTAAAGTGGGGCGAGTAGAGTTAAAATCTCAAGGTCTGATAGTTGTAGACATTGATCGACGAGAATGTAACCCAATGATGACCTTAGGTACTAATGTGATTGAAAATTGTCTTGCCGAGGTTATTGTTTTGATGCAACAGGTGGCTGAGACTGCTGGTTCCAGTGAACAACGAGTCCTGCAGAAGGAGATCAAGGCCCTGATGCAAAGACAGCAGGTAGAACTCTCTGGCGGAGAAATTGGCAGCGTCAGAGTGAGTGATTCTTTCCCCATTGCGATACCCCCCAGATGTGAAATGTTAATTTAGTGTCAGGCAGCCATAGGCCTCAGAGGAAAAGATTACCAAGCATTGGTAGAGCCAGTGTACTCTGATAGCCAGCCCACTGTCCTGACAGCCAGAGGGGTAGTTGATGTCCGCAAAGGGAGAGTACCTGTACGCCTCTTGAATTGTGGGGAGGAGGAGGCCACAATACCTCGGTATGCCACAGTTGCTAAGCTGCTTACTGTCAGTAACAATGCAATACGGGCAGCAGAGCTCTTGGTCTCATCCGACCAGGTGGAGGACAATGACTCTGTAAAGCAGCTAGAGGAGTGGTGTCAGCAGCTGCATGTGGGAACTGACTCCACCCCTCCATACCAAAAGAGTGGGGTTTACCGAGTGACTCAGGAGTATGAGCGGATATTCAGTAAACACCCTCTAGACTTTGGGAAGGCAAAAGGGGTTCAACACCATATCCCCACTGGAGATCATCCACCCATTAAAGAAAGGTACCAGCCTATACCCCCAACACAATACCAATGTGCCAAAAGTATGTTGCGGGAAATGAAGGAGGCTGGGGAGATCAGAGACAGTTGTAGCCCCTGGGCAGCTCCAATAGTCTTTGTGAAAAAGAAAGATGGTACCATGAGAATGTGTGTTGATTACAGAAAAATTAACAGCATTACACATAAGGATGCCTACCCATTACCCAGAATTGAGGAGTCATTAGCCGCACTTAAAACTGCTAACTATTTTTCCACCTTAGATCTCACTAGTGGGTATTGGCAGGTTCCCGTGGCAGAGGCAGACAAGGAGAAAACAGCATTTACTACACCAATGGGTCTCTGCGAGTTCAACTACATGCCGTTCGGGCTCTGCACCGCCCCAGGGACATTTCAACGGCTAATGAAGTGCTGTCTTGGACACAAGAACTTCAAGACAGTTCTGTTGTACCTTGATGATGTCATTGTTTTCTCCAAGACTTATGAAGACCATCTGAAGCACCTGGCTGAGGTGTTTGAAGCCTTGTCCAACTTTGGCCTGAAAGTGAAGCCATCCAAATGCCACCTCCTGAAGCGCAAGGTACAGTACCTCGGTCATGTAGTGAGTGCAGAAGGTGTGGCACCGGATCCTGACAAAGTCACTGTCATCCGGGACTGGCAGAAGCCCAGCAACCTCCATGAAGTACGTCAATTCCTCGGGTTGGTAGGCTACTACCGAAGGTTCATCAAAGGCTTCACTGAGATAGCCACCCCTATGCAAAATCTTCTGGTGGGCCAACCCAAGAAAGCCAGGAAGAAGAGTCCTACATTTGTATAGAATGAGGAACTGGAGAGGTCCTTCACTTGACTGAAGATAGCTCTCACAGGAGATGAAGTTCTGGCCTACCCAGATTATGACCAACCATTTTTTCTGTATACTGATGTCAGCAACGTGGGACTGGGAGCGGTACTGTCACAGGTACAGAATGGCAAAGAAAGAGTGATCTACGCCAGCAGGAAGCTTCGTCCCATTGAAAGGAACCCTGACAACTACAGTTCCTTCAAACTGGAGTTCCTCGCCATAGTCTGGGCTGTGACTGAATGATTCAAGCATTACCTAGCTTCAGCCAAGTTTACCATCTTCACGGACAACAACCCATTGACTAACTTGGAGACTGCAAAGCTAGGCACACTGGAGCAGCGATGGATGGCCCGGCTGTCTAACTATAAATTCACCATCAAGTACCGAGCGGGGCACAAGAATGCCAATGCTGATGCGCTGTCCAGAATGCCCAATCTGCCAGATGCAGGAGAAGACCCTGAGGCACTCGAAGAAATAGAGTTACCTGCCTTCCACCGGCCAATTGCGGCCCAACGTGCCCAAGGAGTGAGAAACAGACGGTCTATCGTGAAAGAGGCCACCCTAAATCCATTGCCTCATCATGACTGGGCAGAAACCCAGGATAGCGACCCCGCAGTCCGTCTGGTAAAGGAGCTACTGTCACAAGCTGACTCACGCCCAGATCCAGATGCTCCTGAAGAAACCCAGCAGTTGTGGAAGGAAAGAGGCCGGCTGTTCATCTATGAGGGAAAGCTATGCCGGAAGAGTATCAATGCCCACACTCATGAGTTGGTCTGGCAAGTGGTAGTCCCAAAGAGGGAGGCATCAATGGTCTTGGAAGCATACCACAATAGAGCTGGACACTTCGGATGGAGAAGTTGGAGGCCTTGCTCTGGGAGAGATTCTATTGGGCTGGTATGAGGAAAGCCATTGAAAATTGGTGCCGGGAGTGTGGACAATGTAACGTGCGCAGAAAGGACCGTAACAGCCAGCGAGCTCCTTTGCAGCCAATAATAACCAAACAGCCACTTGAGTTGGTAGCCCTGGACCATGTGAAGCTGGTTCCAAGCCGTTCAGGCTACATTTATGCTCTTACCATCGTTGACCACTACTCAAGATTCCTGGTAGTTGTGCCTGTCAAGGATCAAACAGCCAGGACAGCAGCCAGAGAATTCCAGCAGCACTTTTGACGACCACATGGATATCCCGAGCGAGTGCTAACAGATCAAGGTCCAGACTTTGAGGCAGAAGTGTTCCAGGAATTCTGCAACTTGTACTGTTGCAAGAAGATCAGGACAACACCGTACCATCCACAGACCAATGGCATGTGTGAAAAGATGAATCAGGTGGTGATCGACCTACTGAAGACCTTGCCTTTGGAAGAGAGGAACCTGTGGCCAGAGAAGTTACCAGATCTGGTAGACCTCTACAATCACATTCCTGTGAATTCCACCAACTGCACTCCAGCCTACCTAATGAGAGCGAGGCCTGGCAAGCTGCCTATTGATTTGGATATGGGAGTCCTGACACCTGAGGTAACATCACCAGATGCTGACTGGGATACAGAGCGGCAGCAGCAGTACCGTAGAGTACAAAAGTGTGTAGAAAAGTGTCTAGCTCAGGCGAGACAAAAACAGGAAAAAAAGAACTACAATCGACATGCACCTGCAGTTCCCTTGTCACCAGGAGAATAAGTCCTAAAGAGGAAAAGAAGGATGCATAAATTGGATGACTAATGGGAAGCTGAACCCTACACCGTCTTACCATCAAACTTTGACAACACCAAAGTGTGCCTTATCAGTAAGGATGGAGGAGAAACCTCATCAGCAGTATCGAGGGATCATCTGAAACTGTGCCCTGACTAGCTAAAGGACAGAATGGAAGAAGAAAACAACCTTCAGCCCATAGAGGAAGGAGAAGAAAAGGTCAGCACTGTACTTGGAGAATTTCCTGCAAACTGGACAAGAATGGATCAAGCCATCGCAGTTCCTGTCCTAATCTTTCCCCAGCCTACTGCAACTGAAGTAGCAGAGACTCAAGACAACTCTGAAAATCAGGAAGTTCAGGCAGCAGATGTTACACCAGCAGTTTAGTCAGAGAATCTTCGCCCTGCCAGTGGTGAATCTGTCGTGCCCATAGTGAGTCTAAGAGTTCGCAGACGGCTACTTCCCAGTTTACCCACACCAGTGATACATAGGTCTGTCCGTAGTACCCAAGGTATTCCACCCCTAAGGTTCCGCATATAGATAAGTTTTGTAAATGTTAATTTGAAAATATGCAACGTTTCAAGTTTTGTGCCAACAGAGACTCTGTAAGGCTTTTTGGATATTTTATTTTGTTTCAATGGACAGTTGGGCCACAGGACTATGTGTGGTCAAAACTCTACTCGTAAATAGTTTACCAACTTGCTCAGGAATTGCACCATGGACATTGACGCTTGGACTAATCGTCATCAGGACTATTTTTGAGCTTTGGGTTTTTCTTTTCTTTGTGTTTTTGTATTTTTTCACTTTTGGAAATCTTGTTATATTTATAATCGTTTATATGTTTACATGTTTCTTCTTCAGTCCGAGAGTACTGAATTGCACTAGGGGGGAATGTGGCGCCCCCAGGAGTATGGTCGCCACAGTGGCATTGCCTTCCTCCTAGGGAGTGTGATGTCATGCTTGGAAGCAATAAAGGATCTCTCTGGCAGTTAACCACAACACACAACACAGTTTCCATTCCAGGTCAGCAGAGGGAGCTCTGAACCAAAACTGGGGGAAGAGCTACTCTCTGGGGGCCAGGAAGGGGAAATTAGTAGTTTGTGTGAGGAGGGCAACGTGTGTGGACGTGGAGGAGAAGAGCTGGGAGATTGAACAGAGAGTTCAGGCTCATTCCCAGCTATAGCGCATGATCTGGAGCCCGGTCTCCAAGGCTGTACGGACACTGATGGTCCTGCAACAGAAACTGGAGGAATTGGAAGCTGTAAATGCTCTATTCCCACATAAGACTCGAAGGCACAACAGCGACGTGTGAGCCAGAAGAGGAAGGCTACAGCTGTCTGCCATACGAGGGAGTTCTAAAGAGAATAAGCAAGTGGAACTTCAGTGTAACACAGTACTGCAAGTACCTAAAAATAAGCACTAGGAAGGAGACCACACAACATCTGCATAGAGAGATTCCTAAGTTGCTTCCAGGCTAGCCAGCTCCTGTGCCATCTGTAATCTGGACCCTGGACTGCAATTGCCAAGCAAAGTAAAGGTAAACAAACTGCACCCTGTTGTGTCCTTGCCTTCTTCCTGCAACCCCATCAGCACGGCTACATCTCTGTGCCAGACACTACACCCTCTTCCTCAACACCTATCCTCACTGCCCTGGGATTACTGCCCTACCTGTGGAGGGCCACAACATCATAGCTACACCACACCATCTGTCCCAGAGGATCTGTCTGCAGCATCGGCTTAACATCTTCATTGCCGAACACCACAGGTGGCGTCACGAATCATTCACTCATAAACTTTATTCCATCACTTAATCCCTTTTACATGGGTGCCCAGGGCCACGGACCGGGTCACCGCTGCTGTGACATTCCCCTTTGACAGACCGGCCCGGTACCGAGTACCCCACAGCCCTGGGAGGGCGACCAATCGTCCTTCTGTAAAGCTGAACATAACACAATTTATTACCGAGCTGACACAGACCACCCTCTGACACAGACTGCAGGGGGAGCCCAGCATCACACAGGATAGGATTAGATACACAGCTCAGCAGACAGTATCACCCAGGATAGGATTAGATACATAGGTCAGCAGACAGTATCACCCAGGATAGGATTAGATACACAGGTCAGCAGACAGTAACACACAGGATAGGATAAGATACACAGCTTAGCAGACAGTATCTGATTAGATACATGGCTCAGCACACTGTATCATACAGGATAGGATTAGATACATGGCTCAGCAGAGAGTATCACACAGGATAAAATTAGATACACGGTTCAGCACACAGTATCACACAGGATAGGATTAGATACACAGCTCAGCAGATAGTAACGCACAGGATAGGATTAGATACACGGCTCAGCAGACAGTATCACCCAGGATAGGATTAGATACATAGGTCAGCTGACAGTATCACCCAGGATAGGATTAGATACACAGGTCAGCAGACAGTATCACACAGGATAGGATTAGATACATGGCACAGCACACTGTATCACACAAGATAGAATTAGATACACGGCTCAGCAGACTGTATCACACAGGAGAGGATTAGATACATAGCTCAGCAGACAGTGTCACACAGGATAGGATTAGATACACAGCTCAGCAGACTGTATCACACAAGAGATGATTAGATACATGGTTCAGCACACAGTATCACACAGGATAGGATTAGATACACAGCTCAGCAGACTGTATCACACAGGAAAGTATTAGATATACTGCTCAGCAGCAGAATGTGCCAAAGGAGAGGACATTTTCATTCCAAGAATTCCACTGTCACGGGGCAGTAGTGGGAAGACGGGACGAGGAACCAGGGCCCCTGAACTGCCCCTCAGTCTAAAGGGGGTGCCCTGACTTTCCTTAACTTGGGGGTACACTTAATGGTAGTGAGGCCCAAGTCTCCAACCTGTCCCTATCTCCTGTTTAGCCCTGAGCTAAACCCCCAACCCCCTCCCCAGGAGGTGAGACAGGGAAAAAGTGTACTACACCAATAACACACAAGGAAAGATACGACAGACACCTAAGGGTTAAATAAACTAAAAATCAAAACTTAGCTTTCTCTGCAGCCAATGCTCCGAGCAGCAGAGTAAGGCACCAGATTGAGGTTATAGCTGAAGTTAACAGCACACAGCCAGCTCCTGAGTCCAGCTTGGTTGATCTCCAAAGAGGAAAGAGTATCACCAACCTGAGTTGCTGCACCAGGTGGCCTAATAAAGGGAGGTGGGAGTGGCATCCACCTGCAAAGATAATTAATCACAATGCAGTAACTCCAGCGGCCACCAGGGGGAAAAACCCACCAGCAGATTAACTAAAGTTGTAGTAACACCAGCGGCTACCGGGGGGAAAAAACTGACATTAACCCCCGATGGCCAAAAAGGAAAAAAGTTTAAATGTGAGCAGCCCAAACTGACAGATCCAAAAATGGATTGTGACATCCACTCATTCCACCTGATTTGCCATTTGATTTTAAACGCCTCCAGTTTCCACTTCCACTGGCATTTGCAATGTCCATTAACAAAGCTCAGGGACAGTTCTTGAAAGTAGTAGCGATCAATTTGCAATCTCCATGCTTTTCTCATGGTCAACTTTACGTGGCCTGTTCAAGAGTTGGAACTGCCAAAAATCTGTTCATCTTTGCACCGAAAGGAAAAACCAAAAATGTTGTTTATCAAAAGGCTCTTGAATGAGTTTAAAATAAAATACTATCAATACTTGGGTAATCGTTTAGTTAATGTGTGTTGCAAATCTGTTGTGCTGAATATATGATGTGAAATGTTTTTATGTGCAATATAATCATTATAATTTGTTATAACTAACCACAGTTAGTTACTATGCCCGGGCAACGCCGGGCTATTCTGCTAGTCTCTATATATAAAAATGAATGTGTGTGTGTGTGTGTATCACCAACCAATCACGAAGCATCTTCCATTTCACTAGAGCTGTTCAAAAGAAGCTGAGCTGTGATTGGTTGCTATGACCAACAGTTTTCCTTGCAAACAATCACTAAGCATCTCTCATTTCACCAGAGCTGGTTAAAAGTAGCTGCGCTGTGATTGGTTGCTATGACCAACAGTTTTCCCACTTGACATCACCTCTGACATGGTGGGAGAAATTTAGCATCCCTGGGAACATAAGCTACCAGCCATTGTCTGCCCCCCTGAAAGGAGCAGAGATCACGACAGAAATGAATCCCCCTCCCGTGCCTATTTCCCCATCACACATCCTCCATCCCATAGGCACATCTTCCCTCTTAAAGGGATCATTGGTATGGAAGTCAGAGCAAATCCATACAGTGCTTTGGTACTGACGCCAGGTTCTCTTAAAGAGATCATTGGTATGGAATTTAGGGCAAATCCACTCTGAGCTTTGGTACTGACCCCAGGCCTTTCTTAAAGGGATCTCCGGTATGGAAGTCAGGGCAAATCCATCCAGCGTTTTAATTCGGACCCCAGGCCTCTCTTAAAGGGATCCCTGGTATGGAAGTCAAGGCATATACCTTCAAATGCTCTGGTACTGACCCCAGGCTCTCTTAAAGGGATCCCCGGTTTGGAAGTTAGGGCAAATCCACTCAGCGCTCTGGTTCTGACCCAAGTCCCCTCTTAAAGGGATCCTCGGTACAGAAGTGAGGGAAAATCCACTCTGCGCTTTGGTACTGACCCAGGCCTCTCTTAAAGGGATCTCCGGTATGGAAGTTAGGGTAAATTCCTCAGCGCTCTGATTCTCACCTCAGGCTTCTATTAAAGGGATCATTGGTATGGAAGTCAGGGCAAATCCACTCAGCGCTCTGGTTCTGACGCCAGGCCTCTCTTAAAGGGATCCCCAGTATGGAAGTTAGGACCGTTCCACTCAGCGCTCTGGTTCTGACTCCAGGCTGACTGGATGATGTGGGATATTAGTGGTAGTTGTCCGGTGGCTCTGGCTGATGGGATGATGTGGGATATTAGGGGTAGTAGTCCAGTAGCTCTGGATGACGGGATGATGTGAGATATTATGGGTAGTAGTCCAGTAGCTCTGGCTGACAGGATGATGTGGGATATTAGGCCGGATTTCACACAAGAGAGGAATACGGATGAGTGAGAGGCGTTAAAAAAATGCACTGCACACGGACCAATGATTCTCTATGGGGCAGCTCCCATCAGGTGTATTTTTCTCGCGTATATTTTACGGTCCGTGCCAATCGCAGCATGCTGCGATTGTCAGTGTATTACGCCCGTAGTACGCCAATGCAAGTCTATGGGTGCACAAAAAAAACGCATTACACACTGACCACATGTGTGACTTGCGAGAAATACGCACCCAGTGTCCTTTAGAAAAGCCAGCAATTCAGTGCACGATACAGTAAAATCACACTGACAGGTTTAATAAAGAATAGAAAGAAAAGATATATATACATAGAATGCATATATATATATATCTATATATATATATATAGATATATATATATACACACATGTCATAGAGACACATATATATATTTATATTTCCTAGAGTTCTACATAGCAGAATAGCCGCAAAATCAATTGCCGGCTTTTGTAAAATCATTCCCCAACCCGACATGAAATGACACATGGTTTACATACAGTAAACCATTTAATTTCATGTTTTTTTATATGTCTTTCACTAGTAATTAGATGAGGGTTTATGTGTAAAATTTGGGAGGTGTCGGTGTTAATTTAAGGGATGAATTCGTTGTAAAAAATTGTGTGGGCTCCCGCGGTAATTTGACAACCATAGAGGTAGGTGAGTGAGGGCAGATTTAAATAGCCTTGAGAGGGACCATTTTTTTTGGCCCCCCCTGGCTACAAAAATCTGCCCCCCTACACCCCAGAAAAGGCGCATCTATAAGATGTGCCTATTCTGGTACTTATCCTCTCTATTCTCATTGCCCTGTAGTGGTGGCTAATGGGTTAATACCATAGGGTTAATGTCACCATTCTATTGGAAGGTGACATTAAGGCTGGTTTCACATTTGCGTTTTTTTGCGCTGGAAAAAAACGCATACGTGCGCATGCGTTTTTTCCCCTATATTTAACATGGGTGCGGATACCTGCGCGCTGGTAAGCGCATGTATGCGATTTTCATGCGCTGCGTTTTTTTGGGGTGTGCGTTGGTATTTTCCAGATGCAGCATGTTGCATTTTTTGGCCCTGGAAAAAAGCGCATGCGCACGTATGCGCACGTTTTGCGCTAAAAATGGCCATTATAGCCTATGGATGCGCATACGTGCGCACTGGCATGCGCAGGTATGCGTTTTTTTAGCGCTGCGTTTTTTTCGTGGTGTCCACTTGTTGTCCTAGTTATAATCTTCTAAAGTCAAAAAAAAAAGTCTATATAAAGGAGGTGCCTGCCAAAACTCTGCCACTACTACACTGACAGATTGAAGAGCAGACAGTCAACCAAGAACCCATTATATCAGCGAAGAATGTGAGTATATTACATTATATGCCTGTCCTTTTAAATTATGTATGTACTAATGATTTTTATTATTTTTACATGCAGTATGTCTTCAGAATCAGAGTATTCCCCATCGCGGCAGGAATTGGCGCAAGCAGACCGTGAGGTGATTATTTTCGTGCATCTGGTAAGTATATCTGCTGCTTCTCCAAATCTCTTACGTTTTTTTCAACTTTTTTAAGACATCGTCATCATCATCTTCTGCGGACGGGACTAGTGAGGGCGAAGAGCAGGAGCAGCGAAGCCAAGTCCCGGTGGTGATACGGAATGTAAGTATCAAATGATTTGTAATGTTCTTTATTTTTTATCTTCTATTTTTAGTCTTTTTTATGTTTCTTTTTTTGTAACTTTTTATTCAATTTAAATTTGATTATTCTAATGAATGTGTTTTGTCTAGGTTCCACAACGGGATGAAGACGTCTACCTGGATAATGAGCAGCTCATCAGCCTGGTCCAGGAGCGTTCGCCATTGTGGGACAGCCGTGACCGGCTGCACAAGGACATTGTGGTGACCCGGCGGCTATGGAATGAGGTGGCCGCAGCGTTGATGGATGGCTGGGACAGCGCCACAGCATCCTCCAAAAAGGCGTTTAGTGAGTATTTCCCTGCTCTGTATTGTGCCGCAGTGACTGTTGTCCTTGACGGCACTGTTGGGTTTCGTGCTAGGCATATTCTAGCAGGAAACCCAACAGTGTAATCAGGGTCTACAGTGACTGCTTTGAGTATTGTATTGCTACATTGTGCCGCAGTGACTGTTGTCCTTGACGGCACTGTTGGGTTTCGTGCTAGGTGTATTCTAGCAGGAAACCCAACAGTGTCATCGGGGTCTACAGTGACTGCTTTGAGTATTGTATTGCTACATTGTGCCGCAGTGACTGTTGTCCTTGACGGCACTGTTGGGTTTCGTGCTAGGCGTATTCTAGCAGGAAACCCAACAGTGTCATCGGGGTCTACAGTGACTGCTTGGAGTATTGTATTGCTACATTGTGCCGCAGTGACTGTTGTCCTTGACGGCACTGTTGGGTTTCGTGCTAGGCGTATTCTAGCAGGAAACCCAACAGTGTCATCGGGGTCTACAGTGACTGCTTGGAGTATTGTATTGCTACATTGTGCCGCAGTGACTGTTGGCCTTGACGGCACTGTTGGGTTTCGTGCTAGGTGTATTCTAGCAGGAAACCCAACAGTGTCATCGGGGTCTACAGTGACTGCTTTGAGTATTGTATTGCTACATTGTGCCGCAGTGACTGTTGTCCTTGACGGCACTGTTGGGTTTCGTGCTAGGTGTATTGTAGCTGGAAACCCAACAGTGTCATCGGGGTCTACAGTGACTAATTTGAGTATTGTATTGCTACATTGTGCCGCAGTGACTGTTGTCCTTGACGGCACTGTTTTTTTTTTATCAACAGTGGACAAAGTCCGAACACGTTGGCGTTCGATCAAGGACCGCTTCAACAGTGATGTTCGTGCTGAGGGCCAGGTTCGCAGTGGATCTGCGTCAAGGACCAGAGCTAGATACCGTCACTATCACGCGTTGCAGTTCCTAAGACCGGTCCTTGCCACGAGATCGTAAGTATTATAAATTTTGGGGTTTTATTTTTATTAATCTGTGTTTTTCTAATCCACAGCTGATGCTTCTTGTAAAGGCATGGTAGTAATGATTTTCCTTTCTTCAACAGCACCTGGAGCAGCACCCTGCAACCTGGCCCTGGAGCGGTCCTTCCTCGGACGTCCTCTGACCCGTCCCAGCCATCCGACAGCCAGGAAGCACCTTGCAGGTCAACCACACACACAGCTGGTGACCAGGAAGCTGGGCCATCAGGTGTTCCCCTGTCCCAGGTCTCTGCCACTGGTTATGCGGGCACTACCCGCCAGCGGCAGAGGGCCTTGGACAGGAATGTCTTGCCCGAGTTTATGCATTTGAGCGAGACATTTAATTCCAGCCTCAAGTCACTGTCCGACAGAGTTGAAAGCGGTTTTGCACTCATGGAACGTGGTTTTAACCACTTTGAACACCGCTTCAATTCTGTAGAACAGCGCCTTGACCGTCTGGAGGCCGACCTCAACAGACCAGCACACCATTTTTTTAGTAAGATTGAAAAGGGCATGGCGGAACACCTTAGTCCTGATCAACAGCTGAATGTGCTGCAGGCCTGCAACAATGCTTTCTTGCAGGCTATGCAGCATAATCGGTACGGTCAGCAGTCAGTGGTGTCCTTTCCACCTGTGCCACCATTGACTCGCTTTACCTCATTACCGACTTGTGCTGCATACCACTGCACGGACACCTCTATTCAAAGCCAGGACACCCACCGTTACACCACCACAAGTCTGAGTGCAGCTGGTCACTTCACCGACACCACCATGGCAAGCGCTGCTCCTGTCTGGAGCACCACCGCCACTCCCATGCATGCGTGGAGCTCAGCCACCACTAGGCAAACATGGAACAGCCCTGCCGCTACAACAACATGTAGTAGCCCTGCCACCACCACTCTGCAAACCTGGACCATCACTGCCACCACCAGTCCTCCTGCAAGGACGAGCACTGACAACGAAGAGCAGCAGCAGCAGCAGCCACCTCAGCAGCAGCAGCCACCTCAGCAGCAGCCACCTCAGCAGCAGCAGCAGCCACCTCAGCAGCAGCAGCCACCTCAGCAGCAGCAGCAACCACCTCAGCAGCAGCAACCACCTCAGCAGCAGCAACCACCTCAGCAGCAGCAGCCACCTCAGCAGCAGCCGCCACCTCAGCAGCAGCCGCCACCTCAGCAGCAGCAGCCGCCACCTCAGCAGCAGCAGCAGCCACACCAGCAGATGGGGGACCTACACTCAATATTTGCCCCTAGTTCAAGGCGAAATCTATCAAGGCGGGCATTGGGCCAAAGTCGGTCCAGGCACACAAGCCTACGGCGACATGCCATTACAACTAATGTACCTGAACAGATTTCCTCTCCTCCAAGTGTTCCTAGTTTAATTCCCTTAACTGGACTACCTTCCCCCACAAGTTTTGTTGCCCCTTCCCCTCAAACACCGTCTTCAACAGCAAGTGTTGCATATTCCCTGCACACCCCCAAATTGAAACCATCTGCCCCCAAACGCCGGAAAAAATAATTTTTTGGTTTATTTTTGTGATAAAAAATAAATTTACATTTGTGGTTTACCATTACTAAGTTTCATTAATGTTGTTTGCGCCGCTCACACACACTGATGGGTAAATACATGTTAAAAACCAACCCAAGGCCTAGTATAGTCATATGTGAAATAACACGGACTAGTATAGTCATACCAAGGCCTAGTGTAATAACTCGAGTTTTACCAACTTGGATCTGGTTTCATGAAAAACAAACTGTTGAAACTTGTCTTAAAAATAAGTTTCTTTCTAGTTTCACCAGTTTGTTTTTTGTGAAACAAGATGCTAGTTGTTAAAAATCGAGTTATTACAGTAGGCCTTGGTATGACTATACTAGGCCGTGGTATTTCACATATGACTATACTAGTAGGCCCAAGGCCTACTATACTCATATTTGAAATACCACGGCCTAGTATAGTCATTCCAAGGCCTAGTGTAATAACTCTAGTTTTACCAACTAGAATCTGGTTTCATGAAAAACAAACTGTTGAAACTTGTCTTAAAAATAAGTTTCTTTCTAGTTTCACCAGTTTGTTTTTTGTGAAACAAGATGCTAGTTGTTAAAAATCGAGTTATTACAGTAGGCCTTGGTATGACTATACTAGGCCGTGGTATTTCACATATTACTATACTACTAGCCCCAAGGCCTACTATACTCATATTTGAAATACCACGGCCTAGTGTAGTCATTACAAGGCCTAGTGTAATAACTCTATTTTTACCAACTAGAATCTGGTTTCATGAAAAGCAAACTGTTGGTTTCAAGTTTCACCCGTTTGTTTTTCGTGAAACAAGATCCTAGTTGGCAAAAATTGAGTATGCCTTGTTATGACTATACTAGGCCGTGGTATTTCACATATGACTATACTAGTAGGCCCAAGGCCTACTATACTCATATTTGAAATACCACGGCCTAGTATAGTCATTCCAAGGCCTAGTGTAATAACTTGTAAGTTGGAATGGAGCAGATTACATTCATCCACTCAATGCTGACTTGTATTCCCCATGGACTTTCATTGGGGTTGGGTTTTGAGGGTTGTGTTTTGAGAAAATCACATACTTTGTTTTCAACTAGTTGCACAATTTTCTCTTGAAAAAAAATGGTTTCCTGATTCATGGCCTGCAGCTTTGCTCGTTCCAATATATTTCACGCAGACTAGCAATGCTGCATTTTAACTCATATGTGTATTTACCTGCCCAGGTGTGTGAACATCAAAAAATTCAGTTATACATGGGAAGTTTTTTATTAAATTGGAGTTTAAAAAATATAGTGCACTCAGTAATGGTATCAAATAAGGTTTTTTATTACCAAAAACAAACAAAAACATTACACCATTTCATCTTGCCAGTGCACCCGTCCTACATCAGAAATAAAGTAGGCCGCAAATTGGTCCCTCATTTGGCCAACTTCAACGGATGACCTGAGAGTGTGCTGAGTGAATTCAGGCAATGGGTTAGGAGCATCATCGTCCAGTTCAAAGGTCGGGTGCTCTTTAGCCATCACAAAGTTATGTAGAACCACACAGGCCTTCACCACCTCATCGACTGTTTCAAGTTTAAGATTAATGGCCGTGCCCAGAATTCGCCATCTGGAGACAAGAATCCCAAAAGCACACTTGACAGTTCTTCTGGCCCTGGTCAGCCTGTAATTAAATATTTTTTTGGTGTGGTCCAAGTCCCGGCTGGAGTAGGGTTTCAGTAAGTTTCCGCACATTTGAAAAGCCTCATCGCCAACCATTACAAAGGGCAGTGGCGGAGCTTCGGTGTGAGGAAGAGGCCGTGGCATAGGGAAATTAAATTGGTTGCCATACAACCTCCGGCCCATGTCTGAGTTTTTAAAAGCCTGTGAGTCATTACCACGGCCAAATGCTCCAATGTCCACTGCTACAAACATACATCCGGCATCCGCAATCGCAATGAGTACTATTGAAAAGTACTTTTTGTAATTATAGTACTCAGATCCCGTTCTTTGGGGTTTGATGATCCGTATGTGTTTACCATCAACAGCTCCCAAACAGTTGGGAAAATTGCATACTGTCCAGAATTTGTCAGCAATTTCCATCCACTTTTCAGCGGTGGGCAGGGGCATAAATTCTGGGCAAAGAACATTCCAGAGAGCCCGGCAGGTGTCAGCAACAATTCCAGACAAGGTAGAGATTCCAATACGGTACTGGAAGTGTAGTGAAGATAGGGTTTCTCCAGTCGCCAGGAATCTGTGAACAGACAAAGAAGTAAAATTAATATTTATGTATATTATTTTAAAAAACTATAAAATAAAATATTAGTACATTCACGAAAACTAATTACCCAAGGTTTTGAATACTAAATTTAAAAAAAAAACATCAGACCGCACCCCTTGGTTTTTAAAACATACCGTAATGTCACCAGTAGCCGTTCCTCAGGAGGAATCGCACGACGGAGCGGTGTGTCCTGTCTCCGGATGGATTGTTGGACACGAGCAAGCAAATCCATGAAACTTTCGTGGGACATCCTGATATAATCTGTAAATTTCTCCGGGTTTGCCTGTAGCTCGCTGTAGAGGGTGTGGTATGCCCCACGGCTCTCCCGGAGTTCAACAATCGGATGTATCCACATACGCCGCCGTCTTCGCTGCCTCTCTCTCTTCCTTTGTTCATGGCAAGCAACTGCATACGCCTGAGCCATCGCGATGTCCAAATCCAAGTTGAAGTGAAAACTCTTCCAGCGCAGATCCATGGTCACGAGAAGAATCAAGCAAATGTGAAGAATACTGTAGACAGGGTCTATATATTAACATACCACACCCACAATGAAGTCCCATTGGTCTTGTGTGTTGTTGAATGGTTGTTTTTTCATTTTTGTGGGGTTTTTCCAAAATCTGTAAAAAAACGCAAACGCACAAAAAACGCATACAAACGTGCAAAAACGCTGCGTTTTTTTCCTGCATGCGCATAAAAATGCTTGAAAAAAACGCAGCGTTTGTATGCATTTGTATGCGTTTTTTTAATGCGTTTTTTTGCGGGAAAAACGCGCTGCAAAAAAAAGCAAGTGTGAAACTAGCCTAAGCCGATTAATAATAGAGAGGTGTCAATTAAACACCGATCCATTATTAACCCTAGACTATGAAAGGGTTAAAAACACACACAGACATTAATTAAAAAGTATTTTAATGAAATAAAGACACCTAGTTTTTGACAAATTTTTATTACTCCGCTATTCCAAAATAAAACCATGACCTGAAAAAATATAACATAAAAAAATCAACAATATCCTAACCTCACCGCCTTTCAGTCATGTCCCACGCTGTAATCCTTCACAAGGGGTTAAATAGTTTACAATGAGGACTGGTGCTAATGCTACCAGCCCCACTGTAATCTACTACAGAATGAATTAATTCAGCTCTGCGCAGCCTCACTGGCTGCCTGGAGATGAACTAATTACCGTGGGAAAGTTTCTGACATTTTTCCCACACTCAATAGTTCACTTCAGGTCAGCCAGGGACTCCTGCTGACGTCACTGAGGCTGTGGGGAGTCCCCTGGCTGACCTCAAGTGTCTGATGTCCTTCGACAGCTCCTTGGTCTTTACCATAGTGGAGTTTGTAGTGTGACTGTTTGAGGTTGTGGACAGGTGTCTTTTATACTGGTAACAAGTTCAAACAGGTGCCGTTATTACAGGTATTGAGTGGAGGACAGAGAAGCCTCTTAAAAAAGAAGTTACAGGTCTGTGAGAGCCAGAAATCTTGCATGTTTTTAGGTGACCAAATACTTATTTTCCACCATAATTTGAAAAATAAATCTTGCCAAATCAGACAAGGTGATTTTCTGGATTTTTCTCATTTTGACTCTCATAGTTGTGGTCTACCTATGATGTCAATTACAGGCCTCTCTCATCTTTTTAAGTGGGTGAACTTGCACATTTGGTGGCTGACAAAATACTTTTTTTTCCCCACTTTATGTTCGGCAAAGATTTGTGCTGCAGTAGACCAGTAGGTTGAAGGGCCACCACATTGACAATATTTAGAAGGCGACACCATAATCTTCATGCCCCGCCCCCATGACTGTGTTTCCGTATAGTCCTACATTAGTCATAATGGTGATTGCACTTGTCACAACTTGATAAATTCCAGGCATTGTGAAAATAAACCATCAGTTTGTGTATTTCCACTGTAACATCTAATAAAAAAACAAATAAAAAATATTAACTGGAAACCATTTTTTCCAAATTACATACAGTTTGAAAGGAACTGCCTATTAGAATAAAAAATGATTATGCTCTGAGTAATGAAACACTTTGCAGTTAAATTATCATTTATGTTCTGTTTTTATTTTCTATAATCATCAGAGTGAAAGAAACATTAGAGTCTCATTTCAGAAATTCAATATTTGTTAAGTCAGGATTAGGTTGATATTTGTGCATATAACAATGATAATATACTGTGCAATCAAGAAATGTTCAATAAAAATTGAAAAGGGTTTTCCACGTTTAGAAAAGTAGCCCCAAATTATACAACTTATGTACTTGTACATCAATATCTCAAAATTAAATAGTATTTACCCTCCTTGGTCCAGTGCCGACTTTCTACCAATACATTTTGAATCAGTGTTTTTGCTGCAGTGGTGACATCACATAAACAGTGCACATCAGTCACTAAACTCAGCAGCTTATGCTGTCTACATGGGCCGAGCTCAGTGATTGGCTGCAGTGGTGATGTGAGCTGTCAATGTGATATCACTTTTGCAGCCAAAAAAGGGGCAGAACAGCGGCAGAGAGTACAATCTGATTTTGTTATATATCATGTTCTGCTACATTAGCAGACCACTTTTTTAAAAGTTGAAAGTTTAGCGTGTACCTCAGGAAACCAACCTCCATGGAGCTCCACTAGTTGCCTTGCAGAGGTCAAAGCAGTGTCCTTTTGGACGCCATCTGGCCAGTATATGTTGGTAGTCTATGCTATAACATCCCATGGAGTCTGGTTAAAAACTAGAGATCATACTAGCCTAAAGCCTATGAAGGCCACCTGTGTCAACTTGTATAAACGATAAATACAATAAAGATGACCCCATCACGCACAGAGGTCAGCGAAAGGATTACGGAAGCTTCTATCATTGCAGGTTAGGACTAGGCATTATAGCTACAAAAAGGGATTAAGTGGGCTGCAAAAAAAGCTTAGCTTGTCAAAAGTATAGCCGATAGCCTCCCTTGTCTTGAGTTGACACCATTACAAAGAGAGTGGGTAAAGTACAGGGAGCAACATCCAGAAACAAATGTTGCTTTTAATGATAACATTTTTAATTTAGACCGTTTATTGAGATTTTCCCATTAGAAAACTTCAGTATCTACCTGTCACACTTAGAAGAGGTTGAAAAAGTCCCTTATCCCTTTAGTCCACAGCTGTGAACTGCCCATGGAAGAACCACTGTGTAACATCACTGCCGGCATCACTGCATGGCTTCCCATCTGTCATCTTACTCACCACTCAGGGCCATGTTGTGAGTTCTGCCCTCTGCCTGCTCCATGCTGTGGGCCTCATGTCCTTTCCATGCTGCATACTTCCTGGCTTTATGCTTAGGAGGGCGGTGTCGGCACTTACTGAGTCTTATAGAGACAGAGTGCATACCCCTAATTTGGCCCCAGCCTATTGCCAAGAGGTATCGGGTACTTAAGGCATCTCCACCCATAGAGAGATGTGTGAGCAAAAAACTCTGTTGTCAGTCTGTACCTTGCTGATGAGTTGCCAGGTCCTGTAGTGTTTTTCCGCCTCTCTGGGGGCTGCATACCCAGACCCGTTTCTGTGCTTGTTGTGTCTTGTGTTCTGCCTCCCTGGGGGTGCATACTCAGGCCTGAATCCCATGTCTTGAGCTTGTTCCCATGTCTGTCCTTGTCTGTACTAAGTCCGTTTCTGGTACCTATTCATGACCTTGTTTGTTTCCTTCCCTACTCATCTTTGTGTAGCCTTGCGTCTGCTTCCTGCTCCGCAACCTGCGGCTCTACTCCGTTCTTTGCTCCACCCTGCAGCTCTGCTCTTTGCTCCACACCCTGTGGCTCTGATCTTTGCTCTGCACCCTGTGACTCTGCTCTTTGCTCCGTAACCTGCGGCTCTGCTCTTTGCTCCGCACCCTGTGGCTCTGTTTTGCACTTCGTTCCACACCCTGAGGTTCTGCTCTTTGCTCAGCACCCTGTGGCTCTGCTCTTTTCTCCACACCCTGCGGCTCTGCTTTGCTCTTTGCTCCACACCCTGCGGCTCTGCTCTTTGCTATGCACCCTGCGGCTCTGCTCTTTGCTCTGCACCCTTTGGCTCTGCTCTTCGCTTCACACCTTGTGGTTCTGCTCTGGTCCTGTTCTGCACCTTACGGTTCTGATCTGCTCCCGTTCCGCACCTTGCAGTTCTGCATCCTACGGTTTTGGTCCCTCCAGTCTGAACTGGTTCCTACCTGTTCTCTTATCCTACCCATGCATACCTGCCAGAGGGCCAGCTATGCCCGCCTGTCTGCCAGAGTGCCAGCCATGCCTGCCGTGTCCGCCTGCCTGCCAGAGTAACAGCCGTGCCCGCCAGAGATCCAATCATGCCTGTCTGTACTTTCCCGCACCTGTCATTAGTGTTCCATCCCCCAGTAGGATAAGTTGCTACAGTCAGACACTGCCCTGGAGTGGTACCTGGCAGCTACCTGCCGCACAAGCCTGATCTCATCACTAGAGGCTCCAGTAAACACCAAGGTAGCTGCATGGTCATGCCCCTCCAGGGTAGTCTGGTTTGTGGCACAGTGGGGCCACAATCCTCGCTCGCGCCACCCAGTCAGGGAGCGAGCATTACAGTTTGCTCAGGCCATGGTCCCCGCTGAGTCCCATGGCCCTTCGCTCTCGGAGTGAGATTAACTTTTTTTCTGCCAGTATGAACAACCGAATAAATTTTTTACCCGATCTGAAGCTCTGACTTTTGCTACACCAGCCCGAATCACAGTCTCCGCAGAAGTATCTAATCAACTTGCGTCTTGCAATCCAAGAGTTAAATTCATCCCAGCAGATCCGCCAAGGTACAATAGGGATCCAAAGCAGTGCCGTGTGTTCTTGGAGCAGCGCGTGCAGTACTTCGAATGGTATGCTCCCCATTTCTCCTCTGATTGGGTCAAGATGGGACTTCTAATGTCCTACCTAGCAGGAGATGCTTTGAAATGGCTCAACCCCCTTTGGGAAGCAGGGGATCCCATCATCACGGAACTAGAGGCCTTCCTGGTGGCCTTCCGCAAAGCCTTCAATATGCCTAGTCCTGCTTCTTCTGCAAAGTCTTTCCTCCCAAGCTTTCACTGATGGACCACATGAAGGAAACCTGTGGATAAACCAACACGTCCATCCGTGACCGTCCAAAACCCACCTGTTCTTCAACCAGCAAAAGCTGCTACCGGCGCAAAACCCAAGAAGGCTGACAAAAGTGGGCTGGCAGTGCAAAAGCCTGAATACAGATAGAAGAAGGGAATGCGGTATTGATGTGGTTGTGTGGAACATCCTGATGGTCTCTGCCCTGAGAAGCTTAAACTCTAAAACCTTAGACCAGTAGGAGAGGCGGCCCTTGGCGAGAGTACTTCCTCTTCACTAAAATCTATGACTGTTTCTGTGCCTTGTGGGAGCTTCAGAACAGCAGATGTATTAAAGTTGCAAGCCATACAGAGTCAGAATGTGGTTCCTGTTCAACAACTCCAGAATTCGGAATTTAGTCTTACAGGGACAACTTCAGCTCCAAGTCGGAGCATTACACATGGAGAGGATCATCTTCCACATGCTGTCTGGTATGTCCATAGGTCCTTCAGAGCAGAGAAATCTACTGTCCGTTCTGGTCTGGAGACCCAGCGTGGTGCTTCGTTTGGAACAACCAAAGCACGAGATGTGTCTGGCTCCCATACGACATGGTCAGTCAGCAGTGTTGTCATCTTCTCCACCTGATCTGCGAGTCATTGAGTCATGGCGTGCTGACATCACCGAAGAAAGGGAAGTGGTGGCATTCTCTTCACACATCTCCAATGATTGTGATCAGTTTTCAGGAACATCCCTGCCTCTAAGGCCTCTTTCACACTTCAGTTTTTTGCATCAGTTCAAATCCGCCAAAAAGTCAGACAAGCGGATCCGTTGTCAACTGATGTGAACGGATGTCACAGGATCCGTTTTCAGACGGAACCTGAAAATGAGGAAATTTAAAGGAAACGCTGGCCGGGAAGGAGAGAGAGAGAGAGAGAGAGAGAGTTTTTTATTTTTGTCCGGCACCCAGAAAGAATTTCGAGTTAAATGAGTGTCTGGAGGATCCGCCAGAAATAAAAACGTTGCAAGCTCCGTTTTGAAATCTTTGAGGATGGTGACGGACAGCAACTTTTGGTGGATCCTCAAAAAAAACGGATGCAACGGACAGCAATCCGTCACAATCCGCCATTAATGAAAGTCAATGGAGAAAAAAAACGGATCCTCAAAAGAAAATTGAGGATCCGTTTTTTTCAAAACCTGGCGGATTGTGACTGATTGTAAAAAACTTAAGTGTGAAAGAGGCCTAAGATGTCTTTCTCTGGACAACGGGCAGAAGATGCATCCCGTGAGGGTGCTTTCAGTTTTTTTGTGGCCGGCTGATAAAGATGTAGAAATGGGAGCTTTCGTGTCTCTGCTTTCCACCAACCAGGAGGAAGAGGATCAGATTGTTGCATCTTCTTTGGTGGGAGCTGGACCTGTCGGGCAGAGAGAGACTTGACATTCCAGGATTCGTGATATCACACCTGCCTCATTCTACCCTAAGGATGTCGTGATGGGCTGGACTGTGTGTGGTCCTATACTCCTTCCTCAGATCATCCTGCGGGCTTGAAGAAGAGGGGGCATGAGGGGGATGGACTGTAACATCCCTGCTGGCATCACTGCATGGCTTCCCATCTACCATCTTACTCACCACACTGGGCCATGCTGTGAGTTCTGTCCTCTGCCTGCTCCATGCTGTGGGCCTCATGTCCTTGCTTGCTGCACACTTCCTAGCTGTATGCTTAGGGCGGTGGCGCCGGCATTTCCTAAGTCTTATACAGTGCACACCCCTAATTTGGCCCCATCCTATTGCCAAGAGGTATCAGGTACTTAAGGCATCTCCACAGATAGGGAGGGGCCTGAGCAAAAAATTGTCAGTCTGTACCTTGCTACTGAGTTGCCATGTCCTGTCGTGTTTTCCACCTCTCTGGGGACTGCATACCCAGACCCATTTCTGTGCTTGTTGTGTCTTTTGATCTGCCTCCCTGAGGGCTGCATACTCAGGCCTGAATCCCATGTCTTGAGCTTGTTCCTGTGTCCTTCCTTGTTTGTACTAAGTCCGTTTCTTGTACCTGTTCGTGCCCTTGCCTGTTCCATTCACTACTCAGCTTTGTGTAGCCTTGTGTCTGCTCCCCGCTCTGCAACATGCGGCTCTGCTCCATTCTTTGGTCTGCACCCTGCAGCTCTGCTCTGCTCTTTGCTCTGCACCCTGCGGTTCTGCTCTGCTCTTTGCTCTGCACCCTGCAGCTCTGCGGTTCTGCTATGCTCCCGTTCCACACCTTGCGGTTCTGCTCCGCTCCCACTCCACACCTTGCATTTCTGCTCTGCTCCCATTCCGCACATTGCGGTTCTACTCTGCTCCTGTCCCGCATCCTATGGTTCCGGTCCCTGCAGTCTGAACTGGTTCCTACCGTGCCCGCTTGCCTGCCAGAGTGCCATCCGTGCCTGCCTACCTGCCAGAGTAAGAGCTGTGCCCGCCAGAGTTCCATTCATGCCCATCTGTACTTGCCCACACATGTCATTAGTGTTCTGTCCCCCAGTGGGATCAGCTGCTACAGGCAGACATTGCACTGGAGTGGTACCTGGAAGCTACCTGTCGCACAAGCCTGACCTCACCACTAGAGTCTCCAGTGAGCACCAAGGTAGCTGATTAGTAACACCCCTCCAGGGTAGTCTGTTTTTTTCCCCTGACTGGGTGGAGCGAGCATTACAAACTGAAGCTTTCATGGGCTTTTATTCAGTGTGACATTGGGTGTCAAAATTATTCTCAGTGCTGGTCACCTTTAGGGCAGCTCTGTTGCTAATGCCCCTATGAATTATGTCTCACCATTCTGCTTCAAGGTGACATATCCCACTATATTCCCATACAATGGCAGATGTCACAGCCTACCATCAGAGGTATACACCTGGTGCAGGGTTGCCAACTTTATTCTTTTCTGAACAGTTCCTCAAAAAATCACAGGCAGAAAACTTTTTTTTTACCATAATAAATCATTACGATCACAAGTGATACATGTCTACAGACCATAAATCCTATGGGAAGAAATTAGCTGCATTCACTGTGAACTGTGAAAGGGGTTATTAGTAGAGTAATAAAAATCTGTAAAAGTCTCTACAGCTTTAGAAAAAACGCAGACACAACAATTTTTTTTATGTAGGGTAAAAGGGAAGGGGAAAGGAGTAGGAGTGTGGATAAAATTAAAATTTAGTGTGTAATTTAAAATACAGACACATACATCATATTTTATATAGGATCACAGTGTGTGATTAAATTGTTGTATTCACCACTGTAGTCCTCTAGCAGAGGCATATGCGGGGGAGCAGCCGGGGCATGTGTCCCGGGTGCAGCCGACAGGGGGGCGCTATCGGGCTGCCTGATGTGGCGGTCCAAGGAGGAGGCTCCCTGTCGGCGGCGTTCTGCCGCCCGCACACTGAGATTCTCACGTTCTCTGAGCCTGCTGTCAAACTGACAGCCGGCTCAGAGAAAGTGCTGCGCCTGCGCGTCGGTTCCCAAGGACTTGATCTCCTTAGCCCTGACGGCCTCTGGCACTTCCACATCAGTGAAACGCCAGCAGCATGATCAAGTCATATGATCACGCTGCTGACATCACTCGCCGGATCTTCAGAGGCGAAGACAGAGGGCACAGGCAGCGTTGCGGTTGGTGGTAAGTGCTCCAGCTCCAGACGGGGTAATGGAGCTGAAGACACTGAAGATTAATGGTGGAAATGTAAGGACATGCTCTGGGGGCTAGGAAGGGATGGTTGGGGTCGGGGACGCTATATGGAGTGAGTCAGTGCAAGGGAATGTGAGAGATTGGGGGATGGCTGCAGACACATGGATAGGGAAGGAGCAGGGGGAGTAAATTGAGGACTGTGTGTGAGAAGCAAGGCCAGGGGGCTGGATGGATGCAGACAGATGCATGTGGTGGAGAAATATGAGGAACATATGGGTGGAGGGGGCAGAAATCTGAGGACATTATAAGGGGGGATTTGGAGTGGGGATGGGGGAACATAATGTGTGGGGGGATTTAGAGTGGGGATGGGGGGTTATTTAATATGTGGGGGGGATTTAGAGTGGGGATGGGGGGATAATTAATGTTGGGGGGATTTGGAGTGGGGGAGTGGGGATGGGGGGTACTTAATGTGTGGGGGGATTTAGAGTGGGGATGGGGGTTATTTAATGTGTGGGTGGATTTGGAGTGGGGATGGGGGATTACTTATGTGTGGGGGATTTGGAGTGGGGATGGGGGGTACTTAATGTGTGGAGGATTTGGCATGAGGATGGGGGAGTTTAATGTGTGTGGGGGGATTTGGAGTGGGGATCAGGGATTTAATGTGTGGGGAGATTTGAGGACACAATGAAGAGTATGTATGTATGAGGGCATGTATGAGGAAAAAGTATGGGGGATGGGTGCAGACAATATGGGGAGTGAACGGGTAAATGTATGTGGACACAGTGAGTAGCGATGGGAAAAATGTATGTGAACACAGTATGAGTAGTGAGGGTGATGGAATGTGTGCAGACAGTATGGGGAGTCAGGGGTATGTATGAGCAGACAGCATAGAGAGTGAGGGGGTAAATATATGAGGAGGCAGTATGGTGAACAGGTGGGATGTGAGAGGAGACAGTATGAGGAGGGAGGGGAATAGTGTGAGGCGACAGTATATTGCAGATATTTTTATTTAGGAGCATTATAATGACACTTCTATCTTTAAGGGCTTCGTGTGGAGATTTGCTGCAAGGCAGAAGACCGGAGAAGATGGAAGTCTGCAGAGACGGCTGTGGATCAGAAAACTCATCATGGGGTCTGGACAAGAAGAAGAAAAGGAGAACGACTCCATAGACGACGTCATCTATAAGGTACCTGGATGTAAATATTATTTGTGAAATTGACTTATTCTCATGTTTTTATTTATGTTAGGAGCATTAAAGGGGTTGTCCATGTTTGTGCTGAATCTGCAGTCATTCTATGTGCCGGTAATTTAACATACATGCGGTCACCTGCTGACTAGACATGTGTGGCCTCACTCAATGAAAATGAACCGAGTGAGGTCGGGCACATTTAGTCGGAATGTGGCCAGAAGTATATAAATCACATGCTTGTGCTGATATATGATCGTGTACTCTTGCCACCGGTACAGGAGAATCCTAAAAGTGTGCAGTGCATTCGTTCAGAATTCAGAAGTCTGCAATATCAGAATTCAGCTCTGCAGGTTCCAGTAGTCATCACACGGACACTTCACTCATATGCGATTTTCATACTTATGGTCCTGTGACAACGAGCTTCTCTTCCTGCTTCTCTCAGTTTTTCACTAACTATTGAGAGCATTAGGGAGAGCAGCTCGTCAGTACATGACTAAGTGTGCAAATTGCATATGTGCTTGGGGGGGCGCTGAACCGAATTCTTGCCCCAGGTGCTAGAAAGCCTTGCTATGCCTCGGTCCTCTAGGACCCATGCGATTAGACCTCAGATTAAAGTATGTAAGATGGAATCCCAGCCATTTGCCTTCATACTGGGTATTCAGTCAGGTTGTAGTTCACCATTTTTGTTGTTTACAATATGCACTTTGCACTTAATTTGTTATACATCAGTTGATACTTACCTTCTCAGTAGCTCTAGTTTGTGATTGAAAAGTCTTTTTCACCATTCATGTAATACCTTTGGTGCAATATTTCATGGGTACTTACCCTGTGTCCCCTTGCCTCTGTGTTCTTCTTTTTGTGGTTCAAGAAGCCTGATTCTAAATTCTTTTATTCATTTTTTATAAATACCAATAAAGATTATTATGTTTTAATCATACACATTTTGCATTTATCGTCTTTCCTCCACTCATGTATTGGAGGTTGTGTACATAGAAGTTGTCATACAGACGTTTTTTGCTAAATTCTTTGTTAAGACTGTGTTAACATATTGTTTATTCTTTGCAGTTTTTACCCGTTATCGTTCGCATAGATCAAGTTCACATTATCACCTCAATAAATAGAGACTTAAGAATCCATACAGTCTGTTTACTGGGGAAGTGGATGAGGGTTAAGCTGTATGCTGAAATCCACACAGCATCATATGTGGAGGAAGGCAGAAGAGTAATATCAATAGGATTTTCAACAGTACAGATCCTTTATAACTGATGGGGCAAATATGGCTTGTTTTGATAAGGTGCATAGCACCACAATTTATTCATTACAGCAACAAATCGAGTGTCTTAATAGGATTGGACTCCAGCCTTTAATTTCTAGGGTCAATGGCTGGGATTCCATCTTGTATATTTTAATCTGAGGTCTAGTCGCCTTAGTCCTAGTGGATTACAGTGGTGAATACAACAGTTTAATCACACACTCTGATCCTATATACAATTTGATGTATGTGTCTGTATTTTAAATTACACAGTCTATTTTCATTTATGATTTACAATAAACTTTAATTTTATCCACACTCCTACTCCTTCCCCCTTCCCTTTTACCCAATGCTTTCAATTTGGTGGTTTTCTCCTTGTGGATATTTGTCCTATGAGTAATGGACTCCATATTGTTGAAATTTTTTTTACGGGCATGGGGAAAAAGTACCTTACTTTTACAGACTGCCAAGGAATTTCTAAATGGTTGGCAACCTTGGACATGAGTCCTCCCTCCCTATGTATACCTCCGATGGAAGGTATGAAACATGGGGTGGAGATTAAAGTCATCTGTCCTGTGAGGGTCTGGCTTAGCATGTTGCACAGCAGTGAATGTGAAGTCCTATGACTCACGGACCAATAAGCTGGGAACGTATTTATTTGATTGGTCTGAACATGGAGCAAAGCCTATTGAATGTTCCAGAGAAGCCATTTTAATTAGAAAAACAGATACAATTTCAAATGATCACGCAAAAACGTAGTACAAGAAATAACCCAAAGACTGCACAATACACAAAATCAGCATTTTACTGACAGAATCAGCATTTATAGACGACACATCCGTATGTTTATTTGACTGAAAGATTAATGTTAAATTGAATGCATCATTTGTATTTCAGTATAATATATCAATAATCATTTGTAACGTGTGTTAGACTTGGACATGGCCATTTTTTAAAACATGCACACTTATGCCATGCTCCAGTTCTGCATGAATGAAATCAATTATTCCACTTACTGTGACATATCGAAGAATACAGTGCTCTAACTATTTAGCTTCACAGAAGAAAAGAAGAAAAAGCCTTATTACCATACCCATGGAAACCATGAATTTGGGTAATCCATGGATTCATTTGCAAATCTAATGAGCGGGCATGAAAAGACTCACATCTGCTGAATATGTGCAAGAAATGTTTATATCTTGAGTCTTCATAATGGGCTATGATTATCAAGCATAAAAAAAGATTCTAGAAAAAAAATGCAAGGAGGTCTTTAGACAAAACCCAGTGATAGAGATTAGCTCTACATTCCACTAAGGCTTCTGCTCTTAATATTACAGTTGGTTCCTTTCTCTAATTGATAGAAATCTTAATTTGGAAAGGGAACAAGTAGGATAAAATAACTGTGTGTTGTCATGTGAAATGGCAATGTTCGAATAGGTTCTTCTCTAAGTTTCATAACACGCCTTGTATTAGAAATGAATTGAAGTCAAATTAATATGAAGACTAATTAAACATCTTTTTTTTTGTCAAGAAAAATGAACCTAAGATTGGCAAAATAATTTAGTAATAGTTAAAATAGAAGAAGCAATATTATGTCTGCTGGATATATGAATTACAGAAAACTGACGGCACATCCTAGTCTGAACAGGTGCATACCAAAAAACAGCTTGCATATCAAAATGAGGAAATGGTTGCACTCAATTGCATTAAGGCATATCAATGTGAAATACATGAAGTGTGCCTAGCGTAATGGCTTTTGAAATTTAGGAAAAACACATGAGATACTTAGCACAAAATTTGGCCAAAAAACGTGAGCCCATTCACCAACGTCAAGGTGATCTCGTTGAATGGGTCGCTGACCTGACTGCCTAATGTGAACACTTACCTCTGGCTAATTACTTGGTAAAGCCTGTATTTATAGGAAGGTCGGAACCAAATGTGATTGGATGTAATTAAAAGCACAGCATGGTGAAGGGCGGAGTGCTAAGTCAGAAAGCTAGCATACAAATATAGAAAACTGACAGCACATCAAGGACAAGTCTGAACAAGTGCATACCAAAAAATAGCTTACATATCAAATTGAGGAAATGGCTACACTCAATTGCATTAAGGCATGTCAATGTGAAATACATGAAGTGTGAATAGCGTAATGGCTTTTGAAATTTAGGAAAAACACATGAGATGCTTAGCACAAAATTTGGCCAAAAAATATGAGCCCATATACGCTATTCACATTTCATGTATTTCACATTGATGTGCCTTAATGCAATTGAGTGCAACCATTTCCTCATTTTCATATGCAAGCTGTTTTTTGGTATGGGTAGACAATGTGGCGGCTACAGCTAAAAATGTCAGAGTCTGCCAGGGACAGCTAATAAGGAAGGACAGTCTGGGGGTTATATTTAATAAGGGTGGAAAGCTGTCAAGAACTGGCGGTGTTTAGTTGCCCCCAGTTCTTCTTCAGAAGGGGATTTATTTGTATATCCCACTTTCCAATTCCGGTTTAGATCTTCCAGCTCTCTGGTGCCCCCTTACCCTCAGGTCAGTCAGGGAACTGCACCTAGGATAAGTAGTTGCCAGAAAGGCTGCCTTGTTGCGTACTGGCTACTGGACACGCAGCAGTGAGGGTGATATGACTATTCCCGGTCCAAGGAGGGATATACACTTAACAAACTCTGTCCGTCACTGCCGGGGTCTCCCCAATACCCCAGAACACACTTTGCTACCATCAACCCCTGTTTTTAATTAATATCGGGTCAGGAGCCCACCCAGTCAGTAGTGTTGACTTAGTCGGAGGACGTGGGGATAAGATTAGAGCAAGGAGAACAAAGCTAATAAAATTTCATAAATTTTACTTCAAAAGAATAGGCAGTGTTTACAAAAGTATAAAAAGATGTTACAAAATGAGACAATTACAATATGTACAGATAATTATAAAACAAAAGGGATTAATGTAAAGACTTACATATATCGGTTACTGGCAAGCCACGTGGGATGGGGGAGGGGAGACGTCCCAATGCTTCAGGTCAGGTTGCACAGCTTCTGGTGACTGACTTCGAGGGCAAAAGACACCCCCTTTGTCTGGGCCTCTGAGTTTTATATCCTTGCCCAAAACTAAGGGTCTCCCCCTGGATGACATCATGGGTGGGCGGAGCTATGGAATGCACTCCCCATTTCGCAAGGACTGAAAACTTACTAACACCTTATTAATTTCATATCTTAGGCTGGAAACCTCAGAGAGTGATGGCGGGACTATCATCAATCTTGTTCTGAAATTAGCTTTCTATTAAACCTAAACATGGAGTGAAAGTATAGCCCAGTTAAGCAGAAATCCATTTCTTGGATTCTGCTGATGCTGGATTCTAGAAAACTCACTGGGTGGTGGTTCCACCGGTGCGCATTCCAAAAATGTAAGTTTCACACCTAAATCAATAATTGGTGCCATTATATTTAAGTTTTCAAGGACAAAGGAACATGTGTTTCTGTCAACTGGATTTAGCTGGTCACAGAACAGCTCCTTGTGCCAGCTCAGCACTCACTAGGGTCTCACATTACTGCAGGGGAGGGGGGTTGGAATTCTAACACATGCAGCTGAGAGGGGGGAAGCTGCAAGGCGGTATTATGGCTGGGCATGTCATTCACAAAACCAAGGAGATGTAGCAGAGCTTGGTATATGTGATTGAACAATAAGACCTATGTCATATTTCATGACATTAGCACTTTGATCAAATATGCAAATTAGGGTGCTCTGTGGACCGATGGTGTAGTCATAAGGTTCAGTGCACCATTTTGCCTACTGATTTTTCTTACCCTGCCACAGTAAGAGGTGATTGATAGCATTGTATTGCCTAGAGTGCCCAGAACAGTCAATGAGCTTCTTGGCCACATCTAAGGTGCACTAAGCACAAAAGTTTCACTAGAGTCCTATGGGCCCCAGGGCTAATTTTTGACTTAAGTCACCCCACCACCACTAGCATGTTGCTCAAATGTATGGTCCAAGTGGTGCTGATAAATTTTATGCTTGCATCCCATAAAAAAATATAAATACAATATATAAATATGATAGAAAACACAACAATAACATCATTATCTAAGTAATACTTTTAAATAATATTCTTACGGTTATTAAATAACAAATACAGTGGCTTGCAAAAGTATTGGTATTTTTTGCTACCTCACAACTTTGAATTTCACTGTTTATTTTGAGGATTTGCATCTGTTCATGTAAATACCAAAAATATGTTGGCAATAAACCCGAATACCAAAATAGCACAAGAAACAAACAAATGTATTCCAAACATTGACAATATCACTAATATTGTGTCAATACTTTATTAACAAGAAAATCACATGCAAAGAAATACACATAAAAAATGTAAAATAATAGAACAAGCTATTGAAGCAGGAGTGTTGTAAGGGGGCTATGATAGGTCCTCATTTTGATTTCAGATGCAGCATGAAATGGACTGTTTTTCTCAAGCTTGCAACAATTTTGGTTTCAAGATCAACATTGGAAAAACTGAAGTTATGTATCAATCTGTTTCAGGGAAACTGTACAAGGAGACATGTATCACGGTGAAGGAGAAAAACCTCAAAGCAGTCGATAACTTCACCTACTTAGGCAGCACACTCTCCCGTGAAGTAACCAGACGTTGAGGTTAATAACAGAACTGCCAAAGCCAGTGCCGCCTTCGGGAGACTGTGTAAGAACGTCTGGGAATGAAGGGGACTCAGCCGTACCACCAAGCTGAAGGTCTACTGCGCGGTGGTCCTCACCACACTTCTCTATGCTAGCAAGACCTGGAAATCTACAGCCGGCATGCTAAACAGCTTCTCCACATTAGGTGGCAAGACAATGTCCCGGACACGGCGATTCTGGAACAAACCGGGCTCTGCAGCGTTTACACTCTCCTGTTGAAAGCCCAAGCCAGGTGGGCTGGACATGTGGTCAGAATGCCTGACAGCTGACTACCAAAACAACTGCTGTATGGAGAACTGTGCCAAGGAAAGCGAGCAGTTGGGGGGCAGAAGAAGCGCTATAAAGACTGCCTTAAGGCATCCCTCAAAAACCTGGAAGTTAATATCAGTAAATGGGAAGAGCTTGCCCTGGATCGCCCAGGTTGGTGAGGCAGGATCACCTCAGGAGCGCGTGCAGCTGAAGACAGGAAAATCTTGGACGCAAAAAGAAAGCGTGCTGTCCGCAAGGCACAAGCAAAATCTGGTGTACTGACCACATCTGCTTCCTTATGTCAAGTATGTGGGCGAACCTGTAGGGCTCGAATTGGCCTCATTAGCCACCTCCGGACCCATAACTATTAATTCTCTTCTAACCCTGAAGCCATCGTGATCTTCAACTACGAAGGACGAACATCATCATCACATCATCATAAAAAGACTTACCGTATTTTTCGGATTATTAGGCTGGTTTCACATTTGCGTTTTTTTGCGCTGGAAAAAAGTGCATACCTGCGCATGCGTTTTTTCCCCTATATTTTACATGGGTGCGCATACCTGCGCGCTGGCATGCGCACGTATGCGATTTTCATGCACTGCGTTTTTTTGGGGTGTGCGTTTGTATTTTCCAGACGCAGCATGTTGCATTTTTTGGCCCTGCAAAAAAGCGCATGCGCACGTATGCGCACGTTTTGCGCTAAAAATGGCCATTATAGCCTATGGATGCGCATATGTGCGCATTGGCATGCTTATGTATGCGTTTTTTTGCACATGCGTTTTTTTTTAACATTAGTTTAGACAATGGAATTTAGGGGTTTGGGTTAGAGTTAGGGTTAGTTAAGGGGTTTAGGGTTAGGGTTAGGGTTAGGGTCAGGGTCAGGGTTAGGGTTAGGATCAGGGTATGGTTTGGTTAAGGGTTAGGGTTAGGGTCAGGGTCAGGGTTAGGGTTAGGATCAGGTTATGGTTTGGTTAAGGGTTAGGGTTAGGGTTAGGGTCAGGGTTAGGGTTAGGGTCAGGGTCAGGGTTAGGGTTAGGGTTAGGGTATGGTTTGGTTAAGGGTTAGGGTTAGGGTCAGGGTCAGGGTTAGGGTTAGGATCAGGGTATGGTTTGGTTAAGGGTTAGGGTTAGGGTTAGGGTCAGGGTTAGGGTTAGGGTCAGGGTCAGGGTTAGGGTTAGGGTATGGTTTGGTTAAGGGTTAGGGTTAGGGTCAGGGTCAGGGTTAGGGTTAGGATCAGGGTATGGTTTGGTTAAGGGTTAGGGTTAGGGTTAGGGTCAGGGTTAGGGTTAGGGTCAGGGTTAGGGTATGGTTTGGTTAAGGGTTAAGGTTAGGGTTAGGGTATGGTTTGGTTAAGGGTTAGGGTTTGGGTTAGGGTCAGGGTTAGGGTTAGGGTATGGTTTGGTTAAGGGTTAGGGTTAGGGTTAGGGTTAGTAAAGTCATGGTTTGGGTTAGTGTGAGGGGCCACCTAATGTTTGGAAAAAACGCAAACGCGGTAAAAACGCACTAAAAACGCTTACAAACGCATAAAAACGCTGCGTTTTTTTCATGCATGCTCATAAAAATGCTTGAAAAAAACGCAGCAGTTGTATGCTTTTGTATGCGTTTTTTCAATGCGTTTTTTTGCGGGAAAAACGCGCTGCAAAAAAAAGCAAGTGTGAAACTAGCCTAAGACACACTTTTGTTCCCCCAAATCTTAGGGGAAACTGGGGGTTGCGTCTTATAATGCAAATCTGTGTACTGATGTGTTATAGAGTGGGGGAGTGGCTCTGGAGTGGTGTCAGGGGGCTAGGGTGGGCTTGCTGCAGGCTGCAGAGACAGGGGGAGGTCCTGTGCTCCCGCTCATTAGGCTCATGTTTATATTCACTGCACCCGCTGTCCATCACCTTGGTGCTGAAGCAGCTCCAAGTTGGTAGACAGGGGAGCGGTGCATATTACATGTGCCTGCACTCCCCCCCCACCCCGTCACTATATTCACCTACCGATGATGGCTTCTGCTCCCAGCTCCCCCCGTGGCTTTCCTGTGTTTGCTGACATTCTCCTCCTGCAGGGCACGCGGCAGCAGCTGCTCATTCAGGCAGTTCATTGCTTCAGGACCTTCCATGATGTGACCAATAGGACCTGCGGTCACGTGACTCCCAGTGTGTGATTATTTGAAGTGAAATTTTCCTACATATTTATATTAAAACCAATATTCAATAAATGCTGTGCTATATACTGTGTCAACATGCACTCATGATTGCAGTGGTGGATGGATAGAGAATTTATTGGATTAATTTATACATATCATATCTTACAGGACACACCCTCCCCTTCTATAGGTTTTGTTTTAATATTTTTTGTGTCTTGTTTTGTGTTTTTTTTTCTTTTTATGTCTTCATATGTGATTTTTTTGTTAATAGAGTATTGACACAATATTTGTGATATTGTACCTTTTTTTTGTTTTGTGAAAGAACATGCCTACAACTGTGAACATTTGGTTTTCTTTTTTTTTTGGGCTGCAAACAAGAAAGGACAAAATAAATGAAAACTTCAGTGTGCATAACCCCCATAATGTCAATACTTTGTAGAGCCTCCTTTTGTGGCAATTACAGCTGCAACACACTTTGGATAAGTCTCTATGAGGACCAATACCTGAACCTTTATTTATCTAAGTCTGGATTTTTCCCTAAAACTGCTGTGTACTTATCCCTATACCTGCTGTTAGAGTTGATCGAAACGGGTCGGTCAAATTCATAAGTCGCCGACTTTCGCTGAAGTCGGGTTTCATGAAACGAAACCCGACCATAGCGTGAGGTCGGCCACGAGGTTGGCGACCAGAGCGCCAAAGTCACGTTTCAAATGATGCTTCCAGCACCCTTTTTCAGCCAATGATGGAGGACGCACACTGTGGGCAACGCGATGACATGGGCATCAGTCACCACCATCTTTGAGAAGGGCATGCAAGCGATTGGCTGGCTTTGTGTGGCGTCACAGGGGCTATAAAAGGGCGTGCACACTGACCGCTATCTTACTTCTGCCGATATTAGCATTAGGGAGAGGTTGCTGCTACTGATTCAGAATAAGGGAGAGAGTTAGGCAGGGAAGAAGAACAAAAGAACTGCTTTTGCTGGTAGCGATTTTCACTGTACAGCACAACAGTTTGTGTGCAGTGACAGGGGAGGCTATATTTTTGTGCATCAGCTCTGTGGTTATTAGGCTGCCTTATAAGGCTCCCTGATAGCTGCATTGCTGTTTGCACACTGCTGTGCAAACTGCTTTTTTAAAAGCAAAAATACTTTTCTTCCTCTTTTCTGCACAGTTACCAAACGTTCATTTTTCCACACTTTTGGGTGCAGCAGTCCTGCTTATTAGGCTGCCTGCTGCCACACTTGGACTGAGAGCATCATTGTCAGCCTCCTAAAATCTCTAGGGAGATTCAAATTCTCCCCAATACTATATACACCTTGTACTTTGTCATACACCAGCTAATTTCAGCCTGTGAAATTGAGGTGTAATCTATAGTGGGCTTGAGATAATAATTCAGCCTCCTAAAATCTCTAGGGAGCTTCCAATTCTCCCCAATACTATATACACCTTGTACTTTGTCATACACCAGCCAATTTCAGCCTGTTAAATTGAGGTGTAATCTATAATGGGCCTGAGATAATAGTTCACCCTCCTAAATTCTCTAGGGAGATTCAAATTCTCCACAATACTATATACACCTTGTACTTTGTCATACACCAGCCAATTTCAGCCTGTTAAATTGAGGTGTAATCTATAGTGGGCCTGAGATAATAGTTCAGCCTCCGAAAATCTCTAGGGAGCTTCCAATTCTCCCCAATACTATATACACCTTGTACTTTGTCATACACCAGCCAATTTCAGCCTGTTAAATTGAGGTGTAATCTATATTGGGCCTGAGATAATAGTTCAGCCTCCTAAATTCTCTAGGGAGATTCAAATTCTCCACAATACTATATACACCTTCTACTTTGTCATACACCAGCCAATTTCAGCCTGTTAAATTGAGGTGTAATCTATATTGGGCCTGAGATAATAATTCAGCCTCCTAAAATCTCTAGGGAGCTTCCAATTCTCCCCAATACTATATACACCTTGTACCTTGTTTTACAGTACCATATAGCTGGTGGTATTTTGGGTACATTTTTCCAAAAATGAGGAAGTATGGTGGAAGAGGCCGTGGAAGTGGGCTGGGGTTGCCAGCTGGTACTGATGGTGGTGGGGGTGGTGGTGCATCTGCAGGTAGTGGCAAAGGCACAATAGCACCTAAGGCAGGAGGTGTTGAGCCTGCGTCATCGTCTGGCACCACAAGGCCTCGAAGGCTCCCTTTTCTGTGAGTAGGTAAACCGCTTTTAAAGCCGGAGCTTCAGGAACAAGTTTTGGCTTACATTGCTGACACAACCTCCAGCTCTATCGCCTCCTCTTCTGAAGTTTCAAAAAATAAAAGCACTGAGTCATCAGTGGAGACTCCTGGTCAGGAACAACACCTTTCCTTGTGTCCTTCATCCCTACCAAAAGTGAAGGATGCGGCAGGCCACACTACAGATTAGTCGATAGAGCTCTTTTCACATACCATGCCTGGGTTATCAAGTCAAATCGTGAATTCCCCAGTCCAAGATGAATCGGACATGGAGTGCACTGATGCACAGCCACTGCTAGATTTTTCTGCTGGTACATTCACTCAGAGCACTACATTGTCCTCGCAGTGTACTGAGCCAGAATCTGACCCCGATGAAACTCAGGTGACCCTTCCCGCATACTATACCACCTTACACGGTGACACAGAGGAAGGTGCACATGAAATTGAAGAGGTGGTAATGGATGACCCAGTTGTTGACCCAGATTGGCATCCATTGGGGAAGAGGGTGCCCCTGCCAATAGCTCAGTAGAGGAGGAGGAGGCTCCGCAGCAGGCATCGACAACACAACAGCTGTTATCTGGCAGGCCCGTAGCAGTCCAAAAACGTGTTACAAAAACCCAAAGAGTTGCAGGACAGCTTGGCCAGACGGTCAAAATAGCACAGCGTGCAAGGCCTCAAAGTGTCTTCCATAAGTAGGAAGAGTGCAGTGTAGCACTTTTTTGAGCAAAATCCTAATGATCAGGCAAAGGTTATCTGTAAGAAGTGCGCAAAGACCTTTAGCCGAGGGAAAAATCGGAGAAATTTGAATACCAGCTGCATGCTTGGACTTTTAACCACCATGCACTTGCAAGCGTGGACGGACTACCAAACCTCACGTACCACACGTGCACCTGCTCTGAATGAAGGTAGTCAGCAACGCTACAACGCTTCCCCCACTGTAAGCCCACCGGTTAGCACACCACCAGCAGCAAATGTTGAGGTGTCATCGCAAGGCCAAAGCAGTCAGGGAATCACAATGTTATTGCTACGAAAGACTGAATCTAGGCCATCAGCAAGACCACCAACACCATTACCATCGCCAACCCTCTCTCAGTCCGCCATGTCCATCGCTTGTTCCACCATATGCAGCTCTCAAGTCCAGCTCACCCTACCAGAGACTCTCAGTAGGACAAGAAAGTACTCATCCTCTCATCCGCGTACACAGTGTTTGAACACCCACATTGCCAAACTAATCTCCTTAGTGATGATACCCTACCGGTTGCTTGAAAGCAAAGCTTTCCACGAGCTCATAGCCTACGTAGTACCATGCTATGACCTACCCAGTCGGCACTTCTTTTCTTGAAAAGCCATCCCAGCCCTCCACCTGCACGTGAAAGACCGCATTGTCCATGCACTCAAGCAATCAGTGAGTGGAAAGATACACCTCACAACAGATGCATGGTCCAGTAGGCATGGCCAGTGCCGTTACATGTCCATCACTGCGCACTGGGTTAATGTGGTGGATGCAGGGTCCACAGGGGACAGCGGCGGTGGGACAGTGCTGCCTAGCCCATGGTATAGGAAACAGTTGGCTGTACGCGTTTGACCCTCCTCCTCCTCCTCCAGAAGCCAAAGCTCATCCACAGAGCGCAGTCGCACGAGCACTCCATCCGCAGCTGCCAGTGTTGCACATGAGGTGTCCCACTATCGAACAGCTAGTGGTAAGTGTCAGCAGGCTGTGTTGAAGATGATGTGTTTGGGCGACAACAGACACATTGCGGAGGTACTGGCTGACTACTTGCAGCGATAAACTGAGTCATGGCTGGGCAGTCTACATCTTGAGGCAGGCAAGGTAGTTAGTGATAACGGCCGGAATTTTGTGGCAGCCATAGCCCTTTCAAAACTCAGACACATACCTTGCCTGGCTCACACCTTGAATCTGGTGGTGCAGTGCTTCCTCAATAATTATCTGGAATTAACAGCCCTGCTCCATAAGGTGCGAAGACTGTGCTCGCACATCCGCCGGTTGCCCATACACTCCAGTCGTACACAGATGCTGCAGCGATTGCTCCACCTTCCCAAGCACCGCCTAATTATCGACGTTGCAACAAGGTGGAACTCCACCCTGCACATGGTTCAGAGGCTGTGCGAACAGAGGCAGGTCGTAATGCATTTGTGGGAGGATACACGGGCAGGCAGTTTGAGGACAGACATGGAGTTGTCTGGTGTGCAGTGGTCGAAGCTGAAAGAGCTCTGTAAAGTCCTTCAGTGTTTTGAGGAATGCACACGGCTGGTAAGCGCAGACGATGCCATCATAAGCATGAGCATCCCACTTATGCATCTGCTCATGCAAACTTTGATGCACATTAAGGAGCAGGCGTCTGCAGCCGAGGAGGAAGAGGAGGAGGGAAGTCTTGATGACAGTCAGCCATTGTCTGCTCAGGGAACTCTCCTGGACGAGGTGGAGGAAGAAGAGGAAGAGGAGGAGGAGGAGGATGATGGGGATGATTATTTAGGGGAGGAGGATGCTTCTCAGGGGGCAAGAGAAAATGTTGGCGTGGCAAGGTCAGGTACAGGGTTTGTGCATGACTGGAGGGATGTTGATTTGCCAGAAAGTGCTCCTCCACCCAGCACTCGCAGTGCATCATTGACACCTGGAACATTGGCCCACATGTGTGATTATGCCTTGCAGATCCTAAAAAGGGACCCCCGCATTGCCAAAATGATGAACGATGACGACTACTGGTTGGCCAGCATCCTGGATCCACACTATAAAGGCAAATTCCAAAACATCATGCCACAAGAGAACCTAGAGCTAATATTGGCTAACAAACAAGCAACTCTGGTAAACCAATTGTTTGAGGCATTCCCAGCACACAGCGGCGGTGATGGTTCTCCCACGAGCCGTAGGGGGCAACATGGAAGAGGCGACGGCACTGGCACAGGGTCCCTTATAGTACAATCAAGTATCTCTGACGGTGGGGGTGCACACCCGCCGTCAGACACACCGGCGTACTATGAGGGGCCCTGTGCCAGTACCGCTGCCCACGAGTGGGACCCCCCTGCTTGCTCAGGATCACAGCACTTGCAAAGTTGAGATACGTACCTCTCCCTGCTCCACCGTCGTGACGTCTTCCGCGTTTCCTGACAGTGAGATTCTGGTCAGAGAGCGCGATGACATCACGTCTGTACACCCTCTGCCTAAACAGTCCAAGTGCAGAGAGATGGAAGATGGGGACACGAGGAGTCCAGACTAGTACAGGGATTCCGTAGCGAGGAGACTTATTTCATTGTTTTAAAGGTTGGGAGCAATTTTTGAGGAGCACTATACTCTGGAGAATGATATATGGGGCCCACCATACACTGGAGCATTCGAAAGGTGGACATCAGACACTGGAGCAGCATTTACAGGGCCCATTACACACTGGAGCAATAGAAATGGGGCCCATTATATATGGAGCATTATTTGGGCCCATAAGACAGTGGAGCTTCATCCATAGGGACCAACATATCCTGTAGCATTATGTGGAGCTCATCATATACTGTATGGAACATTATATGGGACCAATGATTCTGTATGGAGAAATATATGGGCCTCATTACTCTGTATGGCGCACTATGCGGTGGCCATAATACTGTATGGAGTAATACACTGTCCGTTTTTGGAGCTATTGGAGAATTTAAAATGGATATCAGTCACGTGATGTAAGAAGTGAAGTATTTTTCATTGTACTATACCGCTATTTCTCTGCCGTATCGGAGGATCATGAATTGTGGCATGTGTTAAAGGAGCCCATTGACACTTTTTGGCCCTGGGCCCACGAAAATCTGGAGCCAGCCCTACCCCCCCCCCACAACTTTAGCCAAATAACCCCCAGTTTTCAATGCCTAACTATTATTATAAAGTAAATTAAGGTTGACAAGCTTAAGTAATAAGAATTGATGTTTTTGGTATTAAAATGGGCACTGTAGGTGTGTTTCCTGTCCTCCACTCACTGCCGACTTTTCTTCCCCATTGACTTGCATTGGGTTTCGTGTTTCAGTCGGCCTTTGACTTTTCACGATTATCGGATGATTTCGTTCGACCCGACTTTTCCGAAAGTCGGGTTTCAAGAAACCCGACTCAACCCGAAAAAAGGCAAAATCGCTCATCTCTACCTGCTGTGCCTGAACCAGTACCTATCGATAACCTGCAGTGTCTGAACCAGTACATATTGCTAAACTTGCTGTGTCTGTACTGTACCTATCCCTAAACCTGCAGTGTCTGAAGCCAAACCTATCTCTAAACCTGCTGTTTTGTACTCCTGGGGTGGACCCGCTAGACCGTGGCAACGAACCTCCCGGGGGCGAGCTGACCAGGTGGACCACCCCCTATACAGGGAGTGTTTGGGGCAAGCCCGCGGGTAACTATTACCACGGCAGCTGGTACCCAGGGGATGTAAAGACAGACAGACAGGTAGACCTGACTTCGAGACACAGGACTGGCGGGCACGGTTTGGAGACACAGGACAGACGGGCACGGCTTGGAGACACAGGACAGGCGGGAACAGCAGGCACGAACAGAAGGACACTGGTGCGGGAACAGAACTGGACGGGACACGACCACGGACCTCCCGAGCCTAGGAGAGAGGACAATGGAAAAGGCAGATGAGCTACGGGCGAACAGGACGCAGGGGCGTACATAGAGAGCGGGCCAGAATCACTAACGAAGAGCAGTGATAATCCGGCACCGCCAGCAGGAAGAGGCGGCCTGATATAGGGGAAGTAGAAGGGCCTTCCGGGTCGTGACCTCTAGTGCAGGAGAGGAGGGCGCGCGTCCTCAGGAGGAGGAGGAGGCGCGCGTGTGCCCGGGCATAGTGTGTGCGCGCGCCCGCCGAGGAGGAGGGGCGGGAGCGCGCACCCGGCGCGGTCCAGAAGACCGGACGGACGCGATCGCCGGATGGAGGAGAGGAGCCGGGAGGGACCACGGAGAAGCCCGCGGCAGCCGGCGCCGCGGCGAGGAGGCCACCGGCGAGCGGGTAAGCTGCGGTCGGGAGGAGGCGATGGAAGGAGTGCGCGGCAGCCGCCGCGTGACAGTACCCCCCTCCTTACGCGCCCCCCTCCGCAGCCCGGAAAAAAATTTAGCCAAGATTCGAGGAGCCTGGATGTTCTCCTGGGGCTCCCAGGACCTCTCCTCGGGGCCAAAGCCCTTCCAATCAACCAAAAAAAAGGTTCTCCCCTTTTGCCTCCTCATGGCCAAAATATCTTTAACCTCAAATACATCGTCTGCGGAGACAGGCGGAGGCGAGTGAGGAGCCGTGGAATGGAAACGATTGAAGATGACTGGCTTTAGAAGAGACACATGAAAAGCATTAGGGATGCGGAGAGAGGCGGGAAGCCGTAGTTTGTAGGAGACGTCATTAATACGGGACAAGACCTCAAAAGGTCCAATATAGCGGGGACCCAGTTTATGGGAAGGGATCTTGAGGCGAATAAACTTGGAGGCCAGCCAAACTTTATCACCTGGGTGATATGGCGGGGCATCCAGGCGCCTTTTGTCTGCGTGTCTCTTAACCCTGTTACGAACCAACTCGAGAGTGGCCTTGGTCTCCTGCCGGATCCTGGAGAATTCACCAGTCAGAAGATCAGCCGCCGGTACACCCGAGGCAGGAGGAACCGGTAGAGGTACACCAGGATGTTGCCCGTAGACGACAAAGAAAGGGGACTTGCCAGAAGACTCACTAACGTGGTTATTATAGGCAAACTCAGCCCACAGGAGTAATTCAGACCAGTCGCTCTGGTGGACATTAGAAAAATGCCGGAGGTAGTTCACCAAACTCTGATTCGTCCGTTCTGCCTGACCGTTGGACTGTGGATGGTAAGATGAGGAGAAGTCAAGAGTGACATCCATCGATCTGCATAGGGCTCTCCAGAAGCAAGAGGTGAATTGGACTCCTCTGTCCGAAACAATATGTTGGGGCAGTCCATGAAGACGGAAGATGTGCTGAACGAAAATCTTCGCCAAGGCTGGTGCCGATGGCAAGCCGGGAAGAGGGATGAAATGTGCCATCTTAGAGAACCTATCTACCACCACTAGGATGACAGTACAGTTGGTAGACTGGGGCAGATTCGTAATAAAGTCCATGGCAATGTGTTGCCAAGGAGACGAGGGTACTGGAAGCGGGTGTAGAAGACCAGAAGGCAGCTGCCTAGGCACCTTGATCTTGGCACAGGGGAGGCAGGAGGCGACGAAATCCTGGACATCCTGGGGAAGAGTCGGCCACCAGTAGTAGCGGGACACCAGGAGAAGTGTCTTTTTAAGCCCGACATGGCCAGCCAGCTTGGAAGCATGTCCCCAGTGTAGGATTCGTCTTCGGTCCTTCTCCGGCACAAAAGTCCTGCCAGGTGGAGGTGAAAGGAGAGAAAGCGGTGCCACCGTGATGAGCCTGGATGGATCCAAGATATGCGCGGGTTCCTCTTCGACATCTGCGGAAAGAGAGGACCTGGACAAGGCGTCAGCTTTGAGGTTCTTGTTACCTGGACGAAAATGCAGATCAAAATCGAATCGACCGAAGAACAGAGACCACCTGGCCTGTCGTGGGTTGAGTCTCTGTGCAGACCGAATGTAAGCTAGATTTTTATGGTCTGTGAAGATTGTGAAGGGATGTACGGCGCCCTCCAATAAGTATCTCCACTCCTCTAGAGCTAACTTGATGGCAAGCAGTTCTCGGTCTCCGATGGAATAATTCCGCTCTGGGGTGGAGAAGGACTTGGAAAAGAAACCGCACGTAACAAGCCTACCAGAGGGAGACTTTTGAGATAAAACCGCTCCAGCTCCAGTTGCAGACGCATCCACTTCGAGGACGAACGGTTTGTTGACCTCAGGACGATGTAGTACGGGTGCCGTGGCAAATGCTCGTTTCAGAGACAGGAAGGCTTCCTCTGCTTCAGGGGTCCAGACGTGCGGGTTGGCTCCTATACGGATCAAAGACGAGATAGAGCCTGCCAACGAGGAAAAATGAGGGATGAACTGCCGATAGTAATTTGCGAAGCCGAGAAATCGCTGAATGGCTTTCACCCCTTGGGGACGTGACCAGTTAAGCACGGCAGACACCTTCTCCGGATCCATACGCAAGCCAGAGTCGGAGATGATATAGCCTAGAAATGGAAGGGAAGACTGTTCAAAGGTGCATTTCTCCAATTTGGCGTACAGGCGATTCTCCCTCACTCGGAACAGTACTCGGCGGACATCTCTTCTGTGGGTGGACAGATCGGGAGAGAAGACAAGGATATCGTCAAGATACACGACCACACAGGAGTACAGAAGGTCTCGGAAAATGTCGTTCACAAATTCCTGAAAGACTGCGGGAGCGTTGCACAACCCGAAGGGCATGACGAGATACTCGTAGTGTCCATCCCCGGTGTTGAAGGCGGTCTTCCATTCATCTCCGGAGCGAATACGGATGAGATTGTAGGCTCCATGGAGATCCAATTTAGAAAAGATTTGCGCCCCTCGTAGCCGGTCGAACAACTCGGGGATGAGAGGTAGAGGATATCTGTTCTTGATAGTAATCTCGATAAGACCTCGATAGTCAATACAGGGGCGGAGAGACCCGTCCTTCTTCTTGACAAAAAAGAAGCCTGCTCCAGCGGGTGAAGATGACTTCCGGATGAAGCCTCTGGCCAGATTCTCCTGTACGTATTGAGTCATGGCCTGGGACTCGAGTGGACTCAACGGATAGATTCGCCCCCGGGGTGGGGTCGAGCCGGGGACAAGCTCGATCGGGCAATCATATTGCCGGTGCGGTGGAAGAGTCTCCGCCTCCTTCTTATCAAAGACGTCCGCAAAGGCCCAGTAGGCCGAGGGCAAATCCGCAGGGCCCGAGACAGGAGACGAGCATTTGAGGGGTTGTACTGGACGAAGACATCTAGTCTGGCAGAAGCGGCCCCAGCGAAGAATGTCTCCGGACCGCCAATCCAGGACAGGTTCATGCATCCTCAACCACGGAAGACCCAGGAGCAAGGTGTGGGATAGAGACGGCAGCACGAAGAAGGCTATTCTCTCACGGTGCAGGACCCCGATCTGTAATTCCAGCTCTTCAGTGACCAGTGTAACGGTCTCGCACAAGGGAACGCCGTCGACTGAGGCTAACTGCCGGGGAACCTCCAAGGACCTGACAGGTATCCGCAATCTCTTCACCGCCTCGAGTTGGATAAAATTTCCAGCAGCCCCTGGGTCAATATAGGCTATCTCCGAAAAACGTTTGGAACCCTGGATAAACAAAACAGGAAGGGTCAAGGGTAGAGAGGTATCAAAGACACCTAGGGAGGCCTCTCTTACCTGTCCTAAGCGGAGGAGTTTCCCGGCCTCACAGGGCAGGAACGCAGGAGATGGGAGGCGCTGCCACAATAGAGACAAAGACCATGAGTGAGTCTCTCCTGGCGGAGTAGCTCCGCGGGCCTGAGTCGGTCAACTTGCATGGGTTCAGGGGCTGACGCCGAGGTGGAAGGCCGCGAACGGGGAGGACTGCGTGTCGGAGGAGAAAAACGAGTGGGCCTTCTCTCCCTGGCGACCTCGCGGGAACGCTCCCGGAAACGAAGATCAATTCGCGTTGCCAGCGAGATGAGATCCTCCAAAGACGTGGGCGTATCCCTGCCTGCCAACTCGTCTTTGATTCGAGCCGACAAGCCACGCCAAAAAGCCCCCACTAGAGCCTCGTTGTTCCATCCAAGCTCAGAGGACAACGTACGGAACTGGATGGCGTACTGTCCCACAGAGAGAGTACCCTGGCGAATGCAAAATAAGGACTCGGTGGCGGAGACCAGACGGCCGGGCTCATCAAAGACCTTACGAAATGTCTCCAAGAAGGTCGCGAGCTGGGAGACTATCGGGTCATCACGCTCCCACAAGGGATTTACCCAAGCCAGTGCCTCACCCTCTAAGTGGGATATCATAAAAGCCACCTTGGCCCGGTCGGAGGGATACTGCAGGGGTGCCAACTCGAAATGCAACTGGCACTGGTTAATGAACCCCCGACAGAGTTTGGGATCTCCGCTATAGCATGGGGTTTAGCCAACCGGGGGGAAGAATGAGGAACTGCCACCGGCGCAGGGACAGCGGCCGTCGTCTGTAGAGCTAGTAAGCGGTTATCTACTGAGGCTATATAGTTCAAAATGTGGGCCTGGGTGTCGCGCTGCTGGGCAAGTTCTTGCTGCAAGCCAGAGATTTGGGAGGCAATCCCAGGATCGGAGGTTTGCAAAGAAGAAAGTCGGGACTCCATTGATTTGAAGAACGACATGATCCTCGCCTGATTATCACGAAGGAACAAAAGTTCCTTTTGGGTCGGGGTCGGGGTACCAGCGGGATCCATGGCCTGATTATTCTGTGAGGTACTCCTGGGGTGGACCCGCTAGACCGTGGCAACGAACCTCCCGGGGGCGAGCTGACCAGGTGGACCACCCCCTATACAGGGAGTGTTTGGGGCAAGCCCGCGGGTAACTATTACCACGGCAGCTGGTACCCAGGGGATGTAAAGACAGACAGACAGGTAGACCCGACTTGGAGACACAGGACTGGTGGGCACGGTTTGGAGACACAGGACAGACGAGCACGGCTTGGAGACACAGGACAGGCGGGCACGGCTCGGAGACACAGGACAGGCAGGCACGGCTTGGAGACACAGGACAGGCGGGAACAGCAGGCACGAACAGAAGGACACTGGTGCGGGAACAGAACTGGACGGGACACGACCACGGACCTCCCGAGCCTAGGAGAGAGGACAATAGAAAAGGCAGATGAGCTACGGGCGAACAGGATGCAGGGGCGTACATAGAGAGCGGGCCAGAATCACTAACGAAGCGCAGTGATAATCAGGCACTGCCAGCAGGAAGAGGCGGCCTGATATAGGGGAAGTAGAAGGGCCTTCCGGGTCGTGACCTCTAGTGCAGGAGAGGAGGGCACGCGTCCTCAGGAGGAGGAGGAGGCATGCGTGTGCCCGGGCATAGTGTGTGCGCGCGCCCACCGAGGAGGAGGGGCGGGAGCGCGCACCCGGCGCGGTCCAGAAGACCGGACGGACGCGATTGCCGGATGGAGGAGAGGAGCCGGGAGGGACCGCGGAGAAGCCCGCGGCAGCCGGCGCCGCGGCGAGGAGGCCACCGGCGAGCGGGTAAGCTGCGGTCGGGAGGAGGCGATGGAAGGAGTGCGCGGCAGCCGCCGCGTGACACCTGCATTGTCTGAACCAGTACCTATCACTAAATCTGCAGTGTCTGATCCAATGCCTATCTAAAAAACCAGCAGTGTCTGAACCAGTGCCTTCCCCTATTTTGTTTTCACTGTGCAACATTAGAGATCTGTGTGTACACTTAATACTTCATTGTAAGTACCCTGTGTCAATCTGGTCCTGTGTGTACATGTCCTTGTATTGGTCTTATGTGAACTTGATCCTGTCTGCCCTTTGTATACTTGTCCTTGTAATTGTTCTGTGCTTACCTGTTCCTGTTCATTCCTTATGAACCATATCCTGTCTCACTTCTCTGCAACTGCAGTTCCCTGCCTGTCTGCATCTGCAGTTCCCGGCCTGACCATTTCTTCGGATTCCTGCCTGACCACGTCTGCAGTTTCCCGCTTAACTGCGTCTGGTCTGTGATTTCCTGCTGGACTGCATCTGTGGTTTACCGCTTGATTGCATATGCAGTTCCTTGTCCATCCAGTCTGAACCAGGTCCTACCCGGTCCTGTATTATCGTCATAGCTGCCAGTGAGCCAGTCCTTCCTGAAACTATTCACCTCTGTCCAGTCTGAACTGGGTCTCACCTGTTCATGTATTCTAGCTGTATCTGCCAGTGATCCAGTCCTTTCTGAAACTATTCCTATCTGTCCAGTCTGAACTGGGTTCTACCTATTCTTGTGTTTCAGTCATATATTCCAGTGACCAGTCCTTCCTGAAACTGTTCCTGTCCCTCCAGTCTGAACTGGCTTGTATATCAGCCATGCCTGCCAGTGTATCAGCCGTGCCCACCTGCCTGCCAGTATATCAGTCGCATCTGCCTGTACATCACCCATATCCGCCAACGCCTGTCTGTATACCAGTCGTGACTGTCAGTACCTGCCTGCCTATGAATCAACTGAGCCAGACAGTATGCCTACTGTACCTGCCTTGCTACAGTGTCCTGTCCCCTTGGGGGTCAGCTGCTACTGCCAGACGCTACGCTGGAGTATTAATTAGTAGCTACCTGCCGCACAAGCCTGACCTCACTATGAGAGGCTCCTTCGAACACCATCTCTTACCTGTCACTGGTCTCACAACGAGCAGTTTCATCTTGCTCTTTCTCCAGACTCAGGTGGTGCAATGAAGTTGCTGCGGGCCATTGATAGGCCTTCTGCTGTATAGTTAGTGAGGTACAGTAAGCCAGTGTTTCTCTGCTCCAAAATAGTTTCCAACTAGATGCGTTTCCAAGTAATGCACAGCCACTTGATTATAGTGCTGGCTACTAACAGGTCCCCTCCTCCTTAGGACCTCTCCTCTCAACCCCTGTGACAGTGATCACTATGCCCCTGCTAAGCACTTTAATTAGCATACATGATGTAACATAAGCTTTTTCAGAATGGAGGCAGTGATTGGAACACTATGGCCACAATTCAAGAAAGTGATTACACCAGAATTATGGTGTCAATGACTTTGAAAAGTCGCAAAAAGTTAGTGACTGTTAGTATTTTCATGCCAGTTCACCCAGCACTGCAAAAATGGTTGTGCTGGGGTGGTACAATGGTGGAATGGTGGCTTAAAAACCACAGCTTGCCTAATTTATGAAGAGCTTTGGTCATTCCATACTCCAGCAATCTTATTCCAGTCCTCATGGGGTTTTTAACTTTTCTGGGATACCACATTAGGTTAAAGGTTGAACTTGATGGTCTTCTTACATATCTTAAAACTATGAAATTATGAATTAGTTTAGAGTAAATGAAAATATTGTTTAAAATGTAATCACATACCTAGGCCTTTTAACATTTTCTTATCCTGTTTTTGGTCTTTATTTGATGCAGAGTCTTTCACTGATGAAGAAATGGCTTCTTTCGGTTCCTCTGAATTTGCATCCTCAGTATCTCCATCGTCATTCAGTTGTTCTTCTTTGATTGGAAAACCAGCGTTCTGATTCTCAACACTCACAGAATCAGAAGAGGCATAAGTCTGAATTATATCTTCCAGCTGCCGGCTCAGTTCCTCTGAAATGTCATTCTCAGCTGGTCCACTTGGGTCATCTTTACTAGGTTTCAAATCGGTTACTTGTGGTGAGTCTTCATCAAGAGGTGATAAGTTATTTTGATCAGGAGAAACTGAGACATTTACTGAATCTGGATTATCTGGCTTATTGTGACCATTCTCACTGTCATTGTTCTGCATATTGTACCTAGAAAAAAAGATGATATATGACATTACTCAGTGTACACCAAATCATATCCTTATTTAGAAGAAGATATTATGGGGAACACTCAATGTCAGGCAGCAGCTGGAAAGTCCAATAAAATGCATAACATATTTATATAGTTTTGGCAGGTATGACATTTACAGATGGTTTGAAGTGAATGGAGGCTTTCTATTTCAATAAAAAGTTTGCAAAACTATGATTTCACAGAAAAAAACAAATAACTAAAGAGGGCACAAATGATAATAAATAAAATACTGCAATTATAGCACAATAAGGATTCTGACCAATGGTAGCAATTTCTCAGTCAAAAGAATGGACATAGCAAATATTGGTAATGTTAATAAAATCATTTTGAATTTAGATACCGATTGTCAAGCCTATAGTCAGCATTAGGCTGGGGTCACACTTGCGAGAAACTCGCATCTCAATACCTGGTACTGCCTGCGGAAGTGTCGGGTATTGAGACGCGAGACTCATGCGAGTTTTTCGCAAGTGTGACCCCGGCCTTAAAGGCACAAGATATAGAGGGCAAACGACTTGCTGTGGAATGTCTTTACAAAAAAGTTCTATAACAAAGAAGTGGCATTAGAGTTGAAAATCTTCCCTCAGCAGACTGCATCATATACCAGTGTGTGTTATATAATAACTAATCAGGATAGTCTATTTTTAATAGTAGTGCAAATGCACACCCCTGATTATCTCATCTGCATAGACATAGTTATCTGTATAGATTTAGTTCATGTGATACTACTCTCTGGTGTTCTTTTTAACTAATTTCATACTTTTGTCATTTTTCAGGCACATCTATTATTGTGTCTTGGACTCGTGTCCATGATAATCACTGTTCGGGATCCAGCCAAGAACATGTCTTGTGCATCACTGGGAGTTTACATTTGGTGTCTGCAATAGTTTTCCTCTATGTTCTTTCTATATAAACGTTAGCGAATTTTGGTGCTCCTTTCTATTTTTATTTTTATTCCATCTTCATTTTAAAATTCTTTTATCAGGTCTTATTTTCACCTTCATTTTACTTTTCTTGTCACTTGTTCACCAATGATTTGACCGGTTTTGGTGGCTTTCCATTCATTTTTACACTTCACATTTCATCACACATAGTTTATTCATGTGTTTACCTGTCTTATATTCATATCCATTCAAATGCTTTTACTATATTTCATCACATCACATGTGTTACCAGTTCATTATTTACTCCCAATTTATTTTGCTGGCTTTATTTGTCTGTTTATATTTGTATATGTGAGAATATATGTGTATGTATGGGTATGCATGTATGGGTATGCATGTACCCAAGTTCAATCTGAAATGTTCTGCTTCTCTTCACAGACATAAGTTAAAGAGTTTACTTGTATTAAAACAACCACTTTCCATAAGGATGTGATAGAGAAAAGTTACACCCTCAGGACCCCCTTCATTTGGAATAGAGAGCTGGCTTTCCAAGTCTAGAGGACCCAGATTGTCACTATAGTACACGGACTGTTCATTGATTTTATGCAAAGCTTTATTTCACCTCCTGCACTCCTAAAGAAGGAATATTATCTCAAGCCCTCTTCACCTTTGATAATAACAGATTGTGGTATGCTAGACTAGAGGACAGGGAGCCAGAATATAATTATTTCATCCAGCCTAAGCAGTTTATCCAGTTAATCGTTTATTGACTATTTTGAGATTACTTGATTGGATATCCATGCAGCAAGAAATACATTGGACATATCCAATCATTTATTAGGACAAACATATTCTGCAGCGCTTTGCAGACATTATCATCACTGTCCCGTGGGAGGCTAAAATCAAAATTGTCTTTGGTGCAATTGGAACTCAAGATCCCATTGCTTTAAAGGGACAGTGCTAACCACTGAGCCACTGAGCTATCAAATTGTCAGGAACACCGCACTGAACTTGCTCACTGAGCCAGTGCGCGTGTCCTGAGTAAAGCGAACAGTGCTCAAAGATACCTGTGGAGCGGGCAGCAGCCGAGTAGATGCGTACTTCAGAGCCGCAGGACCTGAAGCACGTGACTGCTAGGGGCGTGGCCTAAACTCCACAGAGCTAGGAGCTGCAAGATAACTCCTAGCAGGGTAACTGCGAGACAAAGTTACTAGGGGGCATAGACAGGGAGAATAGTCAAGACGTAGCCAATGAGTCACACACAGAGATAGCTGCAAAGGTACAAGAGGGGCGAGCAGAGAGTAGTCAGGTCACAGGCAATGAGTCATACACAGAGATAATAACGCAGTACAAAATCAACAGGCAAACTCACAACGGGAAACAGAACCGGGTCAGAGCCATATAAACAAGCTATAGCAACAAACAGGCACACAGGGGTCAGCACACTAGGCCAAAGGCAAAAGTATAACTGGCAGGGATTGAAGCTTCCCAGGGGTTTAAGAAGATCTCCCAGAACCAGAAAGAGGCCACAATCATTAACCCCAGGTGTGCAGATCAAAAGCTGCACCCAGCTCCAGACATTAACCCCAGGTGTGCAGCTCAAAAACCTGCACTGGGATCATGACACAAATGTCTCAGAAGACAACTAAACAAGTACTAGTATAACAATTTAAACCCTTCATGACCGGAAGTATTTTTGGCTTCGCATTTTCATTTTTTGCTCCCCTTCTTCTCAAAGCCATAACGTTTATATTTTTCCGTCAATATGGCCAAATGAGGGCTTGTTTTTGTGGGATCAGTTGTGCTTTTTGAACGACACCATTGGTTTTACCATGCCATGCACTAAGTTCAATGAATGCTAAAACTGACATGCCATTATGATTCTCCAGGTCATTACGAGTTCATAGACACCAAACATGTCTATGTTCTTTTTTATCTAAGTGGTGAAAAAAAAATTCCAAACTTTGTTAAAATTTTTTTTTTTAAAAATAGCGCCATTTTCTGATACCCAAAAAAGGTGGGGGATTGGAGGGCACCACCAGATAGTAGAGGGATCACCCTTTACATGCTAAGAGAAAGGGGGAGAAAGGTAGCATGCACTGAACAGGGATCACCATAAATAAATACAAAATTTATTGAAATAATAACACTATTAGGCTATGTGCCCACGTTGCGTGTTAAAACGCACACTAAAAACCGGACTCCTTCCCAGAAATCGCGCGTTTTTTTCCTCGCGATTTCATCACGATTTTACCGCGATTCTGTTCGCGATTTTGCCGCGATTTTCTCAAGCACTTGCCAAGCGATTTGAAGCATCGCTTGGAAAGTGATTGACAGGTTGGTCACACTCGTCAAACATAGTGTTTGACAAGTGTGACCAGATTTTTACTATTGAGGCCGCCTATGCCTATAGTAAAAGATAAAATGTTAAAAATGATAAAAAAAATAAAAAATCGGGGTATATTTACCTTCCGACGTCCCGCGCTGCCATCCCCAGCCACAGCGTTCCCAGTAATGCCTTGCGAGACCTGTGATGACGTTGGTCACACGTTACTATAGCGATCTCGCGAGACCGCTAGAGTCACGCGAGACTATGTCATCACAGGACCGTGCCGCAAGGCATTACTGGGAACGCTCAGGCCGGGAATGCAGCGCATGAAGCCGGAAGGTAAATATACCCCGATTTTTTATTTTTTATTCTTATTTTTACAGGGGTATGGTACCCAGGGCCTGGAGGACAGTCTCCTCTCCTCCACACCGTGGGTACCAACCGCACATGAGACGCTTAACTACCCGCATGGTGGGCATAGCCACATGCGGGAAGTAAGCGGTTCTCATGCATTCCTATGGGTGCGGAATTGCAGCAATTCTTTGCGATTCCGCACAAAGAATGACCATGCTGCGATTTTTTCGGCGATGCGATTCCGCCGCGGAAAAAAGCGCAGCATTAGCACAGCATGTGCGGAATGCCATAGGAATGCATGGGGGGCATTCTGTACACGATTTTTAAATGTTTTCGCAGCGTTTTTGTGCCGAAAATCGCAGCAAAACCGCTTAAAAATCGCTACATGGGCACACAGCCTTAGGGTATGTTTCCATGTTCAGGAAATGCTGCAGATTGGACGCTGTATACTGCCGCAGCGTCCAATGCGCAGGGTCCAGATGTTACAGCATAGTGGAGGTGATTTTATGAAATTCCATCTCCACTATGCGTGCAAACACGCAGTTGGCAGACCTGCGTAACCGTACATGCGGCGCATCCTTTTAGACCGCAGCATGTCCATTTATCTTGCGGAGATGCTCAGTCTCCGCAAGATAAATAGCACAGTCTATGTATAGGATGCAGTGATTCGGCATGTGTTCAATGAACACATGCGGAAACACCGTGGGTAAAAAAGGGGGCAGTGCGTCCTCTCTGCAGGGTTTCCTTAACATGGAAACATACCCTAAAAACAACAACCACCAACATGCCCATGGTTGGGCTATGCCCTTGTCACCCCACCCAGATTCACACAGCAGAAACTCAAAGCCTTGAGTACATGCAATAGAATAACATTATTTGAAACAACCATGAAAAATATCTATGTTAGCACTCACAGTGAAAATGTTCGCTGTAAGGCCGGGGTCACACTGGCGAGGAATACGGCCGAGTGAGAGGCGCTAAAAGCACGCATTAGACACGGACAAATGATTCTCTATGGGGTCACTCGCACCAGGCGTATATTTCACATCCGTATCCTATGCTCCGTGCCAATCGCAGCATGCTGCGATTATCAGCGTACTACGCCCGTAGTACACCAATGCAAGTCTATGGGCGCGCAAAAAATACGGATTACACACAGACCAGACGTGTGACCTGCAAGCAATATACAGGTCTTTTGGCTGGTGACAGGAAATGGGCAATCCATCATCAGGAAGCCTAGACATGCAAATGAGCTCAAAAAGCGCTCCAGACATCCAGGAAGTACGCCTCCACGGAGTACAGCAGCAGCATGGCGTCCACGTACATAAATGTTGAGATGCTCATTGTCCTGGTGCAGGAGCGTCCCGAAATCTGGGACCAACGCGATGCAAATTATGCAAACCGGGCAAGAAAGGAGGCGTCATGGAGGCGCATCTGTCGCCAGATGTACCATGACTTTTGTGACCGACCACGTGAGGAGCAGCATAAAATTCGTAAGTACAACGCAAAACATCAGTAACCTTAGCGCGCAACAAAAAAGGAATATAGAATCAGCACCCCCCTTCCTGTGCATGTACTTTTAGCCTCATGAGGCCGTTACATTTGGATGTGACACGTGGCTTCACACAGCCATAATTTGGGGTTAGGCCACAAGCTCCTCATCCTCCTAGACAAAACAATTATTAAGTGTAGCTAAAGAGACCCTGTGTATCTGCCCAATTACATATGCCACCATGGGTAGAAAGCACACCCCAGAAGGCCCCATGCCTAGACTACTGGTAGAAAAAGTGACCTCTCAAATATGTGAATTTGACAATATTTCCTGTCACATTGCAGTGGAAGATGTGATGAAACGCTGGCAAAGCATCCGGGACCAGTACCGCCGGGAACGCCAGCAGCGGTCCTGGGGATGCTGGATATGTTAAAAGGAAGTACATCTACTATGACCGGCTGTCCTTCCTCGCCCCAATTCTGGATCTGAGACCGTAAGTAGATACCTCACACCACATTACACAAATACTTTACAGGGCTAAAAATATTGATGTAGTTTTGCCTCTGTTCTATTTCATAACAGAACTCAATCCAACCTTACGGATTGAGGAACGGCCTCAGAGGCAGAGCCCATAATAGATCCTGTAGAGGATGAGGTGGCTGGCCCATCTTCTCCCCTACAAGAAGGATGGCAGAAGATGAGGCATCACAGGACAACCCAATGGCTGCCCAACACACAACACCACCAGGACGGTCTGCTGCTGCCCCATCACCCATCCTGGAAGAGCTGGGCAACTTGAGCAGCAGCCCAACTGGCCAGATCAGGGCCTCCCCACAGGCTGCTCTTACATCACGCCGAACACGAAGAAGGCGCCAGCTCACTATTCAAGAGAGCAGGACCAATGAGGACACAGGGGTGCTCAATTATTTATACAGAGTAACTACAGATGATGGGGAGGAGGCCTACGCACGTAGCCTCACCCTTTATCTCCGTGCCCGTACCCGTGAGGTCAGGCTCTGTATTAGGGGATGTATTCACATCCTGCTTGATGCAAGCACCCCCCCAATACCCCATATGAGGTTTTCGAATTTCTGGAGAGGTGGCAGCTCTAATGCGCATGAGACCATCCACACAGATGCTTGCTCAAGCAGGGTCCGAACAGCCCCTAATACGTGGGCCAACACCTCAACCCCTTCCTCCCACTACCCAACCTTCTATTCCGCAGCCCCAAATGTCAGCCTCTAGCCAACCCCACCAATATGGCCACTTGTACCCACCCAGTGTTGGAGACTGGTCCCAACCTGGTTGGGGACAATCTGGCTATCTTGGTGGGTATGAGCCACATGCCTACCACAGCCAACAAGATGCCCCTCACCATCATCATTACTCTGGCCAGTATCCCCAACAGTCCCAGGAGGCAGGACAATTCCAGCATCATGGGCAACAGTATGGCCCCTCACAGGGCGATGTTGGCCACAGTGTCCAGCAGCACCCATAGGCTGCTCTTCCACGTTCCCCTTCCCCAACCTATGAGGATTTATGAGTCTGATGGCCTGGAGATGTCCAGTGCGGTTTTACTGGTGCTCCAAATAGAAAGGAAAAAACAGGTGTTCTCCATCACCAAACTTTTTTACATAATTTAACATTCTAATTTTTTCACAATGTTTTCCAATCATATGAAAGAATCCATCATGACAGGCAAGGCTACCTCACGCCTTTCAGACAGATATTACTGTACATGTGTGTACAAAAGAGAATATTTCAACGCGCTATACTGTAAAATGAAAGGATGAAAATACACTACTCACTTGCTAATGCCTAGGAAAGGCGTGCTGGCCTTAGTGAAGTAGTCACCTTTTTTGCTAGCAATCTCTAGTAAAACAAATCTAGGCGACCAGCCTTCAGAATATCACGCTCTCTCTATGTCTTAACAAGTGAGTTTTGTTTTGTCATCCTTTCCAGTATAGCATGGTTAAATATTCTCTGTTCTACAGACAGGTAATATCTGCCTGAAAGCCGTGAGGTAGCCTTGCCTGTCGTGGTGGAATCTTTCTATGATTGGAAAACATTATGAAGAAATGTGAGTGTTATCTTTTAACATTTATTTTGGTGATTGAGCTCACCTTTTTTTTTCTAATCTAGTTTAATATTCTCAGGCAGCAATTTTGTTATTGCCTAATCTTTTTTTGGGTTATGTTATGTACTGTTACTTTTCAAAAAAGTTAAAGAAGGCACAAAGGGTCATTTTGCCCATTGCCAAAATGTTATTATGGCAATATTATGTTTGCCTTTAAACAAACAAAAAAATAAGGCAAAACTAAAAATTTGTCTACTATAGTTAACGTCTCTGTGTGATTTTTCACAATCCCTCACAACATACTAATATACACTAACCAATGCAATGAAACACTCATAGAATCATAAAGGCTTGAGTAATATATATTTAGACACACTTAAAGAAACAAATTATAACATAGACACAGCATGCTCTTGCCAAGAAGTTGCCCCCTCAGGTGAGATAAAGTAATTAGTGAAAATATCACGCACTTTGAGGCCAGAGAGCAGTCTACGTTGAGAGTTCATAGGTGGTCTCACCCTGTGCACATTGTCCGGCCTACGCACAACACCATCCGAGGAGGAACAATAATGTATCCTGGTAAAGTTAGGCAGAACAACACAGGCTTTCACAACTTCATTCACATTTTGTTCACTCAACTGAATGGCAGACTGTAGTACCCGCCATTTGGCACAAAGAATCCCAAAGGAACACTCCACCAGTCGCCTAGCACGTGATAGGCGCAAGTTACAAATTCAGCGCCTGTGGTCAAGGTTGCGCAGGGGATATGGCCTCATGACATTGCACGATAACAGAAAGGCCTCATCTGTCACAAGGACATAAGGGACTGATTCTTCAGGGGAGCCTGGTAGCTGGCGTGGTGGTGGTAGATCCAACTGGTTGGTGCGTAGCCGCCGAGCCATTATGGAAGTTTTGAAGACTCTAGAGTCTCCCGTCCTTCCATAGGCCCCAATGTCACCAATTATAAACTTGTATTGAGGGTCTACCAGAGCCAACAATACAACAGAAAAGTATTGTTTATAATTGAAGAATTGGGAGCCAGAGTTTGGCGGATTACGCACCCGGATATGTTTGCCATCCAGGGCCCCAATACAATCTTGAAACTGGCAGTCCTCCTCAAAGTCCCTTGATATCCTCAACCAGTCTTCCATCCTGGGCTCGGGCATGACCACTTGATGGAGTCTTGTCCAGATTTCTGTACATGTAGACCTCACTATGCCTGAAATGGTTGATCTTCCAATGAGAAACTCATGGTGGAGGGTGGCATAAGACAGGCCAGTGGACAGGAAGCTGTAGAACAACATAAATTAATAAGTTTAGAATGCATAAAGTCCAAAAACATCAGTTACATGCCGACCAAACTTGGGAGGAATTGAGATAGAATAACACACACATATTTGGTTCAACAATGACTAAGTGATATGCAGTACATATTAGAGCTAACATTCTGGTGTGTAAGTTGAAACATATTTGGAGTAAGATGAGGGCATAAAACTTTGTCCAAGAAGGCAAAAAAACATACTTTAGCAAACACATTATAAACATAGAGAATGTGGTTGTGTAGTACATACCGTATTGTGAGTAGAAGTCGCTCCTCTGCAGATATCGCTTTGCGCATCCTTGTGTCCTGAAAGGTTATCCCAGGGCGCACTGTCTCCAAGAGTCGATCAAATGTGGAAATGCTCATGCGACAGTACTGGTAAAATTTCTCAGGATGCTCCCGCAGAGAAGAATAGAGGCGGTGAAAATGACCTCTTGTGAGTCGTTGCCTCAAAAGTGGATGGACCCACATGCGTCTCCTCCTCCGTGGATCCACTATCACTGGGTATGGTTGCCCAAAGCGCCGTGACAAAAGCCAGTTCAAGAGAACCTGCTCAGTTGTATTGAATCTCAGACCCTTTGCCATGTTGCACAAAAAACACCAACACACCTCGTGAAAGCAAGCTCACAAATGGACAGTATGGAGGCAGCCACCTGTTTCTGAGTGTAGAAATAGGGTGCAGGCTAATGATTTAAATAGTTAGCAGGCCTCAAAACCGTTAAATGTCCATTTTGCAAGGCTGCGAGAAAATCTCGCCATACGGATTGCATACGGATACCATACGGATTACATACGGATGCAGACATGCGCAAAATACGCGACCGCACCTGGCTTATGGATGACCTACGGAGCACTATTTAGGGGTCATTCATCCGTATTACTCATGTAAACTACGGAGTGTATTTTGCGCTGGTTAGTGTGACTCCAGCCTAACACCACATGTGTGATTTCTATTAACCGGATCTGAGGAGAACAAGAGTTTTTTAGGGAAATCCCAGGACCAAATAGATGACAATCCACTATAAAAAGCTGCTCTGAATGAAGCTCAGCATGAGAAGAAAAATCTCAAATTCAGGTAGATGCGGTACCAAAAGCAGTAGTGCCCAGAAGTGGGTCCCAAGACAATATACTACCTGTAGACTGGTTGCATAAGACACCTAAAAGAGAGTGGTCTGTGGGCAGCGGAGGCTGTGCGGCAAATAAAGTTGGTGGAGGAGACAAGGGATCTCGGGTTGGGTGAGGGCTTATTTTTTTCGCTCCGAGCTGACATTTTTATTGATACCATTTTGGTGCAGATACGATCTTTTGATTGCCTGTTATTGCATTTTAATGCAATGTCACGGCGATAAAAAAACATAATTCTGGCATTTTGACTCTTTCTCTCTTTACGCCGCTTAGGCTAGTTTCACACTTGCTTTTTTTTGCAGCGCGTTTTTCCCGCAAAAAAACGCATTGAAAAAACGCATACAAAAGCATACAACTGCTGCATTTTTTTCAAGCATTTTTATGAGCATGCATGAAAAAAACGCAGCGTTTTTATGCGTTTGTATGCGTTTTTAGTGCGTTTTTACCGCGTTTGCGTTTTTTTCCAACATTTTTAGGTGGCCCCTCACACTACCCAAACCATGACTTTACTAACCCTAACCCTGACCCTAACCCTAACCCTAACCCTGACCCTAACCCTAACCCTAACCCTGACCCTAACCCTAACCCTAACCCTAACCCTGACCCTAACCCTAACCCTAACCCTGACCCTAACCCTTAACAAAACCATACTTAACCCTAACCCTGACCCTAACCCTAACCCTAACCCTGACCCTAACCCTTAACCAAACCATACTTAACCCTAATCCTGACCCTAACCCTGACCCTAACCCTAACCCTGACCCTAACCCTTAACCAAACCATACTTAACCCTAATCCTGACCCTAACCCTGACCCTAATCCTTAACAAAACCATACTTAACCCTAACCCTGACCCTAACCCTAACCCTGACCCTAACCCTAACCCTAACCCTGACCCTAACCCTAACCCTAACCCTAACCCTGACCCTAACCCTTAACAAAACCATACTTAACCCTAATCCTGACCCTAACCCTGACCCTAACCCTTAACCAAACCATACTTAACCCTAACCCTGACCCAAACCCCAACCCTAACCCTGACCCTGACCCTAACCCTAACCCTAAACCCCCTTAACTAACCCTAACTCTAACCCAAACCCCTAAATTCCATGGTTAAAAAAAAAAAACGCATATGCAAAAAAACGCATACATGAGCATGCCAGTGCGCACATATGCGCATCCATAGGCTATAATGGCCATTTTTAGCGCAAAACGTGCGCATATGTGCGCATGCGCTTTTTTGCAGGGCCAAAAAATGCAACATGCTGTGTCTGGAAAATACAAACGCACACCCCAAAAAAACGCAGCGCATGAAAATCGCATACATGCGCTTACAAGCGCGCAGGTATGCGCACCCATGTTAAATATAGGGGAAAAAACGCATGCGCACATATGCGTTTTTTTCCAGCGCTAAAAAACGCAAATGTGAAACCAGCCTTAGCGATCAGGTTAATCCTTTTTTTCATTGATAGATCAAGTGATTCGGAACACGGCGATACCAAATATGGGTATGTTTGATTTTTTTATTGTTTTATTTTGAATGGGGCGAAAGGGGGGTGATTTGAACTTTAATAATTTTTTCAATTTTTTATATTTTTAAAAACATTTTTTATTTTACTTTTGACATGCGTCAATGGTCTCCATGGGAGACTAGAAGCTTCCATAACCCATTCTGCTCTGCTACATAGAGGTGATGATCAGATCACCTGTATGTAGTAGAGTTACTGACTTGCTATGAGCGCCGACCACTGGGTGGCAGTGGTGTTGGTTGGAAGAATGGTGGGAAATCCAGGGGTGATTGTACTCTATTTATAACTCACCCAAAATGTACCATAATTTAAGGAAGGGTTTAAAAATGTAAACTTTCAGTTAAAATAGACCATATCCATGTTTTTTCCTTTCTCTAAACTACAGTGAATATTTTTTTTTCACTTCTCGTGAGTTAAATTTCCAATAATGAGGAACTTTAGAAGTTTCAACCAAAAGGTTTTGCTATATGTCGCTCATTTTTTTCTGAACATGTTATAAGTAGTGATGAGCAAACGTACTCGCCACTACTCGTTACACGCCTGAGTATCATGGTACTCGGTGTACTCGGCGAGCACCGAGCATTTCCGGGGTTAGGCCGGGGTCACACTAACCGACGCAAAATACGGTCAGTATTTTACATGCGTAATACGGATGACAGACCCCTAAATAGTGCTCCGTATGTCATCCGTAATCAAGGTGTGGTCGCGTATTTTGCGCATGTCAGCATCCGTATGCAATCCATATGGCATCCGTATGGTGAGATTTTCTCGCAGACTTGCGAAATGGACATAAAATGGAGCCCTATGACAGGGTTTCTAACAGAAACCAAAGAATAGATATAGACACATAGAATGCATATATATATTTATATATATATGTATTCTATGTGTATATATCTATTCTATTCTTTTGTTTCTTTATTAAGACTGTCAGTGTGAGTTTACTGTATAGCGCACTGAATTGCCGGCTTTGCTAAAAGACACCGGGTGCGTATTTCTCGCAAGTCACATGTGCGGTCCGTGTGTAATCCGTATTTTTTGCGCACCCATAGACTTGCATTGGCGTATTATGGCCGTAGTACGCTGACAATCGCAGCATGCTGCGATTGGCACGGAGCGTAGAATACGGATGAGAAATATACGGCTGGTGCGAGTGACCCCATAGAGAATCATTGGTCCGTGTCTAATGCGTGCTTTTAGCGCCTCTCACTCGGCCGTATTCCTCGCCAGTGTGACCCCGGCCTTACTCGGCGGGAACTCGGGTCTCCACCCAGATTTTTGGCGGACTTCAGAGACCCCATCACGATGCAGTGATTGTTTGCCAGGCAATGAAAGTCCGCAGACATCTTTGTTGTGGTCGTGCAGTGATCAGCTGGCCACAGAACATCATCAGGGGTATAAGAGACCATACGCCGCCCTGATCGGCGCATTCAGCTCTGGATTTAGATAGTGTAGGGAGTGCTGCTGCCGAGATAGAGTCAGAATTGGGGATTTATTAGTCAGTGTAGGGTCTACCATCGTAAACTACTCAAATCCAGATAAACCAACAGTCCTTCTAAGTAGAGTTGAGCAAAACGGGTCGAAAAAATTCAAAAGTCGCCGACTTTTGGCAAAGTCGGGTTTCATGAAACAAAACCCGACCCTAGGATGAGGTCGGCCACGAGGTCGGCGACTTACGCGCCAAAGTCGCGTTTCAAAAGTTTGTTTTGCGCTCTTTTTCAGCCAATCAGGATCCACGGACACTGTGGGCAACGTGATGACCTAGGCACGGGTCACCACCATCTTTCAGAAGGGCATGCAAGTGATTGGCTTGCTTTGGTGGGCATCACAGGGGGTATAAAAGGGCGTGCACGCCGACCGCCATCTTACTTCTGCCGATCTTAGTATAGGGAGAGGTTGCTGCTGATTCTGTAGGGAGAGCGTTAGGCAGGGAAGAAGACAAAAAAACTGCTTCTGCTGCTAGCGATTTGGCCTGCACAACACACAAGTCACTGTGTGTGCAGTGCAAGGGGAGGCTATATAGTGGTGTATCAGTGGTGTTGGTTGTTGGGCTGCCTTCTAAGGCTTCCTGACACGCTGGCATTGCTGTTTACCCACTGCTCCGCAAACTGCTTTTTTAAAAGCAATCCAATCTCCCTTATCCTCTAGTCACTTTTGTCACAGCTGTGCCATCGAGCCTGTCACATAGCACTCAGATATCAGTGGGCCTCACACAATCCACAAGTGTCCAGTGTCCAAAAGTGTGCGCAGAGATTCAAAATCTCCATTATCCTCTCGTCACTTTTGTCACAGGCAGCTGTGCCATCGAGCCTGTCACATAGCGCTCAGATATCAGTGGGCCTCACACAATCCACAAGTGTCCAGTGTCCAAAAGTGTGCGCAGAGATTCAAAATCTCCATTATCCTCTCGTCACTTTTGTCACAGACAGCTGTGCCATCGAGCCTGTCACATAGCGCTCAGATATCAGTGGGCCTCACACAATCCACAAGTGTCCAGTGTCCAAAAGTGTGCGCAGAGATTCAAAATCTCCATTATCCTCTCGTCACTTTTGTCACAGGCAGCTGTGCCATCGAGCCTGTCACATAGCGCTCAGATATCAGTGGGCCTCACACAATCCACAAGTGTCCAGTGTCCAAAAGTGTGCGCAGAGATTCAAAATCTCCATTATCCTCTCGTCACTTTTGTCACAGGCAGCTGTGCCATCGAGCCTGTCACATAGCGCTCAGATATCAGTGGGCCTCACACAATCCACAAGTGTCCAGTGTCCAAAAGTGTGCGCAGAGATTCAAAATCTCCATTATCCTCTCGTCACTTTTGTCACAGGCAGCTGTGCCATCGAGCCTGTCACATAGCGCTCAGATATCAGTGGGCCTCACACAATCCACAAGTGTCCAGTGTCCAAAAGTGTGCGCAGAGATTCAAAATCTCCATTATCCTCTCGTCACTTTTGTCACAGGCAGCTGTGCCATCGAGCCTGTCACATAGCGCTCAGATATCAGTGGGCCTCACACAATCCACAAGTGTCCAGTGTCCAAAAGTGTGCGCAGAGATTCAAAATCTCCATTATCCTCTCGTCACTTTTGTCACAGGCAGCTGTGCCATCGAGCCTGTCACATAGCGCTCAGATATCAATGGGCCTCACACAATCCACAAGTGTCCAGTGTCCAAAAGTGTGCGCAGAGATTCAAAATCTCCATTATCCTCTCGTCACTTTTGTCACAGGCAGCTGTGCCATCGAGCCTGTCACATAGCGCTCAGATATCAGTGGGCCTCACACAATCCACAAGTGTCCAGTGTCCAAAAGTGTGCGCAGAGATTCAAAATCTCCATTATCCTCTCGTCACTTTTGTCACAGGCAGCTGTGCCATCGAGCCTGTCACATAGCGCTCAGATATCAGTGGGCCTCACACAATCCACAAGTGTCCAGTGTCCAAAAGTGTGCGCAGAGATTCAAAATCTCCATTATCCTCTCGTCACTTTTGTCACAGGCAGCTGTGCCATCGAGCCTGTCACATAGCGCTCAGATATCAGTGGGCCTCACACAATCCACAAGTGTCCAGTGTCCAAAAGTGTGCGCAGAGATTCAAAATCTCCATTATCCTCTCGTCACTTTTGTCACAGGCAGCTGTGCCATCGAGCCTGTCACATAGCGCTCAGATATCAGTGGGCCTCACACAATCCACAAGTGTCCAGTGTCCAAAAGTGTGCGCAGAGATTCAAAATCTCCCTTATCCTCTCATCACTTTGGTCACAGCTGTGCCATCGAGCCTGTCACATAGCGCTCAGATATCAGTGGGCCTCACACAATCCAAAAGTGTCCACTGTCCACAAGTGTGTGCAGAAATTCTAAATCTCCCCTGTCCTATAGACACCTTGTACCTTGTTTTACATTACTATATAGTTTGTTGGATTTTGTCTACATTTCTACCAAAAATGAGGAAGGCTGGTGGAAGAGGCCGTGGAATTGGGCGGGGGTTGGCAGCTGGTAATGATGGTGTTGGTGGTGGATCTGATGGTAGTGGCAAGAGCAAAATAGGACCGAATGCAGGAGGTGCTGACCCTGTGTCATCGTCTGGCTACATAAGGCCTCGAACGCTTAGTTTTCTAGGAGTTGGCAAACAGCTTTTAAAGCCAGAGCATCAGGAAAAAGTTTTGTCTTACATTGCTGACTCAGCCTCCAGCTCTATCGCCTCCTCTTCTTCAGTTGTAAAAAGTAAAAGCACTGAGTCGTCATTGGAGGCTCATGTTCATGAACCACACCTTTCCTTGTGTCCTTCACCCCAACCAAGATTGAAGGATGACGCAGGCCATACTACTGATTACTCCATGGAGCTGTTTTCACATACCATGCCTGGATTATCAAGTCAAATGGTGAATTACCCAGGCCAAGATGAATCTGACATGGAGTGCACTGATGCACAGCCGCTGATGGATGATTCTGCTGGTACATTCACTCAGAGCACTACATTGTCCTCGCAGTGTACAGAGCCAGATTCTGACCCTGATGAGACTCAGGTGCCCCTTCCCGCACACTATACCACCATACACGGTGACACAGAGGAAGGTGCACATGACATAGAAGAGGAGATGATGGATGACCCAGTTGTTGACCCAGATTGGCATCCATTGGGGGAAGAGGGTGCTACTTCCAATAGCTCAGATGAAGAGCATTCACAGCAGACATCGACATCGCAACAGCTGTTATCTGGCAGACCCGGAGCACTCCAAAGACAGGTTCCAAACATCAAAAGAGTTGCTGGACAGCTTGTCCAGTGGGTCAAAAGATCACAGCGTGCTAGGCCACAAAATGTCTGCCAAAGTAGGAAGAGTGCAGTGTGGCACTTTTTTGAACAAAATCCTCATGATCAGGCCAAGGTTATCTGTAAGAAGTGCGCAAAGACCTTTAGCCGAGGGAAAAATCTGAAAAATTTGAATACCAGTTGCATGCTTAGACATTTAACCAGCATGTACTTGCAAGCGTGGACACAACACCTAACCTCAAGTGCCACATGTGCAACTGATCACAACGAAGGTAGTCAGCAACGCTACATTGTTTCCCCCACTGTAAGCCCACCGGTTAGCACAGCAGCAAATGTTGAGGTGTCGTTGCAAGACCACAGCAGTCAGGGAATCCCACTGTTATATCAACGAAAGACTGATTCTAGGCCATCAGAAAGAACACCAACTCCATCACCATCATCAACCCTCTCTCAGTCCGCCCTGTCCACCGCTACTTCCACCATATGCAGCTCTCAAGTCCAGCTCACCCTCCCAGACACTATGAGTAGGTCAAGAAAGTACTCAGTCTCTCATCCGCGTACACTGGGTTTGAACGCCCACATTGCCAAACTAATCTCGTTTGAGATGATGCCCTTTCGGTTGGTGGAAAGCACAGCTTTCCGCGAACTCATGGCCTATGCAGTACCACGCTATGACCTACCCAGTCGCCACTTCTTCTCTCGCAAAGCCATCCCAGCCCTCCACCATCATGTGAAAGACCGCATTGTCCATGCACTCAAGCAGTCAGTGAGCGGAAAGGTGCACCTCACAACTGATGCATGGTCCAGTCGGCATGGCCAGGGCCGTTACGTGTCCATCACTGCGCACTGGGTTAATGTGGTGGATGCAGGGTCCACAGGGGACAGCGGTGGTGGGACAGTGCTGCCTAGCCCACGGTATAGGAAACAGTTGGCTGTAGGCGTTCGACCCTCCTCCTCCTCCTCCTCCAGAAGCGAAAGCTCGTCCACAGAGCGCAGTCGTACGAGCACTCCATCTGCAGCTGCCACTGTTGCACACGATGTGTCCCCCTATCGAGCAGCTAGTGGAAAGCATCAGCAGGCTGTGTTGCAGATGATGTGTTTGGGCGACAGACACACCGCCGAGGTGCTGGCCGAGTACTTGAAGTGACAAACTGAGTCATGGCTGGGCAGTGTACATCTTGAGGCAGGCAAGGTAGTTAGTGATAACGGCCGTAATTTTGTGGCAGCCATAGCCCTTTCAAAACTCGGCCACATACCTTGCTTGGCTCACACCTTGAACCTGGTGGTGCAGTGCTTCCTCAAAAATTATCCGGAGTTAACAGCCCTGCTCCAGAAGGTGCGAAGACTGTGCGCGCACATCCGCCGGTCACCTGTACACTCCGTTCGTATGCAGAAGCTGCAGCGATTGCTCCACCTTCCCAACCACCGCCTCATTATCGACATTGCAACAAGGTGGAACTCCACCCTGCACATGGTGGAGCGGCTGTGCGAGCAGAGGCAGGCCATAATGCATTTGTGGGAGGATACACGGCCAGGCACTTTGAGAGCAGACATGGAGTTGACAGGCGTGCAGTGGTCGAAGCTGAAAGACCTTTGTAAAGTCCTTCAGTGTTTTGAGGAATGCACACGGCTGGTAAGCGCAGACGACGCCATCCTAAGCATGAGCATCCCACTTATGCGTCTGCTCATGCAAACTTTGACGCACCTTAAGGAGCAGGCGTCTGCAGCCAATGTTGATGAGGAGGAAGAGGAGGAGGGAATCCTTGATGACATTCAGCCATTGTCTGCTCAGGGACCTCTCCTGGACGAGGTGGAGGAAGAAGAGGAGGAGGAGGAGGATGATGGGGATGATTACTTAGGGGAGGAGGATGCATCTCGTGGGGCAAGTGAAAATGTTGGCGTGGCAAGGTCTGGTACAGGGTTTGTGCGTGACTGGAGGGATGTGGATTTGCCAGAAAGTGCTCCTCCACCCAGCACTCGCAGTGCATCATTGACACCGGGAACATTGGCCCACATGTCAGATTATGCCTTGCGGATCCTAAAAAGGGACCCCCGCATTGCCAAAATGATGAACGATGACGACTACTGGTTGGCCAGCATCCTGGATCCACGCTATAAAGGCAAATTACAAAACATCATGCCACAGGAGAACCTTGACCTAATATTGGCTAATAAACAAGCAACTCTGGTAAATCGGTTGCTTGAGGCATTCCCAGCACACAGCAGCGGTGATGGTTCTCACACGAGCCGTACGGGTCGGGGGCAGCTTGGCAGAGGTGTTCGTGGTGCACACAGCAGAAGTGGCGTTGGAGACAGGGGTTTCATGACAATGTTGTGGACTGATTTTTCAAATACCGCTCACACAACTGGTAATACTGCATCGATGGAAAGTGACAGGAGACAGCAGTTGTCAACTATGGTTACAAACTACTTTTCCTCCCATATCGATGTTCTCCCACACAGGTCATTCCCCTTTGACTACTGGGCCGCTAAACTGGACACCTGGCCTGAATTGGCCCAATATGCCTTACAGGAGCTCGCTTGCCCAGCTGCAAGTGTGCTATCGGAAAGAGTCTTCAGTGCAGCTGGATCAATCCTGACAGAAAAAAGGACCCGTCTGTCAACCCAAAATGTGGATGATCTAACCTTCATTAAAATGAACCACGCATGGGTTTCCAAGGATTTTGTCCCACCTTCCCCTGATGACACATAGGGTGACAGAAAAATGGCTTGCTTTGGTCCACCTCTTCCTGGTACTTCACTTATTTCGCCTTTTGCATCAGCTGAATGTCCAACATCAACATATGCCACTTTCTAAAACTCCCTAACTGTGCTGCCTCCCCCCCCATGGCCGGGGTCAACACCTAGCGCACGACACCGTGCGAGTGCCGTTGCCCTGGACAGGTGGGTAGGCCGACTCTTGGGTGCGGGCACTGGCACAGGGTCCCTCATAGTGCAATCAAGTGTCTCTGACGGTGGTGGTGCACACCCGCCGTCAGACACACCGCTGTACTATGAGGGGCCCAGTGCCAGTACCGACGCCCACGAGTGGGCCCCCCTTGCTTGGGCAGGGCCCCAGCATTTGCAATCTTTACCTCTCCCTGCTCCTCCGCTGTGTAATCTGGGCCGTCAAATCCATACTGGGCCTAACACCGTCTGAGCCTGCCTCCTGAGACATATATTTTGAATGTGTACGCTATCCATACATGTTATCCAGGGATACGGTACCCTTTCTAACCTTTGTGCAATCACGTGCAATCCATACTGGGCCTAACACCGTCTGAGCCTGCCTCATGCTGTATAGACATATATTTTGAATGTGTATGCTATCCATACATGTTATCCAGGGATACGGTACCCTTTCTAACCTTTGTGCAATCACGTGCAATCCATACTGGGCCTAACACCGTCTGAGCCTGCCTCATGCTGTATAGACATATATTTTGAATGTGTACGCTATCCATACATGTTATCCAGGGATACGGTACCCTTTCTAACCTTTGTGCAATCACGTGCAATCCATACTGGGCCTAACACCGTCTGAGCCTGCCTCATGCTGTATAGACATATATTTTGAATGTGTACGCTATCCATACATGTTATCCAGGGATACGGTACCCTTTCTAACCTTTGTGCAATCACGTGCAATCCATACTGGGCCTAACACCATCTGAGCCTGCCTCATGCTGTATAGACATATATTTTGAATGTGTACGCTATCCATACATGTTATCCAGGGATACGGTACCCTTTCTAACCTTTGTGCAATCACGTGCAATCCATACTGGGCCTAACACCGTCTGAGCCTGCCTCCTGAGACATATATTTTGAATGTGTACGCTATCCATACATGTTATCCAGGGATACGGTACCCTTTCTAACCTTTGTGCAATCACGTGCAATCCATACTGGGCGTGAGAACGGCTGGCGAGCTGTTAAGCAAGCTACAGCACCTGTCCAGACAAGTACAGGGATTCCCTAGCGAGGAGACTTATTTGATTGTTTTCAATGTTGGGACAGCAATTTTTGGGGAGCACTATACTCTGGAGAATGATAGATGGGGCCCACCATACACTGGAACATTCCAAAGGTGGACATCAGACACTGGAGCAGCATTTACAGGGCCCATTATACACTAGAGCATTAGAAATGGGGCCCATTATGTTTGGAGCATTATTTGGGCCTATAAGACAGTGGAGCTTTATCCGTGGGGACCAACATATACTGTAGCATTATGTGGAGCTCATCATATACTGTTTCAAACATTATATGGGACCAATGATTCTGTATGGAGAAATAGATGGGCCTCGTCATGAGATGTAAAAAGTGAGGTATTTTTCATTGTACTATACCGCTATTTATCTGCCGTATCGGAGCATGATGAGTTGTGGTATGTGTTAAAGGGGCGCTCTTTCGCCCAGGGCACATGAAAACCTGCAGCCAGCCCTCCCCCCCCACAACTTTAGCCAAATAACCCCCATTTTTCAGTGCGTAACTTGTATTATGAAGTTAATTAAGGTTGACAAGCTTAAGTAAGAAGAATTGATGCTTTTGGCATTCAAATGGGCACTGTAGGTGTGTTTCCTGTCCTCCTCTCACTGCCGACTTTTATTCCCCATTGACTTACATTGGGTTTCGTGTTTCGGGACGACCCCGACTTTTCCCTATAATCGGACGATCTTGCTCGACCCGACTTTTGGAAAAGTCGGGTTTCACGAAACGAAACGCGACCCTAAAAAACCAAAAGTCGCTCAACTCTACTTCTAAGGCTATGTGCACACACTGCGGATTGGTCTGCGGATTTTTATCTGCAGAACCACAGGTAAAACCGCATGTAAAATACCTGCGGTTTTACCTGAGCCCCGCATCTCAATAGAGGAGATGGCAAACCGCAGGAGAATCCGCAGAAAGAATTGACATGTCAATTCTTTCTGCGGATTGAAAACCGCAGATAATCCGCGCGGAAAATTCCGCACCGTCTGCACTGCGGTTTTTGATTCCCATAGGGAATCATGGTACTGTACACCGCAGCAGAAACTGCTGCGGGTCCGCAGCAGCCAAAACCGCTGCGGAACCGCAGCAAAATCCGCAGCGTGTGCACACAGCCTTAGGGCTAGGGTTAGGGCTAGGGTTAGGGCTAGGGTTAGGGTTAGGGTTAGGGCTAGGGTTAGGGCTAGGGTTAGGGCTCAGAATAGGGTTAGGGGTATGTTGGGGTTAGGGTTGGAGTTATAATTGGGGGTTTCCACTGTTTGGGCACATCAGGGGCTCTCCAAATGCAACATGGCGTCTGATCTCAATTCCAGCCAATTCTGAGTTGAAAAAGTCAAATGGTGCTCCTTCCCTTCCAAGCTCTGCCATGCGCCCAAACAGTGTTTTACCCCCACATGTAGGGTATCAGCCTACTCAGGACAAATTGCAAAACAATTTTTGGGGTCCAATTTCTCCTGTTACCCTTAGGAAAATAAAAAATTGGGGGCAAAAATATCATTTTTGTGGAAAAAAATGATTTTTTTATTTTCACGTCCGAGTGTTATAAACTTCTGTGAAACACTTGGGGGTTCAAAGTGCTCACCACACATCTAGATAAGTTCCGTGGGGGGTCTAGTGTCCAAAATGGGGTCACTTGTGGGGAGTTTTAATAGTTTAGGTACATCAGGGACTCTCCAAACGCACATGACACCCGCAGACCATTCCATCAAAGTCTGCATTCCAAAACGTCACTGCTTCCCTTCCGAGCCCCGACGTGTGTCCATACAGTAGTTTTCTCCCACATATGGGGTATCAGCATACTCAGGACAAATTGGACAACAACTTTTGGGGTCCAATTTCTCCTGGTACCCTTGGGAAAATAAAAAAATGGTGACTAAAAGATCATGTTTGTGGAAAAAATACGAATTTTTTATTTTCACGCCCGGGCGTTATAAACGTCTGTGAAGCACTGGGGGATTCAAAGTGCTCACCACACATCTAGATAAGTTCCTTGGGGGGTCTAGTTTACAAAATGGTGTCATTTGTGGGGGGTTTATACTGTTTAGGTACATTAGGGGCTCTCCAAAGGCAACATGACACCCGCAGACCATTCCATAAAAGTCTGCATTCCAAAACGTCACTACTTCCCTTCCGAGCCCCGACGTGTGCCCATACAGTAGTTTTCTCCCACATATGGGGTATCAGCATACTCAGGATAAATTGGACAACAACTTTTGGGGTCCAATTTCTCCTGGTACCCTTGGGAAAATAAAAAAATGGTGACTAAAAGATCATGTTTGTGGAAAAAATACGAATTATTTATTTTCACGCCCGGGCATTATAAACTTCTGTGAAGCACTGGGGGGGTCAAAGTGCTCACCACACATCTAGATAAGTTCCGTAGGGGGTCTAGTTTCCAAAATGGTGTCATTTGTGGGGGGTTTCTACTGTTTTGGTACATCAGGAGTTTTCCAAACGCGACATGGTGTCCGATCTCAATTCCAGCCAAAAACGTCAAATGGCGCTGCTTCCCTTCCGAGCTCTGCCATGCGCCCAAATAGTGGTTTACCCCCACATGTGGGGTATCAGCGTACTCAGAACAAATTGCACAATAACTTTTACGGTCCTGTTACCCTTGGAAAAATAAGAATTGAGGGTGAAAAGATCATTTTTGTGGAAAAAATATGATTTTTTAATTGTATGGCTTTATGTTATAAACTTCTGTGAAGCCCATGGGGGTTCAAAGTTCTCACCACACATCTAGATAAGTTCCTTAGGGGGTCTAGTTTCCAAAATGGTGTCATTTGTGGGGGATTTCCACTGTTTTGGTACATCAGGGGTTTTCCAAACGCGACATGGTGTCCGATCTCAATTCCAGCCAAAAACGTCAAATGGCGCTGCTTCCCTTCCGAGCTCTGCCATGCGCCCAAATAGTGGTTTACCCCCACATGTGGGGTATCAGCGTACTCAGGACAAATTGCACAATAACTTTTAGGGTGCTGTTACCCTTGGAAAAATAAGAATTGAGGGTGAAAAGATCATTTTTGTGGAAAAAATATGATTTTTTAATTGTATGGCTTTATGTTATAAACTTCTGTGAAGCCCATGGGGGTTCAAAGTTCTCACCACACATCTAGATAAGTTCCTTAGGGGGTCTAGTTTCCAAAATGGTGTCATTTGTGGGGGATTTCCACTGTTTTGGTACATCAGGGGTTTTCCAAACGCGACATGGTGTCCGATCTCAATTCCAGCCAAAAACGTCAAATGGCGCTGCTTCCCTTCCGAGCTCTGCCATGCGCCCAAATAGTGGTTTACCCCCACATGTGGGGTATCAGCGTACTCAGGACAAATTGCACAATAACTTTTAGGGTGCTGTTACCCTTGGAAAAATAAGAATTGAGGGTGAAAAGATCATTTTTGTGGAAAAAATATGATTTTTTAATTGTATGGCTTTATGTTATAAACTTCTGTGAAGCCCATGGGGGTTCAAAGTTCTCACCACACATCTAGATAAGTTCCTTAGGGGGTCTAGTTTCCAAAATGGTGTCATTTGTGGGGGGTTTCCACTGTTTTGGTACATCAGGGGTTTTCCAAACGCGACATGGTGTCCGATCTCAATTCCAGCCAAAAACGTCAAATGGCGCTGCTTCCCTTCCGAGCTCTGCCATGCGTCCAAATAGTGGTTTACCCCCTCATGTGGGGTATCAGCGTACTCAGGACAAATTGCACAATAACTTTTAGGGTGCTGTTACCCTTGGAAAAATAAGAATTGAGGGTGAAAAGATCATTTTTGTGGAAAAAATATGATTTTTTAATTGTATGGCTTTATGTTATAAACTTCTGTGACGCCCATGGGGGTTCAAAGTTCTCACCACACATCTAGACAAGTTCCTTAGGGGGTCTAGTTTCCAAAATGGTGTCATTTGTGGGGGGTTTCCACTGTTTTGGTACATCAGGGGTTTTCCAAACGCGACATGGTGTCCGATCTCAATTCCAGCCAAAAACGTCAAATGGCGCTGCTTCCCTCCCGAGCTCTGCCATGCGTCCAAATAGTGGTTTACCCCCACATGTGGGGTATCAGCATACTCAGGACAAATTGCACAATAACTTTTAGGGTCCTGTTACCCTTGGGAAAATAAAAATTGGGGTGAAAAGATCATTTTTGTGGAAAAAATATGATTTTTTAATTGTACCGCTGTACGTTATAAACTTCTGTAAAGCCCTTGTGGGTTCAAAGTTCTCACCACATATCTAGATAAGTTCCTTGGGGGGTCTAGTTTCCAAAATGGGGTCACTTGTAGGGGGTTTCCACTGTTTAGGTACATCAGGGACTCTCCAAACGTGACATGGCGTCCAATCTGAATTCCAGCCAATTTTGCATTGAAAAAGTCAAACGGCGCTCCTTCCATTCTGAGCTCTGCCATGCGCCGAAACAGTCGTTCCCCCCACAAATCAGGTATCAGCGTACTCAGGACAAATTGCACAATAACTTTTGCAGTCCAATTTCTCCTGTTACCCTTGGTAAAATAAAAAAAATTGAACCTGAAGTATTTTTTTTGTGAAAAAAAGTTAGATGTTCATTTCTTTTTAAATATTCAAAAAAATTCCTGTGACGCACCTAATGGGTTAATAAACTTCTTGAATGTGGTTTTGAGCACCTTAAGGGGTTCAGTTTTTAGAATGGTGTCACTTTTGGGTATTTTCTATCATATAGACCCCACAAAGTGGCTTCAAATGTGATGTGGTCCTAAAAATAAAATGGTGTTGTAAAAATGAGAAATCGCTGGTCAACTTTTAACCCTTATAACTTCCTAACAAAAAAAAATTTTGGTTCCAAAATTGTGCTGATGTAAAGTAAACATGTGGGAAATGTTACTTATCAAGTTTTTTGTGTGCCGTATCTCTGTGATTTAAGGGCATAAAAATTCAAAGTTGGAAAATTGCGAAATTTTCAAAATTTTTGCCAAATTTCCATTTTTTTCACAAATAAACGCAAGTTATTTGAATGAAATTTTACCACTAACATGAAGTACAATATGTCACGAGAAAACAATGTCAGAATCACCGGGATCAATGGAAGCGTTCCAGAGTTATGACCTCATAAAGGTACAGTGGTCAGAATTGTAAAAATTGGCCCGGTCATGAACGTGCAAACCACCCTTGGGGGTGAAGGGGTTAAAGTTGTACCAAACATCCCTTTTGAGTGCGCAGAGAAAAATTTAATTTTTGTGTGGTACGGTTGTGTAGATTTTTTTGGAGTGTCTTACACAATTTATTGACACTATTTTGCTTAAACCACGCCCCAAAAATACATACAGGCCACATATGTTACAGTGTGGTATATCTGTGACACGCCTCATCCATCCATCTGCTAAAAAGTTTGGTCTTTTTAGCCCCAAATTCAATTTTTTTGCTGTCTGGCACTGTACTTATATACAGCACTATTTAGTAAAAAAAAAAAATACAGGCCACACATTTTTCAGTGTGGCATCTCCGTGCCAGCTCATATCTGTGTGTGCTCAAAGTTTGTCCAGTTTAGGCCGTTTTTCTTTTTTGTCCTGGGTGTCATTGTACTTATATACAGCACTATTTAGCAAAAAAATAAAAAAAAAATACAAGCCACACATTTGTCATAGTGGTATCTCCGTGTCTGCTCATATCTGTGCGTGCTCAAAGTTTGGCCAGTTTAGGACGGTTTTCCTTTGTTGTCCTGGGTGTCACTGTACTTATATACAGCACTATGTTGCATTATTTTAAAAAAACAGGCCACATTTTACTGTGGGGTATATCTGTGACATGCCTCATACATCAGTGTGATTACAACTTGTGGATTTTAGGCCGGTATTCCAGTGTTTTCCTGTCTGTTACTCAAGTTATATACTGTACTGCACTATGTTGCATTATTTTAAAAAACGGGCCATATTTTACAGTGGGGTATATCTGTGACACGCCTCATACATCCGTGTGCCAAAAATTGAGGAATTTTAGGCCTAAATTCCCTTTTTTTGGCAGTCTGTCACTCTCGCTATATCCAGCACTCTTTTGCATCCATAAAAAAAAACAATATATCCAAAAAAAATGGGCCTAACAGATATGGCACTTCACACATGTAAATACATCCAAAAAGACAAAGGAAGTTGAGCCATAAAATGTACAAACTTTATTAAAGCACAATGGCCAAGCAATAAAAACACAATAAAAGGAGATGCAAGTCCAATATAGCCAAACAAGATAAGTATGTACATATATATCTAATAGTGGATGAGTACCAGTAGGGAGTACAGAACAGTAAATAAACTTAATGTGACATCATAGTCCCCTGGGGACTGTGTCTTATAAGGTTGTATGTCTCCTATATGCACTCTGCACTTTACATACTATATTAGCTGCTGAGACTATTGATATGTGGACTCTATTTACTATGCTTACTCTAATTTGTCTCAGCTGTAGTTAATCTTTGGCCGCTATTTGCACTGAATGCCACATTGTATTATGCATATATTGGCCTATATTCACACCGCATTTTTACCTCATTTGTGAGGTTATGTATGTCTTGGACAGTATATACTTTTCACACTGCGAGACACATGATATATACATTTTTGGTATGTGCAGCTATTTATGCGTATGCACTGTGCAATAACTCATTAGTAGTGGCTAGATTATAGTATATGTGTTATACTTGGTTTTTTACCGCTTTTGTGCAGAGGGGATATTGAGTGTACTATGTGGGCAGTCATGATTTAGTAGTCACTATGATGTCACATTAATTTTATTTACTGTTCTGTACTCCCTACTCGTACTCATCTACTATTAGAATATATGTACATACTTAGATTGTTTGGCTATATTGGACTTGCATCTCCTTTTATTGTGTTTTTATTGCTTGGCCATTGTGCTTTAATAAAGTTTGTACATTTTATGGCTCAACTTCCTTTGTCTTTTTGGATGTACATGAAAAACACACATATTTTACAGTGAGATATATACCTGTGACACGCCTCATACGTCTGTGTGATAAAAATTTTGGGGTTTTAGGCTGGTATTCAAGTGTTTTCCTGTCTGTTACTCAAGTTATATACACCACTATGTTGCATTATTTTAAAAAACAGGGCACATTTTTCAGTGGGGTATATCTGTGACACACCTCATACATCCGTGTGATTACAATTTGTGGATTTTAGGCCGGTATTCCAGTGTTTTCCTGTTTGTTACTCAAGTTATATACAGCACTATGTTGCATTTTTGTTAAAAAACAAGACACATTTTGCAGTGGGGTATATCTCTGACACACATCATACATCCGTGTGCCAAAAATTGTGGCATTTTAGGTCTAAATTCCCTCTTTTTTGCAGTCTGTCACTCTTGTTATATCCAGCACTCTTTTGCATAAAAAAAACACAAAAAAAAAACATATTTTACAGTGGGGAATGTCAGTAAAAAGAATCTTGTTTCAAGTTGTTATGGCAGCTTCATGACTGTGCTAAATGCTCCAACTCTGTCTCTGTATTACGAAGGCTAAATATTCTTGATGAAATTATGCCTGGAAGAGCCAGAGCAAGATAACGTGGAAGATCACCGGGACAGGACTCGCAACTACTGAGGCCTGGTGTTCCTGGGCAGGATTCTGACAAATCTCACCTACTAATACTGAACTGGTTGGACGATGACGTTTAAAAGGAGTCCATGCATTTTCTATAACTGAATCTAGAGATTTTTACCTTTCGGTTGCGTTTCAAGAGATGTCAATTGGAGAGCGTGGTGGGCGGAGATGTGACTTCTACACCACTACAAGAGCTACCGCCTCTCCACCACCCGAGTTGCCGCACACCCCAACTTCTGTGTCTTTTCCAAACTCCCGCAGAATGAAAGTCTGCAAGGACAAGGTCCTCTCCCCTCTGTAACAGTCTGTCATTGTAATTTTTTTTGTAAACGATATCTATTACTTTGTGTGTAACCCCTTGTCATGTACAGCACCATGGAATTATTGGCGCTATATAAATAACTAAATAATAATAACAATGATAATAATAATACTATATGGGTGTTTCCACAAGACAATCCATCAAACATGTTATTGAAGGGGTTTTTTTTCTGACAACTCTGTTCAGATGTGCACAAACTATGTCAACTTGGTAGCTATACCCCAGTGGGTGTTGGCACAGTGTCATGATGACTACAGTCCCAGATGTTATGTAGGTCCCTAATATCACTTCTCCTTCAGCAGCATGATGAATTAATAGGAAAAGCATGTGTTATTGGTGTAGCTGTTGTTTTCTTGCCAAAGAAACTCAATAACATTAATGATGTGGTTAGCCGCAAACAGAATGGAGAAATAGTAAAGATGACAATTGACAAGTAGTTTCACATTTGACGTAAAACAGACTTCAACAAGTTGCTTTAACTCTTACAACATTATATTCCAAAGCCTTGAAGAAAAAGATGAATATATTGTGAAGCAAATAGGTATGAATAAGTAATCACACAAATGATGTTATGTAATTCTGAACATACACAACCTATCAGTGGGGAAATTATTTTTCACCGAAAATTTTAAGTATGAGACTAGTGTCATCTTTTCTATAGAAAAGTGGAAGTCCATGTCTTCTATGCTGCTTGCATTAAAGAACTAATTTGCCAGATATGTATGGAGCCAGGATGACCGGGCTGCGGGTATCTGTGCTGCACTGTGTCCGGAACTGTCAAGGCTGCGTCCCCTGTTTCCTGGCAGAAGGAACAGGGGAATGGACAGGCCCCATTACACAGAAAGAGGGGTCGTGTTTAGAAAGGAAACCTGGCTGGAAGCTGAGGGAAAAAAAAGCAAAGCAGGAGTGAGTCCCCAGCTGTGACCGTGTGAGCAGCAAGGGGGGCAGTGCACTATGCACCCGAAGTGCCAACGCTGCAGCGAAATGCAGCAGACAGACAGACCCGGTGACCTAAAGGCAAGGGGCCAGCTTAAGAGAAAGCGGGCAAGACAGCTAATATTTTTGGTGTGGACAAGCAGCGCATAGGAGGCTGAGTAGCATGCTTCATCCTTAGAGCAGTGGCGCTGCAAAAGACTTTTCTCGCTGTCTCCCGCCACTAAAAGCGGTACTGCCATTTAGCAAGGTGCCATTTGCTCAGTAACTGCCAGAGAGCAAGGCGCCGTGTGCTCCTTGACAGTGAGTACAGCACACGTGGCAAGGAGAGAAAGCCAGTTCATGCCACGTGTTCAGCCTGGATAACGAATAATTAGAAGACACAGAGGAATGACAGAGGACATTGGTACGGGCAGCAAGGTACTCCCTCAGCATTTTAAAAAAACTTACACTCCATATGAGAGTATCCTGCGCCTCAGGGACAGGGCGATGGGAGGGTCTGAGAAAACTCTCCCCAAACTTTGCCAGTGTTCCACTGTCTTTGCTGACTTAGAGTTGTGTCTCTCAACTGTACTCCTTGCTTGGCCAACAAACTTTGACCTCTGCTGCCGTTTTCAGATGTGATTTTTTTGTAATAATTCTGCAAGAAGGGCCCTCTGTTCCTCTAACATTTTAGTACACCTGTCTGCCTCTGGAATAAGAGATGTAAAGTTCTCCATGTAGCATGGTTCTAGAAGTGTCACCAATCAGTATTGCGCGTCACCAAAAATTTTGATAACACGAGGGTGACAGGAAAGGCAGCGTAACATAAACTCAGCCATGCGTGCAAGACTGCTAACAGTCAATACTTCCGTGTCCTCACCAAGAGGATGACTGACCATGCTCTCCTCCTCCACCTTGTCCTCAGGCCTCCAACGCTTAGACCTAACCTCAGTAATATCATTGTACAAACATCATTGTAAATAACTTCTTGTAAATACACCCCTGAATTTTTTATCTCCTCCACCTCATTTTAGATTGTAAGTTGTCACGAGCAGGATTGTTTTGTTTTGGTTTAGTTATTGTTATCGTTGTTACTTAGTGTAGATTGTAAGCTGTCACCAACAGGGTAGTTTTGTTTTGGTTTAATTATTGGATTATTGTTATAGTTGTTACTTAGGACTGTTGTGTTTGAAACTGTTAAACTGTAAATATGTTTTTGCTCTATAAAAACTCTCAATCTTCAAATTAGAACACAGATAAGCATGATGGAGATGATAATTATGGTGTCATTGACGCTCACCCTCTTTGTGGATTTGTCAAAGTTTTGGAGGATGTTACATATGTCAGAAGACAGAACTGAATACCGACAACCTTGTTGATGCTGATAGACTATTCACCAACTGCCCTCTTCAGCTCACAAATCCTTTCCAACATCTGCAATATAGATTTCCAAGGCCTGGGGACATCACACACCAGTCTTTGAGCCATAAGCTGCAAGCTCTGCTGAATCACGGCAAGAGCGGATGAAGCTGTAGCTGACTTTCCAAAATGGGTATTTCCAGCGTTGCACTTTTCCGAGCAGATCTGCCAGCTCCGTGTTGCTTTTCAAAAACCATGCCTGGCTGTGGGTTCAGCCATCTCAGCCACCGATCTGCCTGCTCTTTCATAGCTGTCCACAACTCTTCAGCATTTTGGGGTTTGTCACAGAAGCATATTAGCTTCAGCACAGCCTGTTCCCACTTTCATTTGGCTGTGCTGCAGTGCTTCCAGCTTGTGACTGATGTGCTACCTTTTGTAGCTGGAGGCTGAAGAGGAGGCGAAGGAGGAAGAGGAGGTGCAGGAGCTGTAGACTGTGAGGGCAACCCAGATTGACATAGGGCCCGCAATACTCGGGTTTGGGAGGACGTGCACCATACCAAGGTTGGAGTGGGTCCCGGATTCCACTATGTTATCCCATTGTGATCTCACTGAGATGTACCGTCCCTGACCACAAGCACTTGTCCACGTGTTTGTGGTTAGGTGGACTTTCCAAGTAACAGCATTTTCGAGGGCACAGGTAATGTTGTGGGACACGTGCCTGTGTAATGCCGGGACTGCACACCGGGACAAATATTCCCGCATGTTCATGCCCTCGGGGTAATACTCTACTCTGCCCTCACTTTCAAGCTACGGTCCAAGCCCTTGCCTCCTCCTGCCCATTACAACTCAAAAACAATTTCCTGGATCCGTACATTCCAAGAAAATTTAAAAATGTTTGTGCACACCCTCATGATCTCCCTCCTTGACTATTGCAACCTTATGCTCTCTAGCCTCCCCTCTAGCACTCTTGCACCACTAAAATCTATCCAAAACTCTGCTGCCAGAGTAATCCAACTATCCCTCCATTATTCCCCTGCCTCTCCTCTCTGCCATTCCCTCCACTGCCTTCCTATTGCCCATAGGCTACAGTTCAAAACCCTAAAAATGACATACAAGCCTTCCACAACCTGTCTCCTCCATACATCTGTGACATGGTCTCCCAATGTTCGACTGGGTCATGACTTCTACACAAACCCAGTGTGCCGTCAGCGAGATGTACCATCCCTGCCCACAAGCACTTGTCCACGGGTCCGTGGTTAGGTGCACTTTCCCTGTAACAGCATTTTTGATGGCCAGGGTAATGTGGGACACGTGCTTGCTTGTGTAATGTCGTGACGGCATTCCCAGAGAAATATTGGCGGGTGGGGACCTAGTACCTTGTTACTGTCACCGCCATCAGGTTGTGGAAAGCGTCTGTCTCCCACGAGCATAAAATGCAACATTTAGAGTTCAAACAGATGAGAAATTTGTGAATTTAGTACTGTGGCCTGTGGGCCCTTGGCTGCGTCTTTCTGCTTACGGTCCAATGACTGGGGTATGGACAACTGAAGGCTGTGCTGGGACAAGAATGTGGACATGCTTGATGATGGTGCTGTTTGACTGTGGTTAAAGGCAGGTGCAGGGTAGGAGGCATCTTCGCATGCACAGTGGAAAGGGGATTGGCTTGCAAGCACAACAGCGGAAGAAGCAGTGGTATCATCTGCAGACACTGTTCATGGAGCCTGGTGTTCAACCAACAAAGTCGGATGCTTTGCTGCCATGTGCCTGATCATGATGGTGATGGTAACGCTGGTAGTTTTATTACTCCTGCTGATGCGGCCATGGCCAGTGTTGCAAATGTCCTTTTTGGGGTTATCGGCAGAGTCTTTAAAAAAATGTAACACTGGTAGGGGGACATTCATTGCCTCCCTCTCCCACACCACCTCCTCACCTCGACACCTGTCTTTCGGTGTTCCCCAAGGCTCTGTTCTAGGACCCCTACTCTTCTCCATCTACACCTTCGGCCTGGGAAAGCTGATGTAATGGCACGTTTGCAATATCATCACTACGCCGATGACACGCAGATCTACCTATCTGTACCTGACATCACCTCCTTACTGACCAAAATCACATGTCTTCCCGCTTTATCATCCTTCTTTTCTGCTCGCTTTCAAAATGTGGACATGGACAAATCAGAATACATCATTTTTCAAGCATCTCACGCTGAGTACACCTGAGAACTGTGTATGCCTCATTCGGTACCACTTTAGTAAGAGGTAAACTTTGCCCTAGAGAAAATTATTTTCCAGACATTCACTGACTTTTTTGCACATTTTTTGCAGCTGTGATCTTCATCTTATTGGTCTGGATGTGGTAAATTTCTAAGTCATCAATACCATCAGCATCCATATGTTATAAAGAGGGAATCAGGTGTTTCCAAGGGTTGTTGTTATGTACGTTTTGTGCCATTTCTTTTCGTTACACTAGGACAATTAATTTTAGACTGTGACATTTGTATATTATTGGTAATATGTATGGGTGAAGATGAAGAAGCTTGTGCCACTGGTGTGTTTATAGATACGGACGGTGCACTCCTCTTTAAACTTAGTTTTTCACGAGCATCCATTAGTTTTTTTGGTTTTCCTCCAACACTGATCTGCTTTCTCTAATTCAGCATCTCACGAACATTTTTCACCTTGTCCTTTATACAGGCACGTGCATCTTTGGCAACATATTTTGGATGGGCATTTCTTAGGCTCAGTCTCACACGCGCATCTGTTACACCGATCTTCAAACTGGCATGACACCGATTCTGGTAATTGATGGTGGCTAAGGGACGAATCATTGTGGGCTGTTTCCTGGATCTCACATCTCCCATAGCCACTGCTGTTATTGATCATGTACTTTCCCACTCCTGTCATCACCATGCCCCTTTTACAGATCACTTCATCTAACGATTCATCCACCATATTGTTACTAAAAACATGCACCTTCCCAGCAGCAACTGTGTAGGAAACCACTTTACAGTTTTGCAAGGTGTTTATGATGCCCCTAAAAAAAATGTACACACTATGTGTTAGGAGTCGGATTTCTGCGTTTACTCCGCAGGGATTCAGACCCTCACATTCTGCAGTCTCCTGCTCTTTATCTACTGCAGAGGATATTGCAGAGGACATTGCCTTGCAGCAAATCTCTCCTGAGGCTAAAGGCCCCTTTACATTTAGCCATGCACCAGCGATCCCGACCCTGATACGACCCGGTCAGGATCGCTGGTGCATCACTAAATGGTCGCTAGTGAGCTGCCACACAGGCAGATCTCACAGCGATACAGCGGTCCTTACATACCTTTCACATGCAGCGATCCTGACGTCCTCCAGTCTGCGTCCGCGCATCGCTCGTCGGCGCCAGCAGGAAGCCCAGCAGGAAGCGCCTGACGAGAAATGGAGCTGCGCGATCTCGCGCGATCAGTGACAGACAGCGGGGGAGCCGGTCGGAGGTAAGTATCACACATAGCGATATCGCTAGCGATATCGCTGCTGCGTCACCAAATCGGTGATGATTTAGTGATATTGCTAGCGATATCGCTATGTGTAAAACCCCCTTAAGTCCTTCTGTCCTCCTACTGAGCACGCTCATGGGACGATCTCTCATTGGAGATCGAGAGTCATGTGCTCAGGTCCCGCTTCAGATCTCATTGGTCCATCTCAGAGATCTGGAGGCTTGCGGAAGGTCCCGGCTGCTATAAAAGGCGCGCATGGCTGTTCTGTCATGCGCTAGTATAGACTTACTTGCTGCTGTGTGTATGAGGATGGATGTACGATTCTGGTGAATGACTCATTATGAAACCCCTTCCCTCTGATATTACGTATGTGGTCAGGGACTGAGTTAGAATCAGCGCCAGCGCTCCTCTGCTGCAACATCCACAGCCGCTAGCGTCCGACATTGCGCTTGCGTCATAGCATTGTCGTCTAGCAGCAGTGTCCACGCCGCGCTACAATAGCAGCTCTCCTTAGCGTCCGCAGCTGCGACGCCGCGCACACGGTAGGTCTAGATAGACTACTCCTGTGACCTGATACTGTGTGTGTATTTATACTGAGTACTGTGACCTCAACAGGCTCAGTCTTTGTGTTTGTGTTTTTTGGCATCTCTGTGACTTAACAGAGATTGCTCTGCGCACCTGGGTGACGTTTAACCCTGTGCGCATTATCGCCATATTGCTCCTGCCACCACTTAGCTGCGGTTATATCACCTAATGCACGGTGGACCCCGAGCAGCGAACACACTTTATTATTATTTTTATTTAGTGCGTTCCGCTGTTCCTAACACTATGTTCATATCTACCCCCAGGGGGAAATGTTTGCCAGGCCATACACTTAGTGTATGGGCATTCCAAGTCTAAGAGACCCGCTCCTTTAAATTGGGCATAGTTTTAAATCAGGCCTTCCTCCACGTCTCATCATCCGCCACCACTAGATCACCAGCGTTAACGTGTACCGTGCTGCTACAGCCATTGTCAAAATCCTAACAAGGGTGGGTGTTTTTGCTGGGCGTTAAATACTTGTTATGGAAAAGGTTGAGGTGTACCTCACAGGGGAAAATGTTTGCCAGCCAACACACTTAGTGTATGAGCATTACAAGGCTAGGAGACCGACTCCTTTTTAATGGGACATTTTTTGTTAAGAGGCCCTCCTCCATGTTTCTTTCAAGGGGGGAATGGGGTTATTGGGTGCATATGACTTGGTAGCAGGGCAGACCTTGCAGTCAATGCATAAGAAAACAGAATGGGAGTACAAAATGAATAATGTGAAGTGGAATTTTCCTGGGCCCATCCAGTATGTGTGTTCAAAGGCTTATCGGGGTGCATATGACTTGGTAGCAGGGCAGGCCTTGCAGTCAATGCATGAGAAAACAGAATGGGAGCACAAAATGAATAATTTGAAGTGGATTTGGCATGCCTGCCAGGGCAGTATGGATACTCGGTACTGGTCCACTTCTTAAATGGGCAATGTCACAGCGGTGGTGACCCGGTCCGTGGCCCTGGGTGTCCAATAAAAGGGGATATTTACAGGGGAAAAGTAAAGAGTTTGCAATAAAGTGTTCATGATGCCACCTGTGGTTTCTGGTCAGAGGCGACCAGTGCTGCAGTGCAGATCCTCTGGGACTGATGGTGTAATGCAGCAGAGTTGGAATAGCTCTCCACAGGCAGAGGTGTTGTCCCAGGGAAGTGGTTGGTATAAGGATGTAGTAGGTGATGGTAATGTAGTACTTAGCAAGGGATGAGCAGGTGACGAAGGAAGAATGCAGAGGACACAGCAGGGTGCAGTTCCAAAGCTTTACTCACAGTTCTGGTGTACACAGATGCCCGCTTGGTGCTGCGCCCTTCAGGTGAGAGGTCCAGCAAACTTCCAGGCAGATGGAGAAAACCTTTCCAGCACTCCCTTCAGTATGTGCCTTTCCTGGCCGTCTCACTGTGTTGCTTTCTCGTGTCTTCCTACACAACAGTGTCCCAGGGCAGCAGCCACGGACCTTGTCGGATAGCGTACTCTCTGCGTTTCCTTGCTCCCTTATGGCTGCCTTTTCAGAGAAGATAACTATGGCTAGTGGCTGAGGTACCTAAAGGTGCCACAACTGTCAGCTTTCTAGCTGAGTCCGCTGTCCACTCACTAGGCTAGGGGCCAATTCCCTTCTGCGATCTGATCCCTCCACCTAACATCTGTCAGCGTGGAATGAGCCCCATGGGCACGATAGCCACTGCTCCGTGCCTCTAGCATTCCTTCTCTTCCACTGGGAGCTTTCCTCCGTTACTCTCCCTCCCAGCAGCTCCTCCTGACAAGGAGCTGCTCCACACACATCTGTCCTTACTCCCCTATGGGAGGACTGTCTACATACGTCCTTCCACTTCTTCCCCTATGGGAAGACTGCCTCAACTTCCCTTCTATTCTCCCACTCTGAACCCTCTAGCTCCACCCACCTCCCCACACCCCTTCCCAACCAGCAGGGATGAGATCATCCTCCCATAGGGTACATGCAGGGTGCCCTGCTACTATTGGGTGTGTGTTGGGTGCAGGTGTAAGAGTGCTGTCAGGTGCCCCATCTTACCTGGGAAGTGGGATACCACACCTCTGGATGAGGTGCAGTATCTCTGTGGTGACTGAACCCTCAGGGGCGCCACAGATTTTCCTGGGCCCATCCAGTATGTGGGTTCAAAGGCTTATTGGGGTGCATATGACTTGGTAGCAGGGCAGGCCTTGCAGTCAATGAATAAGAAAACAGAATGGGAGTACAAAATGAATAATGTTATGTTGATTTTCCTGGGCCAATCCAGTATGTGGGTTCAAAGGCTTATTGGGTTGCATATGACTTGGTAGCAGGGCAGGCCTTGCAGTCAATGCATAAGAAAACAGAATGGGCTGGGGCATAACATCCCCGGTCACAGAGATCGCAGTTGCGACGGGGCCCCTGAGTGCTTAGGGGCCCGGGCCCCAGGGCCGCCAGTCAGAGCATTAATGCCCTGACTGGAGTATGCAGCCCCTATGAGCAGAGGGGGCCTGCATCGGGCCCCAGCGGCAGGGCAGGCTGGGCGGGAGGGGGGTCCGAGAGGCAACATGTCAGCGCCGACTCCCCCGGCCGCCGCATTGAACTATACCGGCGTCTATGAAAAAATCCTCGTAGTCTCCCATAGACTTACATTGGGCTCGTTGTTCTGTCCGAGTACCCAAGTATTCCAATTTGCTTAACCCAAGCAACGAGCACCCAAGCATTTTAGTGTTCGCGCATCACTAGTTACAACATGTCACTCTGACACCTTGGCAGGTTGGCGCAAGTGAAGGGGTTGTTGCCCCACTGTGCCACAAACCAGACTACCCTGGATTGGGAGTGACTAAGACAGCTGCCTTGGTTTTCACTGGAGCCTCTGATGGTGAGGTCAGGCTTGTGCGGCAGGCAGCTGCCAGGTGCCACTCCAGGATGGTGTCTGGCTGAGGCTGCTGATCTCACTTGGGGAGATAAGACACAGGTATGGCTGACAGGCATGACTAGCAGACAGGCAGGTGAGCATGGCAGGCATGGCTGAGACACAGGCAGGTGGGCACGGCTGAGACACTGGCAGACGGGCACGGCTGAGACATAGGCAGATGGGCACAGCTGAGACATAGGCAGATGGGCACGGCTGAGACACTGGCAGGTGGGCACAGCTAAGACACTAGCAGGCAGGCACAGCTGAGACACTGGCAGGCAGGCACTACTGAGACACAGGGACATGGGCAGGAAGGAGTGCTGTATGAAGGAACAGGTAGGGACCTGTTCACACAGGAGGTGAGGAACCGCGAGGCTGCGGTGAGGATCTGCAGTCAACAGCAGCAGAGGCAGAACTGCAAGGGTGCGGAACACAAGCAGAGCCGCAAAAGTGCGGAGTACAGGCAGAGTCACAATGGTACTGAGCAGGCAGAGCTGCAAGAGTGCGGAGCATAAGCAGAGCCGAAAGAGTACAGAGCACAGGCAGAGTCACAATGATACTGAGCAGGCAGAGCTGCAAGAGTGCGGAGCATAAGCAGAGCCGCAAGAGTATGGAGCACAGGCAGAGTCACAAGAGTACAGAGCAGGCAGAGCCACAAGAGTGCGGAGCATAAACAGAGCTGCAAGAGTACGGAGCACAGGCAGAGTCACAAGAGTATGGAGCAGGCAGAGCCACAAGAGTGCAGAGCATAAGCAGAGCTGCAAGAGTGCTGAGCCGCAAGTGTACGGAGCACAAGCAGAGCCACAAGAGTACAGAGCAGAAGCAGAACTGCAAGAGTGCAGAGCACAGGCAGAGTCACAAGGGTACTGAGCAGGCAGAGCCACAAGAGTGCGAAGCATAAGCAGAGAGAGAGGACACCAGGATAGACACTGACTGAACATAACCACAGACAAGGAGAACAAGAAAAAGAGGTAGGACAGAGTCTAGACAAGGTAATGATACGAGACAAGGTACAGGAACAAAGACACAGGGATTAGGATATTCTGCCTCCTGGAGGATGGCAAGGACAAGTACAAGACAAAGCTAGGAGTGAAGCCTCCAGAGAAGGCAAAACACAGGACAGGACCTGGCAGCTCAGTAGCAAGACACTAACTGAGTTAAGACATTGCACAGGCAGGTTTCACTGGGTGGAGCTGCCCTAAATACTAGAGGCCTCTTGGTAATTGACCAGGGACACATTATACAGGTGCACCCTGATTTCATAAGAACCAGAGAGTTCTGGCACTGCCCCCTATGCACACAGCCAGGAAACATGCAGAGAGGTGGCAGGAAGCAAGAGGCACAAAGCATGGAGCTGTCAGCAGACAGACTTCACAGCATGGCCTGGAGTAGTGAGTAAGTTGGTGTGTGGGGGATGGGAGGCCATGCAGTGATGCCATCAGGGTTGTAAAACAACATTTTCGACTGCTTGTACGTTACACGTTACTTCATCTTTCTCTGCACTCCTCTGCCTGTCACACTGCACGTTCCTGGGTCAGACCATTTCCAATGGCTCCTCAGCATCCACCCTGGTCAACCTCACTGCATGCGGGTGTTCCCTCAGCCGTGTTGCCCCTGTTCTGAGGGCATCAGCGCAAGCAATAACCTGCCACATGGTGAGCGACCTGCCCTGCTGTGCTGCTTTCACTTCTCCTGTATCCCAAGTTCCTGTAGATGCTGCCGCTGCTACATCTGAGGCTAAGGAAAAAGAAAAAAGGTCCAGCTTTGCAAATTCAAGTCCAATTTATTGTTAAAAACAAGTCCAAAACAGAGCAAAAAATAGTGTGTTCACATGAGTAACAAGTAGTAGATTACGTGTTTCGAACAATAGCTTGTTCTTTCTCAAAAGAGAGAGAGTGTATCGGGGCATCAAGTCGAGGGGTTAGTAAAAGAGAGGCATCTATCTGGCACCCCCATTACTAACCTACTAAGTAAAAAAATACACACACAGAAAAAAAAATTAAATAAAGACTCACCTACACATTCCCTGGTTTACCCATTTATTATTAAAAAATAATCCCAGCACTTCCGACGTAATCCTTGGTATAATCCCAGCAGTCCTCTCACGGGTGATGAAAGTATTTATACAGGTTGTGGCACGTGTTTCGCCGGGGTACCACCGCAATGCCAATACATGTCAATGGCTGAGGAAGTGCCCACAACCTAAAAGCTTGTTGATTGGCTATGCTGCAGCCTTTCAACAAGCTTTATTAAGCATCCAAACTCAGGAACATGGACTTCTCACGCACTTCCGGGAGAGGTCTGTATTTGGAGTTCAACACCGGTAGGAACCCCAAACTTTACAGTTCTGGTTCACTCATTCCTAATACCTAGCCTACAATATCAATCAGTGTCTGGACAAACCATTAGAAGGTGCTGCCACAATACTGTGATATGAGCCAGACATCCAGCTACATGCATTCCATTGACCTTACACCACTGCTCTCAAATTCCATCATAGTGCAGAGTTAGCAATGGAGGCTGAAATGGAGGTCTAGTCCCTTCAGCAGTAGATCAAGATTTTGTCTTGGACTCAACAATAGCAGGAGATTAGTTATTCTTTTCCTTCTTAGTGTTGCAATTTCACTGTTGCAGAAGATAGATAGACAGATAGATAGATAGATAGATAGATATGGGATAGATAGATAGATAGATAGATAGATAGATAGATAGAAAAAAATGCATCTATATGTTCAATGTTTGCATATATCTTATCCCTTACAGAGTGCTGCTGTATTGTTTTTTTTATATATTATGCAGTCTAGATAGACAGTACGCAACATAAATGAGTTCTATGTTACCATACTGCACAATACTCCCACCAATGTGGGTCATTGATTGCAAACAAGATTTGTTATTTTGCACACTCAAAAATAGTAATTTTCCTAACAAACTCATTCAAACTATGTTGCAAAAAATAAGTATAACCCATTGATTATCTTTTGACCAAAGTTAAGTTTAGACTACAAAATTATAATTAACAACAATTCAACCACAAGTAAGTCTAATTGTTAATTAATCAGGTGTCCAGCAGACAGTTGACCATAAAAGGATATTACTTAACATGTTAAACCTCTTCCCATTTCTTAATGTCAGCAATGGCACCATATGGAAGAGAAATGACAAGATCTGAAAAAGAAAATAATTTCTTTACACAAGAAAGGTTCAGTCTACAAGAAGATCAGCAGAACTTTACTTATCAGCCAAAATGTTGTAGCAAAAGTAAAGCAAAAATTAACCAACTATTTATCAAATCGATATCTCCAAAAATATTACTAATAATTCACTGTTTAATCAAATTGGCGTAATTTAAGTAATTTAAAACATAGCCTTCAATATTTAATCTAATATAGACTATTTACAAAGTAAGTCACAAATAATCTCCCAGTACCAAGGATATTGACCACATGTTATTACTGTCCTGCAAACTGGTCAATCAATACGTATTACTATTGTATTTGGTTTTTGTATCGATACTTAAGTCTCAATTGTGAGAATCAATATTAAATAGCCTATACACAGTACATTGTAACATAAACTATAATCTAAATTTTACGAGCTTATACATCTGCAACAGAGATGAGAAATTAAAAAATAGAAAAAAAGTTTTATTCAGCTCTGCAGCCACTATTAATGTCTCATATATTTATATATTTTTTTTATTATATTGGATAGTCCACAGAAGTCTGCAGTAAAAAAAAAAATCATATATACAGTATGTATGTTCTTCCTGTATTTTTATGGATTTCCTCAGGGATCTCCGGTTTCCTCCCACATTCCAAAGACATACTGATAGGGAATTTAAATTTTGAGCCCCATCGGGGACAGTGATGGGCAGGGCCGCCATCAAGGCATGACAGCCCTTACTGCTGTATGGGGCCCGGTGAACAGCAGTACAGAAGGGGGGCCCGCATGTCAGGGGCCCCACTCCTGTGCTTCTAGTCATTGGGCCCCAAGTAATGTGTGCTGCGGCCGGGCCCTAAGTGCTGTGTGCTGTGGCCGCGCCTGGGGTGCAGCGCGCACACATCAGAAGAGCAGCAACAGGGGCCGACGTCAGATGAGAGCTGCGCAGAAATGAAAGAGGTGAAGGACCTGTGGTGACGTATTCAGCTCCGCCCCCTGATCACATGACGATGACGTCACCACAGGTCCTTCAGCTCACAGCAGCAGCTGCATCTTCACTGCAGGAGCGCGGTCAGGTAAGTAGAAAGTTTTTTTTTTTTTTAATTTAAATACTGAAAGCGTCCAATATGTTTCCCTGGCAGGATGGAGACACATGGACCATGTGTCTCCATCCTGCCAGGGTAAATTGAAGGCACATGGGCAGATTGGAGTGTGACACTGGGGGCAGGATGGAGATACAGGGGGCAGAATGGAGATACGGGGCTTTATTGGAGACGCGGGGCAGAATGGAGACACGGGGGCAGAATGGAGACATGGGACAGAATGGAGACACGGGGGCAGAATGGAGACATGGGACAGAATGGAGACACGGGGGCAGAATGGAGACATGGGACAGAATGGAGATGCGGGGCATGATTGGAGACACGGGGCAGAATGGAGATGCGTGGCATGATTGGAGACACGGGGCAGAATGGAGATACAGGGCAGAATGGATATGCGGGGCATGATTGGAGACGTGGGGCAGAATGGAGACATGGGGCAGAATGGAGATGCGGGCAGAATGGATATGCGGGGCATAATTGGAGACACGGGACAGAATGGAGACACGGGGCAGAATGGAGATGCGGGGCAGAATGGATATGCGGGGCAGAATGGATATGCGGGGCATGATTGGAGACGTGGGGCAGAATGGAGACACTGAGCAGAATGGAGATGCGGGGCATGATTGGAGACGCGGGGCAGAATGGAGACACGGGGGCAGAATGGAGATGCGGGCAGAATGGAGACACGGGGCAGAATGGAGATGCGTGGCATGATTGGAGACACGGGGCATGATTGGAGACGTGGGGCAGAATGGAGACACGGGGCAGAATGGATATGCGGGGCATAATTGGAGACACGGGGCAGAATGGAGATGCGGGGCATGATTGGAGACACGGGGCAGAATGGAGATGCGGGGCATGATTGGAAACATGGGGCAGAATGGAGATGCGGGGTATGAATGGAGATGGGGGGCATTATTGGAGACACGGGGCATGATTGGAGACACAGGGCAGAATGGAGATGCGGGGCATGATTGGAGACACGGGGCAGAATGGAGATGCGGGGCATGAATGGAGATGGGGGCATGATTGGAGACACGGGGCATGATTGGAGACACGGGGCATGATTGGAGACACGGGGCATGATTGGAGACACAGGGCAGAATGGAGATGTGGGGCATGATTGGAGACACGGGGCAAAATGGAGACACGGGGCATGATTGGAGACTTGGGGCAAAATGAAGATGCAGGGCAGAATGGACACACGGGGCAGAATGGCGATACGGGGCATGATTGGAGACATGGGGCAAAATGGAGACACAGGGCAGAATGGAGATACAGGGCATGATTGGAGACACGGGGCAAAATGGAGACACGGGGCATGATGATTGGAGACATGGGGCAAAATGGAGATACGTGGCATGAATGGAGACACGGGGCAGAATAGAGATGGGGGGCATGATTGGAGACACAGGGCAGAATGGAGATGTGGGGCATGAATGGAGACACGGGGCAGAATAGAGATGGGGGCATGATTGGAGACACAGGGCAGAATGGAGATGCGGGGCATGATTGGAGACACGGGACAGAATGGAGATGCGGGGCATGATTGGAGACACGGGGCAGAATGGAGACACAGGGCAGAATGGAGATGCGGGGCATGATTGGAGACACGGGGCAGAATGGAGACACGGGGCAGAATGGAGATGCGGGGCATGATTAGAGATATGGGGCAGAATGGAGATGCAGGGCATGATTGGAGACACGGGGCAAAATGGAGATACGGGGCATGATTGGAGACACGGGGCAAAATGGAGACATAGGGCAGAATGGAGATACAGGGCATGATTGGAGACACGGGGCAAAATGGAGACACGGGGCATGATTGGAGACACGGGGCAAAATGGAGATGCAGGGCAGAATGGAGATACGGGGCATGATTGGACACATGGGGCAGAATGGAGATACGGGGCATGATTGGAGACACGGGGCAGAATGGAGACACGGGGCAGAATGGAGATACGGAGCATGACTGGAGATACGGGGCAGAAGAATGGAGATACGGGGCATGATTGGAGACATGGGGCAGAAGAATGGAGATACGGGGCAGAAGAATGGAGATATGGGGCAGAAGAATGGAGATACGGGGAAGGATTGAATACACTGGGGGCAGGATAGGAGACAGATGGAGACAGATGGGGCAAGATGGGGAGATCATATGGGGCAGAATGGATACTCATGAGGGCAGGATGAGAGAACATATGACTGAAGCCAGGAATGAGACACACGGGGGTCAGGATGGGGGATATTATTACCATAGGGGCTAATTAAAGAATATTATTACTGCAGTGATGTATTTATTTTATTTTTTGAGTATACTGTTTTAAATGGGGGGCTTTCCTGTTACTGTGCAGAGTGATACTATGTCACCTTTTTTTCTTCATGTGGTGTAATGTAGAAGTTGGGAAAAAAATAAGTAATGTGTTCTGCAAGCGGAGCTCTAGATAACTGTGTTATTTCCTGCAGAGACGAGTCCTGGCTGGAAGACGTGATGGCGGTCTGTGCTGGATTAAAGATGAAAAGCGAAGATGAAGGACTTCACCTAGAGACGTCACTGGTGAGTTAGTGTGTTACCTATATACTGTATACTATATACAGAGCTCCTGTGCATAATGTCATGGATCACTGCATTACCTGTATGCAAATTGCCTCTTCAGCGAAAAAGAGGACTTGAACTCTATAGCGCCACCTGTTGGTAGTAGCGATCCTACAAGTCACAATCAAACCTTTAACGAGTCTTGTAATATGACTTAGGATAAGTCATATGACTTATCCTAAGTCATATTACAAGACTCGTTAAAGGGTTTATTGTGACTTGTAGGATCGCTACTACTAACAGGTGGTGCTATAGAGTTCAAGTCCTCTTTTTTGCTGAAGAGGCAATTTGCATATTATTTTCCCAGAGGAGCACTGCACGGTGAATAAGCCTCCTTACCTTGACAAGCCAGAGCTGGCATGTCACTCTCCACAAGGAGAAACCTTGCCCCTTAGACCTGTATTACCTGTACGCAGACACTGCATGCTAAGTACAGGTCTCCTGTGTATAATGACACTTATGGTGAAAGTATTGTGTTATTTCATTACTGATCAGTATTGTAGTATTCAGTCACCATATGGTGGTAATATGTGGTCTGGTCATGGTGTGGCAGTATTTTTTCCTTGTATGTGGTATTATAGGTCACTATGTGGTGGTAATATATGGTGTAGCGGTATTTGTTCCTTGTATGTGATATTATTGGTCATTTTAAATATTGAAAAATAAATAAAAATATATCTAAATTGTATTGCATATTTTAACAAATATTTAATACAGTAGAGTAGAGGTCGGCCAAAAGTGTCTACCGTGTTATGGTGGTGGCTTAAAAAATCTTTTGGCCAAAACAAAAGCTGCCGGCTACATGTGTGATCTGGTGATAGGAACTGTTAATGTGTGATTGGTGAGAAGTGGAGTTTTTCCAAGAGAGAGCAGTGGGACTGTGGACAGTTCGAGGGGTGGAGGGCAGGGCTGGGGTGGAGCCTGGGTGGAGACTCAAGGGGGCCCCAAAAATTTTGCCAGTATGGGGCCCCGAGATTCCTAGTGGCAGCCCTGGTGATGGGACAGTGATACTTTAAAGTGCTAAGGAATATGATGGTACTATATAAGCAAGCATGAAAAATAAAGAGGAATAATTTTAATATATACCACTAATCTCTTTACCAGCAGAATCATTTTGAAAGTTTATCTTCAGAGAAGAGGACAAGTATATGGGATCAGGAAGAAGAGAGTATTCAATGCAGTTGCTGACTGCTAAATTCTTGACAACTAGGAAGCATTATGGCTGACACTTAAAGGACATTCTTTCTGAGGTTGGTTGTAGCTTGCATCAATGGGCATTCTCATTGATTATGGGTGTCAGTTATTGCAAGTGGATTATTAGCGGAATTATGGCTGATACTTGGTGTACAATCCGCCCTACACTACTGTATATTATGCCCTTCATCAAAAGTGATATAGAATTGTACAAGTCTGTATCCACATGCCATTTGCTAACTACGTTCAACTACTATATGGTATCCGATGGGAGGCTAAATACTTTTGCTTGATTATTCTTGATTGTGGCTGGGAATAATGTACACCCAACTATTAATTATTAAAAATGTCTGAAATCACCTTGGACTGCTGCAACTAAAAAGACCCACTCATATAATTTAAGGCTGTAACACATCTGTTTCACTGAATAACTGCATGGCCAATAACAGTGAAAATGCTTTCAGCTGTTGTCATCTGTAAAACACACCGCATTGTGTGAGCGCAGCCTTAGGATAAATTTGCAGCTTTTTGATTGCTAATTACATTTCCTTTCGAAAGGAATGTTCTACACAGATTCTCATCATCTCGTTGCACAGGTAGCAGCCACATAATTATAGTCATAGACTTTTCTTATACCATATGCAAATCAAGGTGATTATTAAGAGGAAAATTAGCATTATATTTATTTAGCAGGGAGTCCTAAGAGTCTCTAATGAGTATTTTTGGGGTTTTGTATGATTGCTATGCAAATCTACACAGACAACGGGAAATGGTTAAATACACCAGATCTACATATAGTATTTAGGCTATACTTGTAAATCATTAAATTAATTTATTTATACAAATTATAAATCTTCAGAATCCAGAATTTTAAAATCAACTGTTTACCTTACATACTTCTTTGCTATAGTAATCCAATATTAGACCCATACACAATACCCGAATACAGGGGAATTTTGAAGGTACTCGGCTGCACCAATATTACTGGCAGGCTGGTTTTACATTAGCCTTTTTGGCTGTGACGTGAGCCCTGCCTTTTGCCTTTTGCATTTGATTTATTCCATCGTTTTCTAGAGTTAGTTAGGTGTGGCTTGTAACAAATTTTGGTAAAGAAGTTAAACATGGCCCTCGCAACGGACATGGTACCATGAGAAATTAAAAAGAACATACCACAACATAAAATGTAGAAGCCGCTAACATCAGCACCACAGAGATTTGGCAACTATAGTCCTGGCAGTAGTATCATGGAGTGCCGGTCACAATTACCTTACTTTAATTCTGACAAGCAAATCTGTGGGTAGAAACTGGAGGTTGTAATGGACAATATGTCACATTGCTTGTCTCAGTCACAGCACGATAATGTAGGCTCTGACAGTGGCTCCATCAGCTTGAGTCAGTGCTCTGCTTTGTCCATCTCATTCACCATCGTAACACAAAATGTTGCATGGAGAGGAATTTCTTTGCCGTCAATGAAACTTGTTTCTGTCCTGCCCCTTAGACCCCTAACCTACTGCACTTTTGGGGGCTAAGGAAGATATTACACCAGAAGAAGGTCTTCCAGTTGATTCACTAGAAAACTTGAACAGTCAGGCTTAGTGCTCGAAAGATAAGGTGATGGAAGAGATGGAGAACCCAAGCCAAGCTTGTTGCTGGTTTGCGAGCCATGGTGGTAGGTGCACTAGCAGTTGTAGTAGCTCTCTGAGCCATGGAAAATCTCAAGGTGTAAATAAGGAAAGGGGAGAAGGGTAGCAAGGAACTCATGTCATTTGCCCCAGAGAGGAAACTGTCTGGGATGATGTTGGCGATTTTTTAGTGAACAAGACCTGGGAACCAGACAGGGGGGCTGAGGAGGTGATGTCATCAAAGGACCAGAGTGTTGGCCTCCGCAATACACAGCACAGGTGATGTGTGGCTAAAAGATCATCTGGGGCAAAATTAGCTCATTTTGCGGGCAGCTCCGGAGCAGAATGGCTTCGATGCCACACGTGCTGTTGATGAAGGCGGCTTAACAATGCTTGAACGTTATGTTTGCAGTGGTGCTGAGTTGTACTTGTTGGTGTGACACCCGAGAGTCCGGTTGTCACAGTGACATTGCCTCCCTCTAAGGTCATGCATGGAGGCAGGAGGGGGGCCCCCATACCAGGTAACATAGATTACATGACAATTCCTACTGCAGGTCAGAAAGGGGAGCTGCCTTATAAATTCTAGCCAGCAGATGGGGTTAGTGAGTCAGCAAGGAGTCAGCTGAGAGAGCAAACAGGGAGTTGTCATGGAAACGAGAGCAGCTGAGCTCATGACACACGACAGTTAGTCAGTTGGAAATGGGGAGCTGATCTGTGAAGAGGGAAAAGATAGAAGCGGAGACAAAAGGCTCTGGGGAAGCTAAAATTGCGTAGAGCTGACCCCAGAGCGAAGCGCTGATATAAAAAGAGGACGCCAGAGTCCTAGGCTGAACAGGAGCTGTACGCCCTGACAGCCGAATCTGGAAGTACAGGGGACTGCAAGTTCCTCGGAGACATTGAACACCTGAAGGCATGGCAGCAGATCAAGAGCCCAGGTCTGACGGTGAAAAGGACAGTACCCGTGATATAGGCTCACACTGTCAGCCATACATGTTAGAAACCATCACGCAAGAGAGGGTTGCAGCTTAGTTACAAACAGCAGGGACCCAAAAACAAAGCGCAGAAGGAAGGTCCCAAACCTCACCAGGCAAGGTGGATCCTCTGAATGCCTCCAGGCGAGCCGGACTCAATCCATCACCTGTATGTGGTACCCTGGATTGCAACCACCTGCAAGTAAAAGATAAAGAAACCTGCACCTTTCTGTGTCCTCCTCTTATTTCTCTGCACCCCAACGTTCACCGCCATCTGAACCATTAATCAAATATCTTTGCCCTGGGGCCCCCGCTCTACCCGTGGGGAGCTAAACCATTCTTTGCTGTGTCACCATCAGCCCCAGAGGACTGAAACCATAGCGTCGGCACTCATCGTCGAACACCACGGGTGGCGTTACACTTAAACATCACACAACTTTCCTCTATTTTATTACTGGACGCCCAGGGCCATGGACCGGGTCACTGCCACCGTGACATCCCCCACTGAAGTCAATTGGCCCGGTACCGAGTACCCTAAGGCCCTTCGGGGTGCTCCATTGGCATATCATGTATGGAAGTTATTTTGCTTGTTGCCGCCAGAAGATTCTTTGTCAGTTACAGACTGCAAGAAAAAATGTAGCCATGGACATCCTGATTCATGTAAACTATGAACCATGGCTTTCTATCAGGGCATGAAGCGACATCACCTGCTCATTTGGGAAAAGTAAGGAGGTCAGTAAGCAGAGCAAACTTCCTCCCCCTTTTTGTCACTCCCATCTATTTGTCAACCAGGCTGCATCCTCATGTAGTGTCTGGTCAGTGTCATCATCACCCTCATCACTTTCATCCACCACTACTGCATGTTGTACTCCAAGTATGCAACCTTCTCCTTCTCCATAGCATAGGCAAATATCCATCCCTGATTGTGTGTCTAGGAAACACACATATGCCTGCAGTGGTCTGGTGGTTTGCCGGTTACACTCTCACCTGGTCAAGTTTCTGCCTTTTGAGAAATGATGTTGTGTGCTCAGCTTCACTGGCAGATATCAAGCCATCATTCATTATTACCTACAGAAAGCTTTCACATGAAGGAAAACATAGGACGCTCTCTCGACTTGTCTCTGACCTCCAAATTACACTGATACCTGGTGCAGTAACTATGGGCAGGGACAATACATGAGTTTCATGGCCCGCTGGGTGAATATTTGTAGTAGCAGCAATGCACCATTGCAAAAGGACAGGTGGTCAAGCCTCCACATCTGGGAACTAGAACATTTCCAACACCAGGCAGCAGTGATCTGTCTCCTCTTACAATTTCTTCCCATCCCACTCAAAAGACATGACCTCATTCCCAACATCCAGAGGGTACAGGCGTAACTTCACACTGACCTTCCTTCTTTTGCTTATGCAAGGTAAACCACAATCAAAAAGGTTTTACAGCTTGAAAGCCTTGAAGGACAAAAGTAGAGCGGCCCATTTGCTTCTGTACATCAAGTGGCAACTCTCATGCTGATCAGATTCCCATCAACTGCAGCTTGGAAATGTCATGACAATGTGATGGCAATGCCAGGAACATTCTTGCTGTCTTATGACGACATCACAACCCACTGGATTTCAAGAGTCTGTATGAGCAGCATAAAGCAGTGATGAACTATATCAAGCAGCTGTCAAACTGAAGCATAGGTTACTTTGAGATCCACCATTAACAGTTAATGAAGGAAGCATGTAATCTTCTGAAGCCCTTCAAAAAGGAGACCAAATTTGTCAGAAGAGACAAGTATGGAATCAACGATTTATATATTACCAGATTGTAAGAGGGCATAGAGGAAGAATAGCCATTTACATGTTCATGCATCAGTTGTGGACCCTAAAGATCCATTTTACATGTAGCAGGATTTGGAAGAGAAGAGGGAGTTGAGTGGGGAGAACAAGATGAGCAACAGGTAAAAGTGGAAAAGGACATAGAGTTGACACAGGCATGGGACAAGATGAACAATCAGAGTAAAAATGACAATGACCATTCTGGTCATGAGAACCAATCGTTGCTGGCGGGTGTTGAAAATGAATCATTGGTTGTGCTGACCAGTACGGCAAGTTGGAATGCTTGTGGGATTACAGGTGTATTAATACAATCAAGCAAAGGAATTACTATTTGGATAGACATGCTTTTAGACGCTAACTATAAAAGCAAAATGAGGGAATTTTGCTAGCTTCAGACAGGTACTCCTAATTGGCTTATCACCAGGATAAGTTGTTTTATGTGCTCTGCAAATATTTTGAGGAAAGTATTTCTACTGACCACAGAACGAGTCAGCAGACTACTCTATGCAATCCTCACAGACCCAATGTTCACCCACCTTTGCCAATCTTAAGCCTACAAGTAGTTGAGGCAGCAACAACAGTTATAATATCTTTGACATGATAGACCAGACCTCACTACCATTGTGCCACCCTGAAAAACCTGCTGAATATCCAGGTTCAGTTGTGTCCAGACTGTGTCCTTGTTCAGAGTCAGACAGATACCCTTAGCCATTATCCCATAATCTTCTGGGTCTGCAGTTTGGGCCAGTGGCAAGTACCTACCAAGTTTGCTATTGGTGTAATGTCCAGCCTCCATAATATTGTCAGAAATGGTATTCAGCATGGCATGTGACTTTGTCATACCAAAGCAGACCAGATTATCCACCACAAGCATGGAAAACTTTAGATTTCTCAAAATGAATTAGGCATGTATCAGTACCGATTTTCATTCAGCTATGGCCAATGCCAATAATTAAATCAACCATACCATCTGCCTACCTGAATATCTTTTTTTCTGTCTTCAACAAAACCTTCTGCTACCACAAGTGCTGATGCCTCATGCTCACCTTGGTATCTACTGTCCATCATCTAATTTTTGCTGTAATAATACTGTTTCTGGGGCTGTCATTGCAGGCACTATGCTGCCAGACATCTCCTTGCCTACCTTTCCTAGTTCTCTTCTGTATGACTTCTGATGCTGCCACTGCCAGTGCACAGCCATGGCAGCCACACATCTCCTGGCTGCCTGCCACCTGTTTTAGAGTGTTAGACTGTACTGCTGTTGCCAGGACTGCCCTTGCTGGCTCTCAGGATGCTGACTGCCAGACATTTTATTACCTGCCCGTGATAATGCTTCACTGTGCAACTTCTGCTGCTGCTACCACTGCCACTGTACAACTAGACTAGCCATTCAACTTGTGGCTGCACAGTGATAGATTGTACTGTTGATGTGCTCTCTAGAAAGTACACAATCAGCTCACAAAGCAAGGCTAATTTTTGAAAGGCTTGGGCTTCTTGACAACAAGTAACTGTTTCTTCACTTTGAAAACAGCTAGACTATTCTTTATCCTTAATAAAAAGAATACTAATTGGATGGCTTGATAAAATGTTTTTGTAATTTTTTACTAGCTTTGAGAAGAGCAAACTAGTTACAGATCCTTTTTCAATACTTGTTGAGAAGCAATTACTTCACTTTTAAAATTGCTTATCACATCTGTTTTTCCTCCGTAAATAAAGGAATAGATGTTGAACACCTTGTGGAAAAGCTTTCACTTCTTCATTTAGCAAAGAAGAAAGCTCTTTAAGCTCCCCAAACATGGAACCTTTTTTGTACCACACTGTGTGACTTCTTAGGTTGCACTGCTATAAACACCAGCAAAGCAATTTTCCCACAAAAAGGGATAATTTTTGGACCATTTCTACAATTTAAGTAGTCTAATAAGCCGGACAGTGTAGTGTGTTATTAAATAACTGTTTACTTGCCACCAGATTTTATTTGTTTTCACCTAGACAGATAAGTTGAGGTCACTTGGACATTTAACATTAATGAGGCTTTGTTTGTAAAAAAAAAAAAAAAAAAAAAAGCTCAAAAGGGGTTCAATATAACCCTAGGAAACCTGTGAATAATAGTTATTTATCTTGGGGGCAAGTATTGGCTTTGCAGTATTGAAATCCACAGTAACTTTTTTAGCCACAAATCAGATTATTTGGGAAAATCTGGCTAAGTTGGCCAGTTTTAATTTCTAATGGTTTTATTATCTCTATATTTCAATTAAAATTTAAATTAAATAATAAATAAAACCTCTCATTTACACACTGCAATATGCAGTTTGGATGATTTTGTGTACATATGCTTGTACGATGGTATACATTGTGAGATGTGAAAGTCACTATCTATGATGGTGACGTATGGATTTGTTCTTTCCTTCCATCGCAGGAACTGGATTACTCAATGTCATGGTTTACTGGTTTTCTTGGATTAGGTAATTGTAGGGTTAACTCTGATGGCGTCTTTCTGGGTCCTGGAAGGCTTTTTATAGCCTCACTGTAAGACCATCCTTTTGTAGTTGGCTGAGTGTGTCTGACCCTGCTGTGCTTTGTGTCTGTACTATTGTCTGTTTGTCTGGTTTTGATCTGGTTCCGCCCCCGTTGTGATTCCTGCCTGACGTTTCTGTACCTTCAACTGCCCGTCCTGGTTAACTGATCTCTTGCTACGTTTCTGACTATTCTTCCGATTGCCCCTGTGTACTGCGCCGCCCTCTCTGTGTTTTGACCTTGGTCTGTGTGATTACGCTTGTCTCTGCTACCCCTTTAACATCCTTGGGACCTCTGCTCCTTCCTGCAGTTGCCACCTGGAGCTGAAGCAGCTCTGCCCCCTCCTCTGACATGCTGTCACGTGACCGCAGGTCCTGTCTGCCTTCTCTTGCGAGCGGCTAGCTGCCTCTGCACCACTAGTGCCGCTCGCGTTCCCTGCTCCCCGGTGCCACGGGCTTTTCCCCGGCACCAGACGTCCAGGTCAGCCTCCTGCACTGCCACTGGTGAGTACTCGACGGTCAGCGGGTTCTGACACTAAAGTAGCCACAATTACAATACTGATCAACTCTCATATAAGTAGGCACTGCTAATTCAAATTTTGTCATGGTCTGCCCCAAAGGAATGCAACATTTTTATTAAATGACAAAACATTAGGGTGAAGGAAAGTGTTGCCTCTTGAGGAAGTAACAGCGAAACACATGTTGGTGTGCATAAGCACCATTCTGGTGGTGGAGTATACCTTTTTATTCTGTCTCTCCAGTGGGGTTAATTTCAGTCTTTTATCATCTACTGAGGTCTTGCTTTTAATTTTATACTTATAGCTTTTTTACATATTGGCAGTTAATGCAAGTCCGTAGTGCATATATGATAAGTCCTTTTAAACTCTAGATATACATTGTACTGTTTATTGTTTGAATTAAATGCTTATTATACAAGGAAAGTATTTAATTTTTATAAGTTAAGGAATGGTGTTTGCTCTCTTTTATGTTTTTATCTTATTTAGTTCACATCTTGTAAATTACACCTATTAGATGAAGCAGACTCCCCACTTAAAACATCACAGTATATTCTGTTACCTAGTTAATTTTAATATATGTTTATATATGACTTTGTTTTTGAGTCGTCAGATATTTAATTAAGTGGAATACATCATTATGTGAACATTTGCCTGCCTCTTCATGTCTGCTGTAAGTAAACAAGGGAGAGGTTGTTTTTTTCCATGTGGTTGAGAATCATCTCTGCTAAAGGAAGATATTTATAGCTGAGCCTATGAACGTCTCTAAATGGGCAATCTAAAGCCAACCATCTACAATTTTACATGTATATTTACATTTTATGATATATTTAGACATAGAAATAATTACAAAAATTCTTCATCTTTTCAAAATTGCTACTTGCTACTAGCAACAGGTTACACAACAAACTGTGGTAGCTTTTCAATTGTGGTAGGTTTTCAATCCCTGGTTGAAAATAACAAAGTTCCCATAACAAACAAAACTTGAAAATGGTGCATATGGTAATTGAGACACATTAAGTAGATTTATTGAGACTGGTAATTTATACTCCTGTCTAAAATAAAAAGATTACTTTATAACTAGTGATGGGAAGATCAATTCATGAGACTCCAGTTCATCGGTAAGTTCAGTAGGCCACTGGATGGAAGGTCCATGTATCGCTTATCTTCAGGGATCCCAGACATGGCTTTTGATTAGCTAAAGCTGGCGCAATGTCATCTGGGCGCCTGACGCAATGATGATGTTGCCCTAGCCATAGCTAATCAATATCCACATCGGGGATTCCGAAAGGTGAAAGCTTTGCAAGAGCCAGAGACTACTGAACTGGCCAATAAAGTGACACAAAGTGATCCGCCATCTCCACTTGCAAATTATCACTTTCTTTTAATTTTTTCCTTGCTTACCCTGAGTCCTAACTTCAGGGCAGTGATCCTTGTAAGTTTGAGCCACTGAGACCTCTCTGCTCATGCACCTTCAGATCCTGCCTTAATAGTTATAGGGCCAACATCTTGCATCATGTACTCGTCAAAGTTTGCTGGTCAACTCTATCAGCGATGAGCTGTGCACAGGACCTGACATATGAACAAGGGGTTCAACAATGGACCAAATTTTTAACTAGGTAGGTGAAGCAAATAATTTTGTACTATGCCTTTCATAGTAGTAAATAAACCATATATTCATATGCAAGCAATCACATCTATCACCACAGACTGTAATATTTTGCCAGCTGGATGGGTAAAGAGTTCTAATTAGGAAGTGACAAGTGTAATTTTTTCATATGCAAATATCACAGGCTCGAATATAAACAGTGTTCATAGTCGGCTCTTAAGCGATTGTATGCTTTGCTAATGTTAGCAAGTGTGTTTCTATGTTCTCTCCTCTGCAGCCTTTCAGACATATGACACCTGTGCAGACAGGAGTTATTTTAGGCAGCACTTAAATCCTGCCCACGATTTGTTAAAACTATAACCGAAAATCCGTTTAAAGAGAGCAAAGAAAATATGAGGCATAATATATTCTCTATGATATAAAATGTAACATCAACATAATGCAAATGATACACAAAAACAATCTACAATACAACACATAGTATAGAAAATAATGCATAAATAACTAAAGCAAGTAATTGTAACACAAAAGGATGAAAACTAATTGTAATATACTATTTACTTTATCTTAGACAACCTTATTATGGCAGTATAAAGATACATTTTATCACTTACATTAAATAGTTCAACTGAACCGAACTTGCATCCCAAAAATGACCATAATTTGGTAAAGTTATACCCCAAGACGTCCTAGTGCTACAGCCATGGCACAAACACTAAACCAGTGTTATAGAAATATGAAAGCAACCTTGTATACATGAACTCCAATATTAATTATTTTTTACATTGATAATCTCTAGAAAGACACGTTTTAATCTTATTTAGTTCACATTTATTAGCTTGAGTGTACTCTGCCCCTAAAAGACCAGATAGTAAAATAGTTGTACTTTTACATGTAGCTATCACAAATAAATTACTGCACATCATCTTATACAGATAGTGAGATGATTATTCAGGAACGATAATCTATGTCGCATAAAATAGAAAAATATGATAATAAATGTAAAGATTACTTTTTAAAAATAATTGAAAATGACTTACCAGATCAGTATTCAAGGAGCACAGAAAGATGGAACTTGTTAAGACCAAAGCCAAAAAAAGAGAGAGGTCAAGAGACAACTGGAGCTGGAGGCTGGACATTAGGAGGAAAGTTATGGAGTGGGAAGGGGGGGTAAAACAGATGACACTGTGTCAGAAGCACACTAGATGCCAAATTTAGAAGGGTCCATTTAACAGCTGATAGCTGATGGGATGAACTGTGAGAGAGAATACCCATCATGACTACAGGCCATGATAGTGAATAGTTAACCCCTATTGATTCTTTTTGTATATTAGGAATCATCAAAAGTAGATATTTGCAAAATCATTCTAGTGGAATTTAAATCAACTCAATTTTACAAAAATCTGTATTCTCAAGTCCAGATCCTGATTTGTTATAATTTGCTATGTGCGAGTTCTACAAGAAGGCGGACGGCTGGCAACCATTTTAATAAATTTCAGAGGGCCGGCAAAAGGTAAAAAAAATGGTTAGTTCACCACTCACCTCACAGCAACCTCCAATGCATAATCACCCAAGTGTGGTCCTCACTTTGCTTCTTTTTACCACCACCACACATTGAAACCCCAGGCTTCTTCATGCTAGACCAGGACTTTATGATGTATTCTGCGACCTTACGACATGCATTCTAGGATTGGATTTTAATCAACCATTAGACCCAGGATGTCTCTGCGCATGCTGCAGCCCACTTCAGACGGAGACATCTGGAAAAATGACCAGAGAAGAAAAGGTGAGCACTACCATGAGTCCTGTGTCATGCCAACACTAAACATCTTGAAGCCATTCATGTGTTGGTGCTTTTCATCCATGTAGTGGGCTCACTCACAATTTTGCCAAAGAACACTGCCATGAATATATAATGATATCCCCCAAGAGCATCTCATCCCAACGAGCCAGGATAACAGTGTGATAACAAAGTGGCTTAGTGAACAAAAACATTGAAATTTTCATCCCATGGCCATAAAACTCCCCAGATGTCAATCCCACTGAGACCCTGTGGTCAATCCTAAAAAGTGAGTGGACAAACAAAAACAGAAATTGTGATAAATTCCAAATACTGATTAGGAAAGCATGGGCTGTCATCAGACAAGATTTGGTCCAGAAGCTGATATACAGTTGCCAGGGTAAATTGAAGAAGTCTTGAAAAATAAGGGACAACACTGTAAATATTGAGTTTTGAATAAACTTGATCTGTCAATAAAAGTGTAAAATGTATGAAATGCTTATAATTACACTTCAGTAACTATATAAACAGATGAATAAAAGACCTAAAAATACTGAAGCAGCAAACTTTGTGTCAGTCTCAAAAGTTTTAGCCACAATTCTATTCACACCCATGGACAAAAGAGGCATTGTTTATAGGAAAAAAAACAAACTTTTTTTTTCCTAATCTTGGAAACCTATTACATTAACAGTCATTATATCACCAAAATAATCATAACATGCACACACTGTTATTTTAGAACTGTGTACTAATACAACAGAAAGTGCATGCCATGTACTCTATTACAATGTACTACTTATATTTTAATGCTCCCCAAGTTTGAGACAGGGAGCATTGTGGGTTGATATATTATAATCAATTGGAATAGCCTGGGAGTAGGCAGCCCGGATGTGATGAGGGTAGAGCAGAATCAGTAGAAAGAAAGTGGCAGCGGATTGAGCAGTGAGGGAACCATCGGCGCTGGAGCAATGTAGGAAAAGGAGCCAGCCACAGAGGAGAGCTGAGTCACCAGCAAGCTGGAGGAGGAAGCAGCAGTCAGCTAGAGCATTTTGATGGTTCCTCCTCCTTCTTCATTGTGTTTTACAAATAAGTTAAACTTTATTCATAAGAGATAGCGGTGAGCCACATGCAAGGGGCTTGTGAGCCACATATCGATCGCGAACCATGCATTGGGGAATCACTAATCTACTGCACGGCACATTCACTAACCTGGCAGATTGGGGCTCTTAACATCTTCTTGCTTTCTTTAATTTCTTTACTGTTTTCTTGCCGTACACAAATATTCTATTTTTCAGCATTATTGATTTTTTTCTAAATTGTATTGTTTGCGTTTAAAACAATATCTCTTTTTTTAATCACATTTCAGATTTACCTTAGTACAATTTGTCTCCACATTGTGATGTTACAACTGTGGGGTGTCCATCTACTCTTCCAAGAGAATAGAGTTGTCTTCTTACTAATTTACCTGAAAACAGTATTCTTCACTTTGTTCATTTCTAGGTGACTAAATCTTTCTTCAACAACAATTGTAATAGAGGTCGTATTCTCTAGACTAAGGTTTCATGTTTTGGCTGCTGATCATTCATTATTCAATTATGTTGCATTAGCATTTCTTAGTTAATTATATCTTGCTACCAAGTAAGCTGTAGTTGGTCTCTGGATTTGACATTCATGCTTTTTATTGTGGCCAAATGTTTTGAGAAAAACGCAAACTTAGATTTTTGTACATGAAGTATTTCCTTCTTCTTTGTTTATATGCAAAATGATTATAGCCAACGTTTAGGACAATTAGTTTAGAATTGCTAAAAAATGAACAGTTGTTGAAGCAATACAGCGAACATGGAAGGGCTCAACCAGAGCAACCGCCACTTTTAACAGCATGCTGTTACAGTCATAACCTGTGATAGAAAACTGAGCCATAGTCATAGCCATCCTCATTTTTGTGGTCTGCAGTCCTAAAGAATGGCATTGTGATGCACAATACATCAGAGTCCCGGGGTGGGAGGAGAGACATACTGACGTTATTGCTCAGCCTGTCATGTTGCCACGTTGGTTTGCCCAGTAAGCTGGCTGTTGATGGACTCAATAGGATCCAGGTTTAGGTGAGAATATGATTATATTTTTTATTTTAATAGTTCTTGTAGAGGAATGTGGGGGCATCCTGCTGTAAAGGGATCATACAATGTGTGGTTATTACTGTGTGGGGGACTACTGAGACTGTAGGTCTGTAGGGACTATCATACTGCATGGGGACTACTGATCAGACTACTGTTGAGGCCACTATACTGTATTGGGACTGCTATTGGGTCATCATATGGTGTGAGGACTACTGAGGGGCTATCATACTGTATTAGGACCAGTGTGTGGTTGTGATACTGTGTGGAACTACTAAGGGGTTATCCAGTGTGTAACTAGAGTCTGATTGTCCCTGCTGCAATATTTGGACCCAGGCCCCCTCTATCCCTGTATATATATATCTCCCTTATTCTGCCTGGGCCCCATTCTTGTATATATATATAGGCCATCCTGGTATATATATCACCCATCCTGGTATATATCCTTTAACCTGAGCCCCAATCTGGTATATATACTGTGGGTAAGGAAAGTATTCAGACGCCTTTAAATTTTTCACTCTTTGTTTCAATGCAGCCACTTGGTAAAATCAAAAAAGTTCATTTTTTTTCTTATTAATGTACACTCTGTATCCCATCTTGCATGTCAGACCAAATGAGAATCATGTGGTCAAAGGAACTGGCCAAGGAGCTCAGAGACAGAATTGTGGCAAGGCACAGATATGGCCAAGGTTACAAAAGAATTTCTGCAGTACTCAAGGTTCCTAAGAGCACTGTGGCCTCCATTATCCTTAAATGGAAGACGTTTGGGACCACCAGAAGTCTTCCTAGACCTGCCAGTCCAGCCAAACTGAACAATCGTGGGAGAAACGCCTTGGTGAGAGAGGTAAAAAAGAACCTCGAGATCACTGTGGCTGAGCTCCAGAGATGCAGTAGGGAGATGGGAGAAAGTTCCACAAAGTCAACTATCACTGCAGCCCTCCACCAGTTGGGCCTTTATGGCAGAGTGGCCTGACGGAAGCCTCTCCTCAGTGCAAGACATATGAGATAGAGTTTGCTAAAAAACACATGAAGGACTTCCAGATTATGAGAAATAAGATTCTCTGTTCTGATGAGACAAAGATAGAACTTGAAAACCAGTCACTGCTCATCACCTGCCCACTACAATCCCAACATTGAAACATGGTGGTGGCAGCATCATGATATGGGGGTGTTTTTCAGCTGCAGGGACAGGTCGACTGGTTGCAATTGAAGGAAAAATGAATACGGCCAAGTACAGAGATATCTTGGATGAAAACCTCTTCCAGAATGCTCTGGACCTCAGGCTTGGCCGAAGGTTCACCTTCCAACAAGACAGTGACCCTAAGCACACAGCTAAAATAACAAAGGAGTGGCTTCAGAACAACTCTGTGACCATTCTTGACTGGCCCAGCCAGAGCCCTGATCTAAACCCAATTGAGCATCTCTGGAGAGACCTGAAAATGGCTGTCCACCAACGTTCGCCATCCAACCTGACGGAACTGGAGAGGATCTGCAAGGAACAATGGCAGAGGCTTTCCTATGTCTTGCACGGAGGAGAGGCTTTCGTCGGACCATCTCAAGGAGGATCACAAGGAAATGGACAGCATGTGACTTAAATATGAGTGTATGAGCAAAGGGTCTGAGTAATTGACCATGTGATATTTCAGGTTTGCAATGAAACAAAGAGTGAAAAATGTAAAGGGGTCTGAATACTTTCCGAACAAACAATATGTCTCTTATCCTAGTATATGTCCTTTATCCTGGTCCCCATCCTGGTAATAAGTCCCTTATCCTGTGCCCCATGTGGATATATGTCCCCTTTTCTGCCGATGTTCTTCATTTAATAGAAAAATAAAACAATTATACTCACCTTCCCTTCGCTGCCCCATAGTTCGGCGTCCTCTTCTGAAGTTGGCAGCTGCCTTCAGCATAAAAGCAAAGTGAGCGCATGACATCACTGCTATGCACTCCCAGTCATGTGCACGACGACATCAGCTGCTGGCCTCTGATTGTCAGGCAGTGTGTATTACTGCACATGCATGCAACGGGTCTGTAGACAACAATTCATTTCAACTAGATGCATGCATATCCAGTTGAAGTTTCTGCTGGCATTGGCAAACCACACACCCGCACGGCCCTACACTTGCAAGGGCTTGTTGCTTTCACGACCTCTGAGACTGCGGGCTTTACGCCCCTGGGCCTATCATGCTGTGTGGGGACCATAAAATATGCGGTGCCATCATACTGTGCGTGGACTACTGAGAGGCTAACATACTGTGGGGGCCATCATACTGTGTGGAGACTAACTTAGGGGTCATCATACTTTTGGGACTACTGAGGGGGCTCTCATAATGTGTGGTACAACTGTAGGGCAGTAATACTGTGTGTGGACTACTGTGGGCATCATTTTACTATGTGGAGCCTACAGTGAGACCATAATACTGTGAAGGGATATATATATATATATATATATATATATATATATATATATATATATATATATATATATATAAAAAAAGAAAAGAAGCCAGCGCTGCTTAAGGTCAGATCGCATAACATAAAGTGCATATGCACATAATATCTAACTGTATTCAAAATGAGATATTTGGCAAAAAAATTGATCAATTCAATTGAGCCACCCTGCCGCGCCAAGGTAATCTCATGTGGGGGGTCCTACTCTACGTTTTTAATAAACACTGTGCCATTACAGCCTCCTAGATACATTAAAAGCAAGACCACTTTAAGTGCAAGCCGTACCTGAGCATTTCTGGATCGCTCCCATGAAGCCAGAAAAAGCAAGTGCAGTTGAAGACCAACCAGGTCTGAATGCAGACATATCAGGTTTAGCCTCCACACATTACCCGACCAGCAAACATAGATGAAGGGCGATGCGGGCTCAGACACAGGTGCACAAATAAATAAAGCTTGGGGCAGGGCGGGGCTGCTGTGTGTGTGCACAGCAGCCTAGATCCATCACTGTGAACACAGAAAAAATGGCGAACATAACCCAGCGCGCACGGCAACAGTGGTGATCAGCCACAAACCAACATACAAAAAAAGAAAAGAAGCCAGCGCTGCTTAAGGTCAGATCGCATAATATAAAGTGCATATGCACATAATATCTAGCTGTAGTCAAAATGAGATATTTGGCAAAAAAATTGATCAATTCAATTGAGCCACCCCGCCGCGCCAAGGCAATCTCATGTGGGGGGTCCTACTCTACGTTTTTAATAAACACTGTGCCATTACAGCCTCCTAGATATATTAAAAGCAAGACCACTTTAAGTGCAAGCCGTACCTGAGCATTTCTGGATCGCTCCCATGAAGCCAGAAAAAGCAATTGCTCAATTTTTTTGCCAAATATCTTAATTTGAATACAGTTAGATATTATGTGCATATGCACTCTATGTTTTGCATTCTAACGTTAAGCAGCGCTGGCTTCTTTTCTTTTTTTGCATGTTGGTTTGTGGCTGACCACCACTTTTGCCGTGCGCGCTGGGTTATGTTCGCCATTTTTTCTGTGTTCACTGTGATGGATCTAGGCTGCTGTGCTCACACACAGCAGCCCCGCCCTGCCCCAAGCTTTATTTAATTGTGCACCTGTGTCTGAACCTGCATTGCCCTTCATCTATGTTTGCTGGTCGGGCAATGTGTGGAGGCTAAACCTGATATGTCTGCATTCAGACCTGGTTGGCCTTCATCTGCACTTGCTTTTTCTGGCTTCATGGGAGCGATCCAGAAATGCTCAGGTATGGATTGCACTTAAAGTGGTCTTGCTTTTAATGTATCTAGGAGGCCGTAATGGCACAGTGTTTATTAAAAACGTAGAGTAGGACCCCCCACATGAGATTGCCTTGGCGCGGCGGGGTGGCTCAATTGAATTGATCAATTTTTTTGCCAAATATCTCATTTTGAATGCAGTTAGATATTATGTGCATATGCACTCTATGTTATGCGTTCTAACCTTAAGCAGCGCTGGCTTCTTTTCTTTTTTATATATATATACAGTGGGGAAAAAAAGTATTTAGTCAGTCAGCAATAGTGCAAGTTCCACCACTTAAAAAGATGAGAGGCGTCTGTAATTTACATCATAGGTAGACCTCAACTATGGGAGACAAACTGAGAAAAAAAAATCCAGAAAATCACATTGTCTGTTTTTTTTTTCATTTTATTTGCATATTATGGTGGAAAATAAGTATTTGGTCAGAAACAAGCAATCAAGATTTCTGGCTCTCACAGACCTGTAACTTCTTCTTTAAGAGTCTCCTCTTTCCTCCACTCATTACCTGTAGTAATGGCACCTGTTTAAACTTGTTATCAGTATAAAAAGACACCTGTGCACACCCTCAAACAGTCTGACTCCAAACTCCACTATGGTGAAGACCAAAGAGCTGTCAAAGGACACCAGAAACAAAATATATATACACAAGAAATAGAGCAGCACAAAAATACTGTACAAAAGAGAGTTCAGGTGCAAAGCTCCCAAAGGCATGTACCAAACCTTTATGATGCAAAAAATCCAAAAAGCAGGAACAGCACACCGGTTTTTCAGGGTTAAACAAGAGCTGTTTATTTAGCCCATAAGTGCGACGCTTCGGTTCAAGTGGCGAACCTTTTAAAAAGGTTTGCCACTTGAACAAAAGGTTCGCCACTTGAACCGAAACGTCGCACTTATGGGCTAAATAAACAGCTCTCATTTAACCTTGAAAAACTGGTGTGCTGTTCCTGCTTTTTGGATTAAATGTATATATATATATATATATATATATATATATTTACTGTATATATACAGGGGTTGGACAAAATAATGGAAACACCTGGAAACATCAACAAAAGTTAGTTTAATATGGTGTAGGTCCACCTTTTGCGGCGATTACAGCCTCAATTCTCCGAGGTATGGATTCATACAAGGTGTGAATTGTTTCGAAAGGAATTTTAGCCCATTCTTCAGTTAAAACACCCTCCAGTTCTTTGAGCGACGATGGCGGCGGAAATCGACGTCTTACTTGAAACTCTAAAATCGACCATAAATGCTCAATAATGTTGAGGTCTGGGGATTGCGGGGGCCAGATGAGATGCTCAACCTCATTACAATGTTCCTCGTGCCATGCTTTAACGATTCTAGCTGTATGAATTGGTGCATTATCATCCTGAAAGATGGCGTTCCCCTCCGGGAACAGTGCTTGAACCATAGGATACACTTGGTCGCCCAAAATGCCTAAATAATCTTGGTTGTTAATTCTTCCATGAAGGGATATCATTGGCCCGGCGGATCGCCACGAAATAGCACCCCAAATCATCACAGAACCTCCACCATGTTTAACGGTTGGGAGAAGGCAGTCTGGATGGAATGCTTCTTTCGGCTGTCTCCAAACGTACACTCGGCCGGAGGTCGGAAATAGGGTAAATGATGATTCGTCTGAGAATATCACATGTTTCCACTGCTCGAGGGACCAATTCTGGAGGTTTCTACACCACTCTAAACGCTTGGAAACATTTGTCATTGAGAGCAGCGGTTTTCTAATTGTAGCTCTTCCGTGGAATCCAGATTTGTGCAGCTCCTGACGAACAGTTTTCGTGGAAACTGGGTTCTGTAGGTTTTCATTGAGCTCAGCAGTGATTTTCGGAGCCGTGGTCTTGCGATCCTCTCTCACAATTCACTTTAGAGTCCGACGGTCTCTCTCAGTCAACTTCGACTTTCGACCGGACCTGTGCTTTGCTGCGGACATTTTTCCTTCTCTTTCAAACGCAGTCATTACTTTGAAGACACTACCTCTTGACACGCCAAGCATTCAGGCACTTTCTGTTACACTAGCGCCATATGAGCACCAACAATTTGGCATCTTTGAAAATCCGAGCGGTCTGCCATTGGTATCAGGTTCTCATCAATGTTATTACAATTCTGCAAAACAAACAGTTAATTTACATACACATATCACATAGCACAAATAATCAACTACAAAACATTACCATATGTCACGGCTTGCATGTTTATAACATGATCGAAGATTATGATGCCAAAACGTTAGGTGTTTCCATTATTTTGTCCAACCCCTATATATATACACTCACTGGCCACTTTATTAGGTACACCTGTCCAACTTTGTGTTAAGACTTAATTTCTAATCAGCCAATCACATGGCGGCAACTCAGTGCATTTAGGCATGTAGACATGGTCAAGACAATCTCCTGCAGTTCAAACCGAGCATCAGTATGGGGAAGAAAGGTGATTTGAGTGCCTTTGAACGTGGCATGATTGTTGGTGCCAGAAGGGCTGGTCTGAGAATTTCAGAAACTGCTGATCTACTGGGATTTTCACGCACAACCATCTCTAGGGTTTACAGAGAATGGTCCGAAAAAGAAAAAAAATCCAGTGAGCGGCAGTTCTGTGGCCGGAAATGCCATGTTGATGCCAGAGGTCAGAGGAGAATGGGCAGACTGGTTCGAGCTGATAGAAAGGCAACAGTGACTCAAATTGCCACCCGTTACAACCAAGGTAGGCAGAAGAGCATCTCTGAACGCACAGTGCGTCGAACTTTGAGGCAGATGGGCTACAGCAGCAGAAGACCACACTGGGTACCACTCCTCTCAGCTAAGAACAGGAAACTGAGGCTACAATTTGCACAAGCTCATCGAAATTGGACAGTAGAAGATTGGAAAAACGTTGCCTGGTCTGATGAGTCTCGATTTCTGCTGCGACATTCGGATGGTAGGGTCAGAATTTGGTGTAAACAACATGAAAGCATGGATCCATCCTGCCTTGTATCAACGGTTCAGGCTGGTGGTGGTGGAGTCATGGTGTGGGGAATTTTTTCTGGGCACTCTTTGGGCCCCTTGGTACCAATTGAGCATCGTTGCAACGCCACAGCCTACCTGAGTATTGTTGCTGACCATGTCCATCCCTTTATGACCACAATGTACCCAACATCTGATGGCTACTTTCAGCAGGATAATGCGCCATGTCATAAAGCTCGAATCATCTCAGATTGGTTTCTTGAACATGACAATGAGTTTACTGTACTCAAATGGCCTCCTCAGTCACCAGATCTCAATCCAATAGAGCATCTTTGGGATGTGGTGGAACGGGAGATTCGCATCAGGGATGTGCAGCCGACAAATCTGCGCCAACTGTGTGATGCCATCATGTCAATATGGTCCAAAATCTCTGAGGAATGCTTCCAGCACCTTGTTGAATCTCTGCCACGAAGAATTGAGGCAGTTCTGAAGGCAAAAGGGGGTCCAACCCCTTACTAGCATGGTGTACCTAATAAAGTGGCCAGTGAGTGTATATATATATATATATATATATATTGCTCAAAGAAATAAAGGGAACACAAACAGCCTGTTGCAAATGGAATAAAGTTCCCTTTATTTTTTTTATTTTAATATATATATATATGCAAATATTATTTTTATTTATTTTTTTATTCCGTTTTATTGTTTTATTTTTTGGCACACTGTTATTTTTTTTTGTAGAGTAACTCAGGAGTTGTCATTAGTGTATATGGGGGATTTAGAGGCCGTTATTAGTGTGTATGTGGGGACATTATTAGACAATAGCAATATGATATTACTGTCTATGATTCTGACCAATTCAAAGGCAGAATAATAAAAATTGGAAAAAGGAAGGATCTCACTGCAATTCAAGTGGTGTCCCAGTGAGAGGTATTCTAAGTAAGTTGAGTCAACAAACAAGGTACGGGGCACCATAACAATAAAGTCACACATTTCCTTGCAATTCTTCTAAGGATCAATACTGTCATGGTCACGTGTGACAGGACACACCGCCTCCAGCAGGGCTAATTTATATGACACGCGTGACCCTGGATACACCACCTCCAGCAGGGCGAATTTAAATAATAGAACGTGCAGCCAGATACACCGCCTCCAGCAGGTGAATTTCAGTAGTACACGTATGTCTGGATACACCGCCTCCAGCAAGGCGAATTTCAGAATAAAGGGGAAAACCAGGAAACCAATTACAATGGTGACCCTGTGATAGGGGACGTGGAGACCTCCTGCACTCCCCTGAGTCAGTGTCTCTACACTCATAACGATCCCTAGGCCGGTTCCGCACCGGGCGCCGATAAGGATACCTGAAATCCCTAGCTCGCCCTGAACCAATCCCTTACTAGTGAAGTGGACGGTGCAGAAACTAATCCCACCACTGCACTAAAACACACATTGAGGAAAGTGACAAATAGGGAAACACCACTTAGCTTTGCTCTGTTGCTAATGCTCCAAGCAACAGAGTCCGACACCTGAGTGCGCCTTTTCCTCCAACCGGATCCAACAACTGAGTGCAGCTTTCCAGCAACAGAGTCCCGCATCTGAGTGCAGCTTTACAGCAACAGAGTCCAGCATCCGAGTGCAGCTCTCTTCCAGCAACAGAGTCCAGCATCTGAGTGCAGCTTTCACCATAGCTGCCACTCCACCATGCTTTACAAGAACTCCTCGCTGACACCATAGCTGCCACTCCAGGATTCTGACTGAGCTGCTAGGAAATCTCTCTTGCTCCTTCCTTCACCAAGGATGGTTGGAAAACACCAATATCACCAACAGTGAGTGAGAACACCTGACACACCTTTATAGTTAGGAGCCAGAGTCTCACACCTGTTAGAGATTCCCATGCAATAACGCTCACCACCACCGGGGGCAAACTGGAACAAAAGACACCACTGTGTAATAACCCTAATGGCCACCGGGGGCAAAACCAACTCTAAGCAACCAGCTCAAAGGAAAAAAAAGGTTACTTATTCAAAACCTATCATATCCAACCTGGATCATGACAATACTCTCCCTCAATGAGGGGCCTCTGGACCCGCAAGACCGCTCCTCATCAGGGAAACCCCTACAGAGGGGACACCCAGATCCAGAGCTCACCTCTGCAACTACCTGTACTTCAGGTTAAAGACAAATGGGCACCACTGGTATTGGCAATGTATGTTCTGGCAGCGTTGCACATCCCCAGAGCACCGTCCTGGGGAGCGAGTTGTGTTTGAGCAAGTTTGGAGGTAAAACAAGCTGACAAGACTCCGCACACACTTTCACTGGATGTTATTTGGTGGACACCCATACACGCTCATTCACACATTGGTCCAGACCAGAACGTTTATTGCCACTCATTACTTTGTCAAATACTGTGAACTTTTACTGGAACTGACAACAGGCGTCCCCCTGTGTCACCACACTCACAGCCCCGCTATTCACCAAGGGAAACACCACCCTCCAACCCCTCCTACTACGAGGCCTGCGTCTCTCTGGGTTGGCTAATGGTGAGGTTTGAGACTTGCCCCTAATCCCTGGCAACACCCCTGCAGCCACAACTGTAGGAGAATGGGACTGGGATATGGAGGAAATATACACTCCCTGGTCGCCTTCCTCCACACGACCAGGAGGGGGCGGCTTTTTTGGTGGTATGGAAGTTTTGACGTGAGTCCTGCGGACTATAACAGAAATCCGCCCACCACAGGGACGTACCCCTTCACCTTGGGGAATACCAGGCAGCACCATGGGAACACCCACTCCTCCCACCTGCCTGAGTGTGTCCACGTGCATGAGCAAGTCCCGCTCACCAGCAGGGACTCTGGGAGCTTCTTTGCCAGAGTATTTTCTGGTTGAGCCAGAGGGAAGGCCCCAGACCCTGATAACTGCTGCTGGAACTGCTTTAACACACCATGCAGCTCCTCACTCACCTCAGTGAGGCCCAGCAGCAATTATTCACCGGCCTGAACTTGGCCACAGGCCTATCAGAAAAAAAATGTAAGGCTGGTGATAATGTCATGGTCACGTGTGACTGGACACACCGCCTCCAGCAGGGCGAATTTATATGACACGCATGACCCTGGATACACCGCCTCCAGCAGGGTGAATTTAAATAACAGAATGTGCAGCCGGATACACCGCCTCCAGCAGGCGAATTTCAGTAGTACACATATGTCTGGATACACCGCCTCCAGCAGGGCGAATTTCAGAATAAAGGGAAAAACCAGGAAAACAATTACAATGGTGGCCCTGCGATAGGGAACGGGGACGTGGAGACCTTCTGCACTCCCTTGAAACAGTGTCTCTACACTCCTAACAATCCCTAGGCTGGTTCCGCACCGGGCGCTGATCAGAATACCTGAAATCCCTAGCTCGCCCTGGACCAATCCCTTATTAGTGAAGTGGACGGTGCAGAAACTAATCCCACCACTGCCCTAAAACACACATTGAGGAAAGTGACAAACAGGGAAACACCACTTAGCTTTGCTCTGTTGCTAATGCTCCAAGCAACAGTGTCCGACACCTGAGTGCATCTTTTCCTCCAACCAGATCCAACACCTGAGTGCAGCTTTTCAGCAACAGAGTCCCGCATCTGAGTGCAGCTTTACAGCAACAGAGTCCAGCATTCAAGTGCAGCTTTCCAGCAACAGAGTCCAGCATCTGAGTGCAGCTCTCTTCCAGCAACAGAGTCCAGCATCTGAGTGCAGCTTTCACCATAGCTGCCACTCCTCCAAGCTTTGCCAGAACTCCTCACTAACACCATAGCTGCCACTCCAGGATTCTGACTGAGCTGCCAGGAACTCTCTCTAGCTCCTTCCTTCACCAACGATGGTTGGAAAACACCAATCTCACCAACAGTGAGTGAGAACACCTGACACACCTTTACAGTTAGGAGCCAGAGTCTCACATCTGTTAGAGATTGCCGTGCAATAACACTCACCACCACCGGGGGCAAACTAGAACAAAAGACACCACTGTGTAATAACCCTAATGGCCACCAGGGGCAAAACCAACTCTAAGCAACCAGCTCAAAGGAAAAAAAAGGTTACTTATTCAAAACCTGTCATATCCAACCTGGATCATGACAAATACTTTGGGAGTATCGTGGGAACTACCAGTACTGATCCTTAGGAGAATCGTGGGAAAATTTGTGGCTTTATTTCTATGGTCTCACCCCACTCCCTCTACCTTATCTGATGGATCATCTTACCTGAAATAACTCTCACTAGGACACCACTTTAATTTCGATGAGATCATTCCTTTTTACAATTGTTATTATTCTGTCATTCTGCCTTTGCATTGGTCGCAATCATAGGCAGTAATATCATATTGCTATTGTCTGTCATGCCATTTCGCATGAGCTTCTTCCACACCCCTGAAACAAGTTCATGTAAAACGGTGTAGGAGAGGAGTGCTGTTATTGTTTCTGCAGCACACAGCAGGTGCAGTAGTGCAGAAAAATAAGGTAGCAGAAGGCTCAGCATTGAGGTGACAATAGGATAAGGAATTTGTGCAGGTTGGGAATAGATAGAGATAGTGCTGGAAATGTTAGAAGTCAAATGTGAATTACTCTGCAGACGAGTTGTCACACTGTGACAGACTTTGGTGAGGAAGGGGGGCATCAAACTGTCCCTACAACTGGGAACCTAACTATCCCAGTCGCGGGGGTACTCTTAAAAGTAGAAAGGCCCGAGTCTCCGACCTTACTATGCTCCTTTTAAACCCTAATATGTCCCCTCCCACACCCCATGAGGCATGGGACAGAAGACACAAAGACAAAACAGGGATAACAGAAAGCCATTATCAAACATAAGCACTAACCAACAATATGGAGGAGGATAAGGACAGGGAGGAATAAACTAAATGGTAAAAGGGACCAAAGATAAACACACACGTACTACAGCAAACCATTGAACATTACTGCAACAATTCGACTCCAACCACTTAGCTTTAGTACACAGCAGAGGAATACAAATCTTTCACTGGCAAGGACAAGAAGGTCTGCCCAGTTTTTATAGGAAGAGGTAATGACCAGATAAGAAGCAGCTGAAATGGAGCTGCATGTTTCTGACCAGCTTAGAAAGGGTTGTTAATCTCATCAGCACCAGAGGAAACTAAATTGATTTAATATGGGACACAAATCACATAATCTCTATAGAAGACCTGTGATTCATCACCCAGTTTGACCGTCTAACTCCAGTTCTTCCATGGGGGAGTGACACCCTTGTGACATGAATCTCTTAATATGCTTGGAAGACTGGTATCTACCACTATATGGTCACCGTATGGTGGTAATATCAGTCTTCATTTTCGCATAGTGACTATTTTTTTTATAACCATCTATAGTTAGGGTCTGCCACTACAGTTGTAAACATGGTTACCTGGTTAGGGGCCCACTCAAATGTGCTTTCAACCCCTGAATTTAATAACTAGCAAAGCCTCTTCTTCCTACATACAGTCATGGCTGAAAGTGTTGGCACCCTTGAAATTGTTTCAGAAATGAACTATTTCTCCTAGAAAATGACTGTAATTACATGTTTTGTGATACATGTTTATGACACTAAAAAACAAAGGAAAAATATGGTAAATTGGACATAAGTTCACACAAAACACCTAAAATAGGCCTGACAAAATTCACCTCTCAGCTGGAATTCTGGACAACTTTTCTTTTGCAAACTTCTCCAGGTCTCTCATATTTGAAGGGTGCCTTCTCCCAACAGCAATTTCTGACACTGTGCAATACATTGCGACCTAAAACAACCCTAAAACATCTTTGCACATCAACCATGTTTGGTTGTAGGTACTGTGTTCTTTTGTCTGCCTCACTCCGTTTTCATTAAACAGTATAATGATGTGCTTCCTCAAAATCTTCTAGCTTGGTCTCTGTCCACAAGATGCTTTCCCAGAAGGACTTTGTACATTTGGCAAACTGCAGTCTAGCTTTTCAATTGAAGCACCCTGAGTCTGCAGGACAGCTTGAATTTCTTTGAAACTTTATTGAAGCTCCTTATCTCCAATCCGGACTATCCTACATTGCAGCCTTTCATAACTTCTCTGCCATCCAAGTCCAGTGAGATTAGCTAAAATGCCATGGGTTGTAAACTTCTTAATTATGTTACACATAATGGACAATAGAACATCAATATCTCTGAAGATGGACTTGTAACATTGAGATTGTTGATATTTCTCAGCAATTTTGGTTCTCCAGTCCTCAGACAGTTCTCTCCTCTATCTGTTCTCCATGCTTAGTGTGGCACACACAGACACACAATGCAAAGATTAAATCAACTCCCCTTTTTATTTGGTTTCAGGTGCTATTTTCATATTGCCCACACCTGTTACTTGCCAAAAGATGAGATTGACCAAGCATCATATGCTTGAAACAAAATTGTTTACCCACAATTTTGGAAAGGTGCCAACAATATTGTCCGGACCATTTTGGGGTGTTTTATGTGAATTTATGTCCAATTTGCCTTTTTTTTCTCAGTTTTTTGTGTTGTGCCAATACACACAAAGAAAATAAACATGTGAATTACAAAGCATAATTTTCTGGGAGAAATATTTTATTTTCTGGAACAATTTCAAGGGTGCTAACACTTTTGGCCATGACTGTATATGCACTAATGCCTTTTAAAACTGGCTTATAAATTTTCCATCTGGCACATAGAAGAAGGAACAATTTGAGGCTGAAGATATTTCTGTGATATAATTATTCGGTTTTCTTCATATTAATATTGTCAAATAAGATTGACAGGGAAGCTCTGTGATAAGATGAAGTGATAATTGAGAGGTGCCTGTTATAGATAAGAACTGTGGTAAGCTCTACAGGATGAGGTGAATTACAGTACATGAGTGAACAGTAAAATGTAAGCATTTATAAAGGTATGGATGGATCCAGGGCTGGAGAACCATGTGGATGAGCTTCCTGGGGTCTCCACCCTTTGTCTGTACTGTGTTCACTACTAAAGAATGGACATTTAGTTCTTGATGATAGGACACTGAAAGCTACCTAGATGGGATCATGCAATAAAAATAACTAGTATACTCTATGTCTTTCCTCAATCCATTCTGTTTTTGAGCTAAAAACACAATGAATTGCATTAAATTGTGTGAATATGGCCTAAAACAACTAGAAAACCAAGCAGAAAACAACATAATTCCTGTTAACAGCAATTTGAACTAATGGCCACATGCTGACATCACTGATGGGGTGGCAAAATTGGTGGCCATATGCCATATTGACAGCATGTGTGACATATCTGGGGAAACAGAGAACCCACTTTACTTGGGACAATGTAAAAAATGTTTTAAGTTGTTCAAATTTGTCTATATTTTTTAAACGTTGCAAGCAGTTGTTGTCCCCTTATTTCATATCATAATTTGTCATTGAGGAATTTAGGATTACTGTTATATTACAGATATATTTTGTACTTAAAAGCAGTAATATTAATTGGTCTGGAAAGGTTTAAGTATAGTCAAATTTCTAATGAAATTTTAAATGGACATGGCCAGGAAAACACAGAACTATACTGTAGTTTAAAAAGATGGGGTTGCTAGAATGAAATAGACACTTGTTAGACTTGTACAGAGGTTCACCAGTCATACAAGTAATCTCAACCAGCAACCAAATCATTCTCTGTGTACAGTCATTGCTATTACAAGGAATGTTGATGGTCTCTGTGGTCCAGTGTTCCTCTTCTTCTCCACAGGGCAGTGTAGAGTAGTGAAGGGCTTATTAGAAGAGACTGTACCAAAATCTAGCATCACACTTTAACACTCCAGGACATATTGTTACTTTTTGGACAAGCGTTTCAAAGTTTCATAGTTTTAAGGTTGAAAGTAGACACAAGTTCATTGTGTTCTACCTATACACTAACATGTTGATCCTAAAGAAGGCAAAAACCCCATGAGGCAGGTGCTAATTGACCCATACTTGGGGAGAAATTTCTTCCAGACTCCACATATGACAATCAGACTTGGTCCTTGGATCAATGTCCCATATTTTTCAAGAAAGGCATCCATGCTTCCTTGAACTTTTGTAGTGAATCAACCATTACCACTTAATTTGCCAGAGAGTTCCATAGAGTTCCTACAGTAAAGAATCACCATTTGTGATTATAATTCAACCTTCTTTCCTCTAGACCAGGAATGTCAAACTCAAATACACAGAAGGCCAAAATTAAAAGCTTAGACAAAGTTGCCGGCCAACCTTGACATTTATTAAAAAATGTCTACAATTGAGGAATTTTTTATTATCATCAAATATGATGAACCTTTTCATATGGAAACAAACTTAAAGAGATTGTCCCAAGAGCAAAGTACAAGATTTTAGCATATTGGCATAATATAATATGTTACAGTGGGGCAAAAAAGTATTTAGTCAGTCAGCAATAGTGCAAGTTCCACCACTTAAAAAGATGAGAGGCGTCTGTAATTTACATCATAGGTAGACCTCAACTATGGGAGACAAACTGAGAAAAAAAAATCCAGAAAATCACATTGTCTGTTTTTTTTTCATTTTATTTGCATATTATGGTGGAAAATAAGTATTTGGTCAGAAACAAAATTTCATCTCAATACTTTGTGATATATCCTTTGTTGGCAATGACAGAGGTCAAACGTTTTCTGTAAGTCTTCACAAGGTTGCCACACACTGTTGTTGGTATGTTGGCCCATTCCTCCATGCAGATCTCCTCTAGAGCAGTGATGTTTTTGGCTTTTCGCTTGGCAACACGGACTTTCAACTCCCTCCAAAGGTTTTCTATAGGGTTGAGATCTGGAGACTGGCTAGGCCACTCCAGGACCTTGAAATGCTTCTTACGAAGCCACTCCTTCATTGCCCTGGCGGTGTGCTTTGGATCATTGTCATGTTGAAAGACCCAGCCACGTTTCATCTGCAATGCCCTTGCTGATGGAAGGAGGTTTGCACTCAAAATCTCACGATACATGGCCCCATTCATTCTTTCATGTACCCGGATCAGTCGTCCTGGCCCCTTTGCAGAGAAACAGCCCCAAAGCATGATGTTTCCACCACCATGCTTTACAGTAGGTATGGTGTTTGATGGATGCAACTCAGTATTCTTTTTCCTCCAAACACGACAAGTTGTGTTTCTACCAAACAGTTCCAGTTTGGTTTCATCAGACCATAGGACATTCTCCCAAAACTCCTCTGGATCATCCAAATGCTCTCTAGCAAACTTCAGACGGGCCCGGACATGTACAGGCTTAAGCAGTGGGACACGTCTGGCACTGCAGGATCTGAGTCCATGGTGGCGTAGTGTGTTACTTATGGTAGGCCTTGTTACATTGGTCCCAGCTCTCTGCAGTTCATTCACTAGGTCCCCCCGCGTGGTTCTGGGATTTTTGCTCACCGTTCTTGTGATCATTCTGACCCCACAGGGTGGGATTTTGCGTGGAGCACCAGATCGAGGGAGATTATCAGTGGTCTTGTATGTCTTCCATTTTCTAATTATTGCTCCCACAGTTGATTTCTTCACTCCAAGCTGGTTGGCTATTGCAGATTCAGTCTTCCCAGCCTGGCGCAGGGCTACAATTTTGTTTCTGGTGTCCTTTGACAGCTCTTTGGTCTTCACCATAGTGGAGTTTGGAGTCAGACTGTTTGAGGGTGTGCACAGGTGTCTTTTTATACTGATAACAAGTTTAAACAGGTGCCATTACTACAGGTAATGAGTGGAGGAAAGAGGAGACTCTTAAAGAAGAAGTTACAGGTCTGTGAGAGCCAGAAATCTTGATTGCTTGTTTCTGACCAAATACTTATTTTCCACCATAATATGCAAATAAAATGAAAAAAAAACAGACAATGTGATTTTCTGGATTTTTTTTTCTCAGTTTGTCTCCCATAGTTGAGGTCTACCTATGATGTAAATTACAGACGCCTCTCATCTTTTTAAGTGGTGGAACTTGCACTATTGCTGACTGACTAAATACTTTTTTGCCCCACTGTATGTAAGAGCAGTAAAAAGAATATGGCCCAATGGCCTAATTTAAATAAGTAATAACAAAAACTAAAATACCTCAAGTAAAGCAGCTAATAAAGTATGATAGAAATAAAAAAGTTCCCCCCCAAATACAGTAAGACACACCGAAAGTGAATTCCCCGACAGTACCCTCCACATGCACAGTATGATAACCCTAGTGTACTAAACCCCCCTCAATGCACCCATCACAACATGATTCACCAACTGTAAGCCCCACACAGTCCTCTTCATTAGAGATGAGCGACTTTGCCTTTTTTCGGTTCGAGTCGGGTTTCATGAAACCCGACTTTCTCAAAAGTCGGGTCGAATGAAATCGGCCGATTATCGTGAAAAGTCGAAGGCCGACTGAAACACGAAACCCAATGCAAGTCAATGGGGAACCAAGGTCGGCAGGGAGTGGAGGACAGGAAACACACCTACAGTGCCCATTTTAATGCCAAAAACATCAGTTCTTATTACTTAAGCTTGTCAACCTTAATTTACTTTATAATAATAGTTAGGCATTGAAAACTGGGGGTTATTTGGCTAAAGTTGTGGGGGGGGTAGGGCTGGCTCCAGATTTTCGTGGGCCCAGGGCCAAAGAGTGTCAGTGGGCTCTTTTAACACATGCCACAATTCGTGATCCTCTGATACGGCAGAGAAATAGCGCTATAGTACAATGAAAAATACTTCACGTCTTACATCTCATGACTGATATCCATTTTAAATTCTCCAATAGCTCCAAAAACGGACAGTATATTACTCCATACAGCATTGTGCCCACCGCATAGTGCGCCATACAGAGTAATGAGGCCCATATATTTCTCCATACAGAATCATTGGTCCCATATAATGTTTGAAACAGTATATGATGAGCTCCACATAATGCTACAGTATACGTTGGTCCCCATAGATGAAGCTCCACTGTGTTATGGGCCCAAATAATGCTCCATATATAATGGAGCATTACTAATGCTCCAGTGCATAATGGGCCCTGTAAATGCTGCTCCAGTGTCTGATGTCCACCTTTGGAATGCTCCCGTGTATGGTGGGCATCATATATCATTCTCCAGAGTATAGTGCTCCCCAAAAATAGCTGTCCCAACATTGAAAACAATTAAATAAGTCTCCTCGCTAGGGAATCCCTGTACTAGTCTGGACTCCTCGTCGTCCCCATCTTCCATCTCACTGCACTTGGACAGTTTAGGCAGAGGGCGTACAGACGTGATGTCATCGCGCTCTCTGACCAGATTGTCACTGTCAGGAAACATGGAAGACGTCACGGCGGTGGTGCAGGGAGAGGTAATAATAATAATAATAATAAATTTTATTTTTATAGCGCCGACATATTCCGCAGCACTTTACATTTCAGAGGGGATTTGTACAGACAATAGACATTACAGCATAACAATAATCACATACAGTAGATTATAACAAATACCAAGAGGAATGAGGGCCCTGCTCGCAAGCTTACAGTCTATGAGGAAAGAGGTAGACACGAAAGGTGGGTGGTAACAGTTGCCCTGATTGTATGGACCAGCCATAATGTTAAGTGTGTGACAGTACAGACACAGAGGGCTAATGGATGCATAAAGCATGTGGGAACATGATGCGGGAAATCTGGTTATGGTAAAACTTTTGGCTGTGCCACACAGGGATAGCTTAGGTTAATGTGTTGAGGCGATAGGCCAGTCTGAATAAATGTGTTTTCAGGGCACACTTAAAATTGTCGGGATTGGGGACTAATCGTATTGACCTGGGAAGTGCATTCCAAAGAATTGGCGTGGCACGTGTAAAGTCTTGGAGACGGGAGTGGGAGGTTCTGACTATTGAGGATACTAACCTCAGGTCATCAGCAGAACGGAGGGCGCGGGTAGGGTGGTATACTGAAACAAGGGAGGAGATGTAGGGTGGTGCTGAGCTATGGAGGGCTTTGTGGGTGAGGGTAATAAGTTTATACTGAGTTCTGGAGTGGATGGGTAGCCAGTGTAATGACTGGCACAAGGTAGAGGCATCGGTGTAACGATTGGCGAGGAATATGATCCTGGCTGCAGCATTCAAGACAGATTGGAGAGGGGAGAGTTTGGTAAGAGGGAGACCGATTAGAAGAGAGTTACAATAGTCGAGACGAGAATGAATAAGAGAAACTGTAAGAGTTTTTGCAGAGTCAAAAGTAAGAAAAGGTCGAATTCTAGAAATGTTTTTGAGGTGCAGATGACAAGAGCGAGCCAGTGATCGAATGTGGGGGGCAAAGGAAAGCTCGGAATTATTATCGGTAAGTATTTCAACTTTGCAAGTGCTGTGATCCTGAGCAAGCGGGGGGGGGGCCCACTCGTTGGCCACGGCACTGGCACAGGGCCTCTCATAGTACGGCGGTGTGTCTGACGGCGGGTGGGGTGGGGTGGGTGGGCCCTCGCCCTCCCCTCCCACTGGTAGACTGGCAGACTGGCAGAGACACTTTTGCATACTATGAGGGGCCCTGTGCCAGTGCCGTTGCCCATGAGTATGCCCCCCCACCTGCTCAAGGAACCTGCACTTTCATCTGCATCTTCCTCTTTGTCACCGTGTAAGGTGGTATAGTATGCGGGAAGGGGAACCTGAGTTTCATCATGGTCAGATTCTGGCTGTGTAGAGTGCGAGGGGAATGTAGTGGTCTGTGTCAATGTACCAGCAGAATCATCTAGCAGTGGCTGGGTATCAGTGCACTTGTGGTGCCCCCAGGAGTACGGTCGCCACAGACGCATTACCTTCCTCCTAGGAAGTGTAATGTCATGCTTGGGAGCAACGAAGGATCTCTCTAGCAGTTAAATCAACACACAACACAGTTCCCACTCCAGGGCAGCAGGGAGACATCTGAACCTGACTGCTGAGGAGCTACTCTCTGTGGTCGGAGGAGGTAAGTTAGGGCAGTCTGTGAAGGGAAGGGGAAGTGTGTGGATGTGAGAAGGGGAGCTGGAGGATGAGCAGAGTTAAGGCTCACTCCTAGCTGGAGCGCATGGTCGGGATTCCGGTCTCCGAGTTTGTAGGGACACTGACGGTCCTTTAGCAGAAACCGGAGGAAGTAGCAGCTGTAAATGCTCTGTTCCCAACTAAGGCTCGGAAGCCTCAGCAACGACGTGTGTGAGTCAGAAAGAAAAGGCTATGGCTGCCTGCCATATGAGAAAGTTCCAAAAGAGAGTCAACAGGGAGAACTTCAGTGAACTCAGTACTGCGAGTACCTCAGATAAGCGCTAGAACGGAGGCCACACTACCTATCTGCAGAGAGAGAATTCCAAATTTGCTTCCAGGCTGACCAACTCCTCCATCTGTACTCTGGGTCCTGGACGGCACTTACCAAGTACAGGTAAAGGAACTGCACGACTGTGTCTGTCATCTTTCTCCTGCGCCTGGTGCACAGCTCTGCTACATCCTGCACTGCACACCATCTACCAACTCTTTCATCTGCCCTGCGACTACGGCCCTACCTGTGCAGGGCTTCTACATCTTAGCCGCACCACAACATCTGTCCCAGAGAAGCGACACTGCAGCGTGGGTCAATCTGATCAGAAACCACAGGTGGCGTCACATATCATTCACCTATAAACATTATTCACCCCTTTGCATGGACACCCAGGACCACGGAACGGGTCATCACCACCAACGTGACACATCCCTCTGAGACACCGGCCCAGTACCGATTAACCCCACTGCCCTGGCTGGCCACCCACACTCCATGTCAGATTCATCTTGGACTGGGGAATTCACGATTTGACTTAATAACCCAGGCATGGTATGATAGAAAGAGCTACATGGACTCATGTGAAGTGTGGCCTGCTGCATCATTCACTTTTGGTGGGGGTGAAGGACACAAGGAAAGGGGTTCTTCCTGACCAGGAGCCAGCACTTGACGACTCAGTGCTTGCATTTTTTGAAACTTCAGAAGAGGAGGGCATATTTGCTGGAGTCTGTTTCGGCAATGTAAGCCAAAACCAGTTCCTGATGCTCCGGCTTTAAAAGTGGTTAGCCTACACCCAGGAAGGGTAGCCTTCCAGACGTTCCGGAGCCAGACCATGATGCAGGCTCAACACCTCCTGCCTTAGCTGCTATTGTGCTTTTGCCACTACCAGCAGATGCACCACCACCATCAGCACCAGCTGGCCCCCCCACGCCCATGTCCACGGCCTCTTCCACCAAACTTGAAAATGTTGCAGAAAATGAACCCAAAATAACATCAGATATATGGTACTGTATCAGAAGCGTACAGCTCTATACAGTCAAAGGATGATTGTCAATCTCCCTGTATATATACCATCAGTCACACAGAGACGCTCACAGGCTCAGTATGGATTAGACAAGAATATAAAAAGTAGAAAAAGTGTACAGTATCATCACATAGCAGGTATATATAGTATAGTTTAAACATTCTAAATCTCCGTAGATATTTCAGGAGGCAGACACAGACGCTCTCAGGCTCAGTATGGATTACAACATAATATAAAAAGCCGTAAAACGGTAATGGATCTGAAGAGTACAGCTGTACACAGTGTAGGGGTCATTGTTGTCAATCTCAGTATTTATTTCCACAGTCAGAAAATAACTCTCACTTGGTCAGTTTGGATTAGACCAGAATATAATAAGCAGTAAATGGGTAATGTATCACAAGTGTAGAGCTGTATACACTAGTGTTGGGGTAATTTTTCAATGTACATCTAAATTGCAGGAGTAACCCACAGACTGTCACACGCTCAGGATGGCTCACACCACAATATAACAAGAAGATCCGGAAGAAATAATCACACATGTGGGACAATGTTCCAGGTGTCAATGATACACTAAGAGTGGTGGGTGGAGGAGGACTTCTTGGCAGAAAGGGTACAGTATCACCAGATACCAGGTATATATAGCATAGTTTAAACATTAAAAATGTACGTCTATATATTCAGGAGTAGTGTTGAGCCACCCCGCTAGTGTTCCAGTTCGTTTTGGTTCGTCGAACACGAGGCAAGTTCGTCGAATGTTTGTTGAACGTTCGACGAACAACGTTGAACACCATTGAAAACAATGGCAGGCAAACACAAACACATACAAACACATAGAAAACAATTACAAAACAAGGTGTCCCAAAGCAGACAACATGCTCAGAATACAAAAATAACATGGAAAACGGCAACTACATATAGAAAAGAGGTGGAGGAGTAAAAGGAGGAGGAAGAGACACAGATATAGGCATGTCATGCCCTTATGAAGTCAAGAAAGGCTGGAATAAAAATGTAAAATACCAAAAAACAGCAAAATCTGAAATCGAAGACGATCATATACCGTCGGACTTCACACCATAAATTAGGCCAACTGCCGATCAGGCGGCGTTATTACCACGAACCTCCGAACAGCGTCCATGAAGGCAAAGTGTTTGGTTTCCGGGGGCAGTATGGTTGCAAAGCTGAACCTTGAGGGTATGTGCACACGTAGTGAAATCTGCTGTGTTTCCGCAGCGGCTTTGGCTCTGCGGAAACGCAGCAGATTCTGCTGCGTTGTACAGTACCTTTATTTTCAATGGAAAAAAAACGCAGTGCACATGCTGCGGATTTTTCCGCGCGGTTTTGCTGCGGTTTACAATCCGCAGCATGTCAATTGTTTGGTGCAGAAACGCTGCAGTTTTACACCTCATCCATTATGAGGTGTAAAACCGCAGGGCAAAACCGCAGGCAAAACCGCAGATAAACCGCAGGACTTTTGTCCTGCGGATTTACTTGCGGTTTTCGCTCCAAAATCCGCACACCCAAAAAACTACGTGTGCACATAGCCTAAAGGAATGTCCAGAAGGGCACCACCAGGGGTGAAGCCTGCGGCTTAATTCGACTCCACCTGGGAAACCTCAATCATGCCAGCTACAGAAAAGATTGACAAATTGCAAGCTTTGTTGATTCTGTGGGTGGTGGTGAATGTCCGTTTTTAGTTGTGCTAGCGATTTGTCAGCTTAATTCCGTTAACGAACGAGACTCTGGCATGCCCCCGTGGTACGTGTCAAGCTTACTAGACGGACACGCGAGGCTCTGGCACGCGAGATCGATCAATAACAGGTCTGTCATGCCCTTTCATGTCCGGGGCTGCATGCGCGCTACACTGAAAGGTCCAGCGTGTGTCGCTTACAGGTGCAGATTACCCGCTGAACCCCCGTTAGTGATGGGGATCTGGGATTACAGTTCTTCCCCGCGAACGAGGATTTCCCAGTAAGTGCAGGTCAACCGGAATTCTGGAATTAGGCCTAACCGGAATTCCAGAAAAAATTAAAAAATTAAGTGTCCAAACCACAGGTGCTGTAGCTTGCTTAACAGCTGAGCTCCTATGCTGAGTAGCACGCAGTTCTTGCATAAACAGGCGGCATAGCTTGGTTCACTGGTGGGCTCCTCTGCTGAGTAGCAGACAGTGCTACAAAGCCCAAAAGGATTTTCTGGACAAGATGCGGTAAAACAAAATTAGAAACACACACGGTGTAGCTCCTTGACAGGTGTACTACACCGCTTGCTACCACACACCGCTACTATACCATGAAACAGTCTATTAACATTGAAAACCATTATTAATGTGAAAATGAAGTTACGCTTTTGGTGAACGAACCGTTTTCGAACGGAACCTCGAACAGCCGAATTTTAAGCATAGTGTTCGAGTTCGACAAATGGCTCGAACACCGCCCAAAACAGCTGGAATTTTAACTTGGTGAACAGGTCGACTTGAACATCGCTCATCTCTAATCAGGAGGCAGACTCAGACGTTCTCAGGCCCAGTATAGATTCGACAAGATTGTAGAAAGTTGAGAAAGGGTACAGTATCACCGGATAACAGGTATATATAGCATAGTTTAAACATTAAAAACCTATGTCTATATATCAGGAGGCAGACTCAGAGGGTCTCAGGCCCAGTATGGATTTGACATGATTGTACAAAGTTGAGAAAGGGTACAGTATCACTGGATAACAGGTATATATAGCGTAGTTTAAACATTCAAAACATATGTCTATATATGAGGAGACAGACTCAGAGGGTCTCAGGCCCAGTATGGATTTGACGTGATTGTACAAAGTTGAGAAAGGGTACAGTGTTACCGGATAACAGGTATATATGTAGCATAGTGTACACCTCAAAAACCTATGTCTATATATCACGAGGCAGACTCAGAGGGTCTCAGGCCAAGTATGTATTTGACGTGATTGTACAAAGTTGAGAAAGGGTACAGTATCACCGGATAACAGGTATATATAGCATAGTTTAAACATTAAAAATCTGCGTGTATATTTCCGGAGTCCGACAAAGACACTCACAGCCCAGTATGTATTTGACGTGATTGTACAAAGTTGAGAAAGGGTACAGTATCACCGGATAACAGGTATATATAGCATAGTTTAAACATTAAAAATCTGCGTGTATATTTCTGGAGTCCGACAAAGACACTCACAGCCTCAGTATGGATTAGACAAGAATCTAAAAAGTAGAAAAAGGGTTTGTATTCGAAGAGTACACCAGTATACACTGTTGGGGTATTTTTCAAAGTTCATATATATTTCAGTGTCAGTAAGACAGTCCAGACTCTCTGCAAGAGGAAACGAGATGGATACAAGTACAGACGGAAAGTCGACTGATTGCAGAAATTTTGGAATTACTAATCACGGTAAAAACTCCTGGGAGAATTCTCAGAGGCGATGCTGACCCTCAATTACTTTGTCTGTGGAGACAGTGAAAACAGTTCTTGTGAAGAAAGGTTTGCTGTATCGCAGTACCGTGGAACCCATCACCGTTACTCATCTCCATCAAATTGTTATCACAGGGACAGATGTAGACATTGTCCTCACTGCCTATCATGATCTGTCAGGTAACTTTTGAGTGCAAAAGACACAAGCCACAGGCCATAGGCGATTCTATTGGATTGGCATGAGAGGACACATTTAAAAATGTGGGCAGGAACGTCACACGTCTGTGAGTCGGAAAACCGTGAAAGCTGATGATAAACCACCACTGCATCTCATTGTGAGTTGACGTCCATAACAAATGGAAGCCATTGATCATCTGAAGATAAAGCCCAGCAGGACAGGGCATAGCTACGTCTTAACCATCATCTATCATTTCACCAAATTTGTATTGGCAGTCCCAGTGAAGTATTTAACAGGCCAGACTACACAGTGGTGGAGCAGGGAGAGGTAAATATTGCAAGTGCTGGTGCCCTGAGCAAGCAGGGGGGACACTCTTTGGCGGCGGTACTGGCACAGGGCCCCTCACAGTACGCCGGTGTGTCTGACAGTGGGTGTGCACCCCCACCATCAGAGACACTTGATACTACTATGAGGGACCTCGTGCCACTGCCGTTGTCAAAGCGTGTGCCCACCCACCTGTCCAGGGCAACGGCACTCACATGGATGCGTGCACCAGGTGGTGACCCCGGCCCTGTGAGGGGAGGCAGCCCAGTTAGGGAGGTGGAAAAAATGGCATATGTTGATGTTGAACATTCAGCAGCTGCAAATGGAGTAATTGGAGAAGTCCGCGGAAGAGGAGGACAAAAGCAAGCCATTTTTCTGGCAACCTACGTGTCCGCAGGGGAGCGTGGGACAAAATTCTTTGAAACCCATGCATGGTTCATTTTAATGAAGGTTAGATCATCAACATTTTGGGTCGACAGACGGGTCCTTTTTTCTGTCAGGATTGATCCCGCAGCAATGAAGACTCGTTCAGATAACACACTAGCAGCAGGGCAAGCGAGCTCCTGTAAGGCATATTGTGCCAATTCAGGTCAGGTGTCAAGTTTACTGGCCCAATAGTCAAAGGGGAATGACAGGTGAGGGAGAACATCGATATGGGAGGAGAAATAGTTTATTACCATAGTTGACAACTGCTGTCTCCTGTCACTTTCGATCGATGCAGTATTACCAGTCGTGTGAGCGGTACGTGAAAAATCAGTCCACAACATGGTCATGAAACCCCTGTGTCCAACGCCACTTTGGCTGTGTGCACCACGAACACTTCTTCCATGTTGCCCCCTACGGTTCGTTGGAAAAACATCACCGCCGCTGTGTGCTGGGAATGCCTCAAACAAACGGTTTAACAGAGTTGCTTGTTTGTTAGCCAATATTAGCTCTAGGTTCTCCTGTGGCATGATGTTTTGGAATTTGCCTTTATAGCGTGGATCCAGGATGCTGGCCAACCAGTAATCGTCATTGTTAATCATTTTGGCAATGCGGGGGTCCCTTTTTAGGATCTGCAAGGCATAATCAGACATGTGGGCCTATGTTCCAGGTGTCAATGATGCACTGCGAGTGCTGGTTGGAGGAGCACTTTCTGGCAAATCCACATCCCTCCAGTCACGCACAAACCCTGTACCTGACCTTGCCACGCCAACATTTTTTCTTGCCCCTGAGAAGCATCCTCCTCCCCAAAATAATCATCCCCATCATCCTCCTCCTCCTACTCTTCCTCTTCTTCCTCCACCTCGTCCACGAGACTTCCCTGAGCAGACAATGGCTGACAGTCATCAAGGCTTCCCTCCTCCTCTTCCTCCTCCGCTGCAGACGCCTGCTCCTTAATGTGCGTCAAAGTTTGCATGAGCAGACGCATAACTGGGATGCTCATGCTTATGATGGCGTCGTCTGCACTTACCAGCTGTGTGCATTCCTCAAAACACTGAAGTACTTTACAGAGGTCTTTCAGCTTCGACCACTGCACACCAGACAACTCCATGTCTTCCTGCAAACTGCCTGCCCGTGTATCCTCCCACAAATGAATTACAGCCTGCCTCTGTTCGCACAGCCTCTGAACCATGTGCAGGGTGGAGATCCACCTTGTTGCAACATCGATAATTAGGCGGTGCTTGGGAAGGTGGAGCAATCGCTGCAGCTTCTGCATATGACTGGAGTGTACGGGTGGCCAATTATTGAGGAAGAACTGCACCACTAGGTTCAAGGTGTGAGCCAGGCAAGGTATGTGTATGAGTTTTGAAAGGGCTATGGCTGCCAAAAAATTCCAGCCGTTATCACTAACTACCTTGCCTGCCTCAAGATGTAGACTGCCCAGCCATGACTCAGTTTGTCGCTGCAAGTAGTCGGCCAGTACCTCCGCGGTGTGTCTGTTGTCGCCCAAACACATCATCTTCAACACAGCCTGCTGACACTTACCACTAGCTGTTCGATAGTGGGACACCTCGTGTGCAACACTGGCAGCTGCGGATGGAGTGCTCGTGCGACTGCGCTCTGTGGACGAGCTTTCGCTTCTGGAGGAGGGTCGAACGCCTACAGCCAACTGTTTCCTATACCGTGGGCTAGGCAGCACTGTCCCACCGACGCTGTCCCCTGTGGATCCTGCTTCCACCACATTAACCCAGCGTGCAGTGATGGACACGTAACGGCCCTGGCCATGTCTACTGGACCATGCATCTGTTGTGAAGTGCACCTTTCCACTCACTGATTGCTTGAGTGCATGGACAATGCGGTCTTTCACATGCACGTGGAGGGCTGGGATGGCTTTTCGCGAAAAGAAGTGCTGACTGGGTAGGTCATAGCGTGGCACTGCGTAGGCCATAAGCTCGCAGAAAGCTTTGCTTTCAACCAACCTGTAGGGCATCATCTCTAACGAGATTAGTTTGGCAATATGGGCGTTCAAAGCCAGTGTACGCGGATGAGAGGATGAGTACTTTCTTGTCCTACTCAGAGTCTCTGGTAGGGTGAGCTGGACTTGAGAGCTGCATCTGGTGGAACTAGAGGTGGACATGGTGGACTGAGAGAGGGTTGGTGATGGTGATGGTGTTGGTGGTGTTGCTGATGGCCTAGATTCAGTCTTTCGTAACAATAACATTGTGATTCCATGACTGCTTTGCCCTTGCGACGACACCTTCACATTTGCTGCTGGTGGTGTGCTAACCGGTGGGCTTACAGTGAGGGAAGCGATGTAGCGTTGCTGACTACCTTCATTCGGAGCAGGTGCACATGTGGTACGTGAGGTTTGGTAGTCCATCCACGCTTGCCAGTGCATGGTGGTTAAATGTCTAAGCATGCAACTGGTATTCAAATTTCTCAGATTTTTCCCTTGGCTCAAGGTCTTTGCGCACTTCTTACAGATAATTTTTGCCTGATCATTAGGATTCTGTTCAAAAAAGTGCCACACTGCACTCTTCCTACTATGGAAGACATTTTGAGACCTTGCAGGCTGTGCTAATTTGACCATCTGGCAAGTTGTCCTGCAACCCTTTTGGTTTTTGTAACACGTTTTTGGACTGCTACGGTCCTGCCAGATAACAGCTGTTGTGATGTCATTGCCTGCTGCGGATCCTCCTCCTCTTCTTCTGAACTATTGGCAGCAGCACCCTCTTCCCCCAATGGATGCCAATCTGGGTCAACAACTGGGTCATCCATCACCTCCTCTTCAATTTCATGTGCACATTCCTCTGTGTCACCATTTAAGGTGGTATAGTATGCGGGAAGGGGCACCTTAGTTTCATCAGGGTCTGATTCTGCCTCAGTACACTTGCGTGGACAATGTAGTGTTCTGAGTGAATGTACCAGCAGAAAAATCTAGCAGTGGATGTGCATCAGTGCACTCCATGTCAGATTCATCTTGGACTGGGGAATTCACGATTTGACTTGCTAACCCAGGCATGGTATGTGAAAAGAGCTCCATGGAGTAATCGGTAGTGTGGCCTGCCACATCCTTCAGTTTTGGTAGGGGTGAAGGACACAAGGAAGGTGTTGTTCCTGACCAGGAGCCTCCAATGACGACTCAGTGCTTTTATTTTTTGAAACTTCAGAAGAGGAGGCGATAGAGCTGGAGGCTGAGTCAGCAATGTAAGCCAAAACTTGTTCCTGAAGCTCCGGCTTTAAAAGTGGTTTACCTACTCCCAGAAAAGAGAGCCTTCGAGGCCTTGTGGTGCCAGACGTTAACGCAGGATCAACACCCCCTGCCTTAGGTGCTATTGTGCTTTTGCCACTACCAACAGATGCAACACCACCACCACCATCGGGACCAGCTGGCAACCCCCGCCCACTTCCATGGCGTCTTCCACCATACTTGCTCATTTTTGTGAAAATGTACCCAAAATACCACCAGCTATATGGTACTGTAAAACAAGGTAGAAGGTGTTTCTACTTTTGGTGAGAATTTGAATCTCACTATAGGTTTGAGGACGCAGAACTATTGTCTCTGGCCCAGTAGAGATTACACCTCAACGTAACAGAATGAAATTGGATGGTGTATGACAAGGTGTAGGGTGTCTACAGGATTGGTGAGAATTTGAATCTCACTATAGGTTTGAGGACGCAGAACTATTGTCTCTGGCCCAGTAGTGATTACACCTCCATGTAACAGGCTGAAATTGGATGGTGAATGACAAGGTTGAGGGTGTCTATAGGATTGGTGAGATTTTGAATCTCACTACAGATTTGAGGACGCAGAACTATTGTCTCTGGCCCAGGATAGATTACACCTCAATGTAACAGACTGAAATTGGATGGTGTATGACAAGATGTATGGTGTCTATAGGATTGGTGAGAATTTGAATCTCACTATAGATTTGAGGACGCAGAACTATTGTCTCTGGCCGAGGAGAGATTACACCTCAATGTAACAGACTGAAAATGGATGATGTATGACAAGATGTAGGGTGTCTATAGGATTGGTGAGAATTTGAATCTCACTATAGATTTGAGGGTGCAGAACTATTGTCTCTGGCCCAGGAAAGATTACACCTCAATGTAACAGGCTGAAATTGGATGGTGTATGACAAGGTGTAGGGTGTCTATAGGATTGGTGAGAATTTGGATCTCACTAGAGATTTGAGGACGCTGACAATGATGCTCTCAGTCCAAGTATGGATGCAGGCAGCCTCATAAGCAGGACTGCTGCACAGTGCACACACAAAAGGGTGGAAAAATGAACGCTTGGTAACTGCAGAAAAGTGGAAGAAAAGTATTTTTGCTTTTAAAAAAGCAGTTTGCACAGCAGTGTGCAAACAGCAATGCAGCTATCAGGGAGCCTTATAAGGCTGCCTAATAACCAACAGAGCTGATGCACAAAAATAGAGCCTCCCCTGTCACTGCACACAAAGTGTTGTGTTGTAAGTGGAAATCGCTAACAGCAGAAGCAGTTTTTGGGTTCTTCTTCCCTGTCTAACACTCTCCCTTATTCCGAATCAGCAGCAGCAACATATCCCTAATGCTAAGATCGGCAGAAGTAAGATGGCAGTCGGCGTTCACGCCCTTTTATAGCCCCTGTGACGCCACACAAAGCCAGCCAATCACTTGCATGCCCTTCTCAAAGATGGTGATGACCGATACCGATGTCATCACGTTGCCCACAGTGTACGTCCTCCTTCATTGGCTGAAAAAGGGGATCTTTTGAAACGCGACTTTGGCGCTCTGGTCGCCGACCTCGTGGCCGACCTCACGCTATGGTCGGGTTTCGTTTCATGAAACCTGACTTCAGCGAAAGTCGCCGACATTTGAATATGACCAACCCGTTTCGCTCAACACTACTCTTCATTATACTCCATACAGTATAATGGGTACCACATAGTCCTGCATACAATATAATGGGCCTTGCATTGCTTCCCATACAGTATAATGGACCACATACTCCTCCATACAGAATAATGGCCCAGCCTGGCTTCGCAGGTGGCCAGCAATGAGTCCAGACCTGAATCCCATAGAACACCTGTGGAGAGATCTAAAAATGGCAGTTTGGAGAAGGCACCCTTCAAATATCAGGGACCTGGAGCAGTTTGCCAAAGAAGAATGGTCTAAAATTCCAGCAGAGCATTGTAAGAAACTCATTAATGGTTAACGGAAGCGGTTGGTCGCAGTTATTTTGGCTAAAGGTTGTGCAACCAAGTATTAGGCTGAGGGTGCCAATACTTTTGTCTGGCCCATTTTTGGAGTTTTGTGTGAAATGATCAATGTTTTGCTTTTTGCTTCATTCTCTTTTGTGTTTTTTCATTTAAAACAAATTAAATTAAGATAATAATACCAAAGAATTTGTGTTTGCAATCATTTTCAGGAAGAAACTGAATATTATCTGACAGAATTGCAGGGATGTCAATACTTTTGGCCACAACTGTAGACTGTAAGCTTGGGAGCAGGGCCCTCATTCCTCTTGGTATCTGTTTGATCTATGTGTTTATTGGTATGCTTTAATGTCTATTGTCTGTAGAAGTCCCCTCTATAATGTAAAGTGCTGCGGAATATGTTGGCGTTATAGAAATAAAATTATTATTAATGCATTGTCCCCTCATTACTATCCTGGTTTGCATGGCTCCTCATCCCTATTCTGGTATGCATGGTTCCTCATCCCCATCCTTGTCTGCATGGCTCCTTAGCCCCATCCTTGTCTGCATGGCTCCTTTTCCCCATCATTGTATACATGGTTCGGTTCCTTATCTCCATCTTTCTATGCATGGCTCTGCATCCCCATCCTTGCTTGCATGGCTCCTTATCCCCATCTTTGTATGCATGGTTCCTCATCCCTATCCTTGTATGCATTGCTCCTCATCCCTAGCCTTGTATGTATGGCCACCATGAGAAAAGCATAAAATAATCCTAATTACCGCTTCATCTTGTTCCCATGCCAGCAGCTGCAGTGGCTGGGTGATCACATGTCCCCATTAGTTAAGGTAATGAATATTCACACCACTCCACGCCTATGAGAGTGGAGAAAGGTAAATATTAATTTCTCCTAAGTAGATACCCATGAACGGCCGTCCGCTGCTGGAAGCCGACTGTCGAGGCTGACATTGCGCACGCTATAAGAGAAATGAATATTCACTGCCAGTGCAGTGAATTTTTATTTCTCTTTAGTAGCGGGCACAGGAGTTAGCCGCAGCAGCCGATTCCTGTCTCCTGTGACCTGCTGCTCCGCCGCTCCCCCTCCCCCGCCGTCTTCTGAGACAATGACTCGAGTATAAACCAAGGGTGCATTTTCAGCACAAAAAATGTGCTGCAAAATCAGCTTACACTCGAGAATATACGGTATGTTACCAAAACTAAATATTTTTCATTTTCATGACTTAATGTTATTTTGTTTTTATGAAACATTTGTTAATCAAAAAGATTAAAGGGGTGTGATTAGCAAAATGGGGTCTTTTGAGGGATTTTTTTTACATTTTGGCAGATCAATGCCTCGGCAAAATAAGAAAAAGTGTAGCTTTCAAAATATCCTCCTCCAAAAGCAGGTTTACAAGATGCTCCGTCGTTTCTTAGGTCCATATTTTAAGTGCACGGAATTAAAATTTTAAACAATTTTATATTTTCATAGACAGAACTTTTATGAACATGGTGATACCAATTATGTTTATTATTATCATTATTAAATCTTTATTTGAAAACTATGAAAAAGTGGGTGATTTAATCTTTTATATTTTTTTATTTAAAACATTTTCATTTACCTTATTTTTTAGTCCCCTAGGGGACTTTAAAGGGGCAGCCCAAAGTCAAAGTTAATTTCATTCTAAAATGGCATCACACAGATGGAGATTTAGAATGAAATTTACTTTGACTTCGTTAAACTCCCCTTTAACCTACAATCACCGGATTGCTTATGTGATATACTGTAATACTACAATGTTGCAGTATATAGCATAAATCATGGCCTCCTTTGCAGTTCAGCCTATAACTGAGATTCAGTAGAGTATCAAGATGTCAGTGACGGGGGCCTTCACCATTCTCCTGGCTGCAATGGTAACCAAATGGTCCCCCAAGATCATGTTGCACGAGGGCTGGTGGATGTTAGTGATCACACCAGCCAGCAATCTCGCTATTTGAATAATAACAACATGTGCACTATACACTGATAGGATCCTCTGGTTTTGCTACCAAGACAGGGCAGTCACGTAACTGCAGGTATATGAGTTGCATACTTCTGGCCACATTCCAACTAGACGTGTGCCACCTTGCTCAATTCCCTTTTATTGAGCGAGGCCAAGCATGTCTAGTTTGCACATGACCACATGTATACAAATCACATATTTGCTCTCATGTGACCACCTGGTCTAGTCAGCGTCACCATAGAATTCTGACAGCATGTGGTATGGATGCTGTAAAGATTAAAAAGTCTCCAGTCGAATAGAGCGACTGCAGACTTTGACCACAAGAACGGACAATCCATTTAACCTGCAGCATTAATTATGCCTATTATTTAACAATTATCAGGTTTATCTGGCTAAGTAAATTCTAGTCGCTTAACGCCATCTAGCGTTGGACTGTTGTTATTGTTGGGCAATTTAGAAACTGAACACAATAGGCTGACCTGGTCAGTGTTATCTTGTATGAGTATTCCTACAATATCAGTCATAAGTAACATTTGTAGGAGACACATCACACATGTCATCGATTACTCGGTAAGTGCATCATATATGCTTTAAAGATATGTGATTTCTCAGAATTGCTATTGATCTAAACATTTTTCATGGTAAAACTGATTCATGTTAAAAACATGCCGAGATGCTATTTGGATCAGGTTTACAAAAATATATTAGAATATTTTATTTTTTTTATGCTTTATAAGATTGTTTTTGTACACCAGAAAAAAACACAGTTTCTCTAAAATTAAAGCATATTTAATTTCTATCTACAAAAAAATCACAGATGTGCTTAAAGAGCAGAGTCTTTATTTTTCTCAGCTAAAGGAGAGAAAAGTAGAAAGTCATTTCTACCCATCAGCAGAAATCATTACCTATCATTACCATCAAGAATCATTTGAAGCGTTGCAGGCTAATTGACATTGGTATGATAGGATTTGCTCAACCTAAAATGAACAATCGTTAGCAAAGTGTAAGTCACATTTTTAAGCTTTTATAGCATTTGATTTCTGTATTTATATAATAATATTTTCAGGTCAACCTTGTGTCAGGTCATGGGACACATAGGATGTGTTGCTGGAATAAGATAAAAAGCCTCTCACAAATCCCCCTGAAATATATTACAATATATTACAATGAATGTAAGTTAAACATTATTGAGAACATTCATAAAACAAAAATGTTCATTCTAAAATAATTGTAGATTGAAAATGTATTCATGCTTCACAAACAAAATAAAAAATAATACAAATAATATAGAAATAGCCAAATATACAGTAGATTGTGAAATATTTATAACTATCGATATAATGTAATCAGCAAAAATAATACCAAATATAGAATAATTAATGATTTTTGAAAATTTGGGCTAAAAATATGTTTAGAGATAGAGTCTTATCAATAACTATAATACTCTGGTAAAAAAAAAAAAAAAGCACAAATAAAAAAAATAAAAATGATCAAAAAGAACCTGGAGGCAACATAAGGACATAAAGTACTGTGTAAAAGTTATAGGAAGGTGTGGAAAAAATGCTACAAAGTAAGAATGGTTCAAAAAATAGAAATGTTCATTTATTTTTATCAATTAAGAAAATGCAAACTGAATGAACAAAGGTGAAATCTGATTCAAATCAATAACTGATGTTACCACCCTGTCTTCAAATCAGCATCAAAGAATCAGTTCTTCTAGGTACATGTGCACATAATTTTTGAAGGAACTCAGCAGGGAGGTTGATCCAAATATCTTTTAGAGCTAAGCAGCATTGTACAAATTCTTCTCTCTTTACACAATCCCAGACAGACTCAATGATGTTGAGATCAGAGCCCTGTAGGGGCCATATAATCCCTTCCAGGACTTATTGTTCTTCTTTATTATGATAATAGTTCTTAATGACATTGACTGTATGATAGAGATGGGTTGTCCTGATGCAAAATAATTTTGGAGTCAAACAACTGATGGTATTCCATGAAAGATAATTATCTGCTTGTATTTTTCAGCATTATGGACCCCAACAAATGGGCAGTTTTTAGAAACATATAAGCTGTTATCAGACAAGGAAACAGTTCAGAAGATGAAAGCCACATCATGCTTACTTCACCTTAAAATGAGAAGATATCCATCAGTGTCTTCAATTTAGAACTGGCTGTAGTCAGTGGGACCCAGTTATACCCATCTACTGTTTAGGGAAGTCTATCCAGAAATGGTCTTCATAGAGCATTGCAACCAAAAAGCATCTCTTCAAGAAACAAGCATGAGTGAATTAAATACACATTTTGACCATATCATCATTTTTTATGCATATTTTCCAACTCCAAGCTGTATAAATCTGAATACTTGTTGGATTGAAGCATATCAGGTTGTGTGTATTTGTGTAAGGAAGCAGCGTGTGGCCTAAGCATATCTGTTATGCCACAGCTTTCAGGTGACCCGGACCGAGTGCTCCTTCCCTGTCCCTAACACTAGGGGTAACCCTAGCTTGCCCTACTCCCCGGGAAACTTCTCAAGGTGAATCATAGAATCATAGAATCATAGAATCGTAGAGTTGGAAGGGACCTCCTGGGCCATCTGGTCCAACCCCCTGCTCAAAGCAGGATTCGCTAAATCATCCCAGTCAGATGTCTGTCCAGCCTCTGTTTGAAGACTTCCATTGAAGGAGAACTCACCACTTCTCGTGGCAGCCTGTTCCACTCATTGATCACTCTAACTGTCAAAAAGTTTTTTCTAATATCTAATCTGTGTCTCTTCCCATTCAGTTTCATCCCATTGCTTCTAGTCTTTCCTTGTGCAAATGAGAATAAAGTTGATCCTTCTACAATGTGACATCCCTTTAGATATTTGTAGACAGCTATTAAGTCTCCTCTCAGTCTTCTCTTTTGCAAACTAAACATTCCCAAATCCTGCAACCTTTCCTCATAAGACAGGGTTTGCAGACCGGTCACCATTCTGGTCGCTCTTTTCTGAACTTGCTCCAGTTTGTTGATGTCTTTTTTAAAATGTGGTGCCCAAAACTGGACACAATATTCCAGATGAGGTCTGACCAAAGAGGAGTAGAGGGAAATAATGACTTCACGTGATCTAGACTGTATGCTTCTGTTAATACATCCTAGAATTGCATTTGCCTTTTTTGCTGCTGCATCACACTGTCAGTCTGTGATCTATTAGTATACCCAAGTCTTTTTCACATGTGCTGTCACTTAGCCCTATTCCTCCCATTCTATATATGCTTTTTTCATTTTTATTGCCCAGATGTAGTACTTTGCATTTCTCCCTGTTAAAAACCATTCTGTTAGTTGCTGCCCACTTCTCCAGTTTATTTAAATCTTTTTGAATCCTCTCTCTCTCTTCTCTAGTATTAGCTATCCCTCCTAGCTTTGTGTCATCAGCAAATTTAATCAGTTTACCCTCAATTCCTTCATCTAAATCGTTGATAAAGATGTTGAACAATACAGGGCCCAGGACAGAGCCCTGTGGTACCCCACTTGAGACATTCCTCCAACTGGATGTGCAGCCATTTACGACCACTCTTTGGGTCCGATCACTAAGCCAGTTATGAATCCACCTAACAGTTGCCTTGTCCATTCCATACTTAGTCATTTTTTCAATAAGGATTGTATGAGAGACTTTGTCAAATGCTTTGCTGAAGTCAATATATACTATATCTACAGCATTTGCTTGATCCACCCAATCAGTGATACCGTCATAGAAGGAAATTAAGTTAGTCTGACATGACTTATTAGTTACAAACCCATGCTGACTCTGTTTAATCACTTCATTCTTATCCAGGTATTGACATACATGTTGTTTAATAATTTGTTCAAAGATCTTTCCTGGTATAGAAGTCAGACTCACCGGCCTATAGTTGCCTGGGTCCACCTTCTTCCCCTTTTTGAAGATAGGAACAACATTTGCTCTTCTCCAGTCTTCTGGCACTTCTCCTGTTCTCCAAGAATTTTCAAAGATTATGGAGAGGGGTTCAAAAATTTCTTCTGCTATCTCCTTCAGTACTCTGGGGTGTAATTCATCTGGACCTGGAGACTTGAATTCATTTAGGTTAGCTAAGTGTTTCCTCACTATCTTTCTGTTTATAGATATCCTGGATTCTTCTATTCCCTTAATAGGACAGTGAATAACAGTTGATGTTGCATTTCCTTTCTGAGAGAAAACAGATGCAAAATAGGAATTTAAAAGTTCAGCCTTCTCAACATCCTGTCTTACCATTTCATCATTTTCATCCTGTAAAAATCCTATAGCATCTTTGACTTTTCTTTTACTTTTGACATATCCCCAAAATCCTTTATTATTGCTTTTGACATCTCTTGCAAGCCTCAGTTCATTTTCAGCTTTAGCTAATCTGATTTGTGCCCTGCAGGTTCTGCAGACAGCATTATATTCTTCTTTAGATATGCCTCCCTCTTTCCATTTTATAAACATTTTTTTCTTCCTTTTTAGCATGTGCTTAAGTTCTGTGTTCATCCATCCTGGTTTCCTTAAATGCTTCCTATTCTTCCCTCTTTTCGGAATTGTTAACAACTGTGCTTTGAGAATTTCATTTTTCAAGATTTCCCATCCTTCCTGGACATTTTTGTCTTTAAGGATATCCAGCCATTGGATCCCTCCAATTCTCTTTCTGAATCCCTTAAAATCTGCCTTTCTGAAATCTAACCTTGACGTCTGAGTCTTCACAGGTCTTCCACCTCTAGTAATCAAAAATTCTAAAATAGCATGGTCGCTACCTCCTAGGGTCCCAGCCACTTTTACCTCCTCAACCATTTCCTCCCTGTTTATAAGGATTAGATCCAAGGTAGCAGTTCCCCTTGTTTTCTCCCTTACCTTTTGGAAGATAAAGTTGTCAGCAAGAGAGGATAAGAATTTCCTTGACCTGTTAGTTTTGCCTGAGAGAGATTCCCAACAAATGTCTGGATAGTTGAAATCTCCCATGACAACTATGTCATATTTTTTGGAGAACTTGGCCATCTGATGCATAAAGAGTTCATCTATATCTTCGGCTTGCACAGGCGGCCTGTAGTAAATGCCTACAATGGTGTCCTTTCCATTGTTCTGTCCTTGTATTCTTACCCAAACAGTTTCCACAGAACTCCCAGTCTCTGAAGCTTCAATCTCTGTGCAGATATACGCGTTTCGAACATACATGAAGATGCTGGGGCCTTCACCCTTGCCTTATCTTCTGAGTTAGCCCTCCATCTGTTCTCTTCCCCCACCCAGGGAAGAGAGGTGCTACTGTGCACTGTAGTACACCAACTTGACAAACAAGGCAACACAAACAAGGGTTAGCAGAAAACTCCAGGCATACAAAATGTTCACTCACATCTAGCACAGGAATGCACTGGGGCGTGGAGATAGGGAAATAAACCAAAATAGAGAAGGATAGGGAATTACCACGCATACAAACTAAGCAACAGTCACAGTTAACTCTTCCAACTATCCTTCTGACATGAACACCTCTCCCTCCGTTAGCCATGCAGCAAATTCTAAATCTGACAAGCATTTTTAAGAGAGTTCAGATTACAGTGGGTACGGAAACTATTCAGACCCCTTTAAATTTTTCACTCTTTGTTTCATTGCAGCCATTTTGTAAATTCAAAAAGTTCATTTTTTTCTCATTAATGTACGATCTGCACCCCATCTTGACTGACAAAAAACAGAAATGTAGAAATTTTTGTAAATGTATTAAAAAAGAAAAAAAATATATCACATGGTCATAAGTATTCAGATCCTTTGCTCAGACATTCATATTTAAGTCACATGCTGTCCATTTCCTTGTGATCCTCCTTGAGATGGTTCTACTCCTTCACTGGAGACCAGCTGTGTTTAATTAAACTGTTAGGACTTGATTTGTAAAGGCACACACCTGTCTATATAAGACCTCACAGCTCACAGTGCATGCCCGAACAAATGAGAATCATGAGGTCCAAGGAACTGGCCAAGGAGCTCAGAGACAGAATTGTGGCAAGGCACACATCTGGCGAAGGTTACAAAAGAATTTCTGCAGTACTTAAGGTTCTTAAGAGCACAGTGGCCTCCATAATCCCTATATTGAAGAAGTTTGGGACCAACAGAAGTCTTCCTAGACCTGGCCTTCCAGCCAAACTGAGCAATCATGGGAAAAGAGTCTTGGTGAGAGAGGTAAAGAAGAACCCCAAGATCACTGTGGCTGAACTCCACAGATTCAGTAGTCAACTATCACTGTAGCCCTCCACCAGTGGGACCTTTTTGGAAGAGTGGCTCGACGGAAGCCTCTCCTTAGTGCCAGACATATGAAAGCCCGCATAGAGTTTGCTAAAAAACACATGAAGGTCTCCCAGACTATGAGAAATAAGATTCTCTAGTCTGATGAGATGAAGATAGAACTATTTGGTGATAATTCTAAGCTGTATGTGTGGAGAAAACCAGGTGCTGCGCATCACCTGCCCAATACAATGCCAAAAGTGAAAGAAAGTGGTGGCAGCATCATGCTATGGGGGGTGTTTTTCAGCTGCAGGGACAAGATGACTGGTTCAATTGAAGGAAACATGAATGCAGCCAAGTACAGAGATATCCTGGATGAAAATCTCTTCCAGAGTGCTCTGGACCTCAGACTTGGCCAAAGGTTCAGCTTCCAGCAAGACAATGACAATAAACACACAGCTAAAATAACAAAGGAGTGACTTCAGAACAACTCTATGAACATTCTTGACTGGCTCAGCAAGAGCTTTGACCTAAACCCAATTCAGCATCTCTGGAGAGACCTGAAAATGGCTGTCCACCAACGTTCACCATCCAACCTGACGGAACTGGAGAGGATCTGCAAGGAAGAATGGCAGAGGCCCCCCCAATCCAGGTGTGAAAAACTTGTTGCATGATTCCCAAGAAGACCCATGGCAGTACTAGCTCAAAAGGGTGCTTCTACTCAATACCGAGCAAAGGGTCTGAATACTTATGATCATGTGATATTTCAGTTTTTCTTTTTTAATAAATTTGCAAAAATTTCTACATTTCTGTTTTTTTCAGTCAAAATGGGGTGCAGATTGTACATTATTGAGAAAAAAATGAACTTTTTTGAATTTACCAAATGGTTGCAATGAAACAAAGAGGGAAAAATTTAAAAGGGTCTGAATACTTTGGAGTGGCTATCCACTGTGGAAACTTCACATTAGACCTTAAGCAGTTTGGATTGTCTGTCTCTCCACTCTTCCTCCAGACTCTGGGACCTTGATTTCCAAGGTCTAGTGTGAAGTATCCACAATTAATGATGGTTTCGGGAGCCAGGTCATCACCTGGTGTAGGTCCACTGTGTTTTATCAAGACCAAAGTCAGCGCAGCCGTCTACCAGGAAATTTTAGAGCACTTCATGCTTCCCTCTGCCGACAAGCTTATTGGAGATGGAAATTTATTCTCCAGCAGGACTTGGCACCTGTCCACACTGCCAAAAGTACCAATATCTGGTTTAAAAACAACAGTATCACTGTGCTTGATTGGCAAGCAAACTCGTCTGACCTTAACACCAGTGAGAATCAATGGGGTATTGTCAAGAAGATGAGAGACATCAGACCCAACAATGCAGACAAACTGAAGGCTGCTATCAAAGCAATCTGGGCTTCTATAACACCTCAGCAGTGCCACAGACTGATCATCTCCATGCCATGCCGCATTGATACAGTAATTGATGCCAAAGGAGCCTCAACCAAGTATTTAGTGCATTTACAGTACTCAACTTACGTTTCAGCAGGCCAACATTTTGGATTTTAAAATCATTTTTTTCAAGCTGGTGTTATAAAGAATTCTAATTTGCTGAGATAATGACTTTTCGGTTTTCATTGGCTGTAAGCCATAATCATCAACATTAACAGAAATAAACACGTGAAATAGATCACTCTGTTTGTAATGACTCTAATATTTGAATTTCACTTTTTGTATTGAAGAGCTGAAATAAATTAACTTTTTGATGATATTCTAATTTTGTGAGATGCACCTGTAGATAGGACAAAAGACTGGAATCAAATACAGTGGACATACAGTCTTGGATGAAAGTGTTGGCACCCTTGACATTGATCCATAAAGTAAAGTATTTCTCCCATAAAATTATTGCAATTACACGTTTTGTTATACACATGTTTATTTCCTTTGTATTGACACAACACAAAAACAACAGAGAAAGAAAGAAAAAAGACAAAAGGGACATCATTTGAAACAAAATCCCAAAAATGGGCAGGACAAAGTTGTTGGCACTTTTCCAAATTGTGGGTAAACAATTTTGTTTAAAGGCCCTTCTACATTTAGCGATGCACCAGCGATCCCGACCACGATACGACCCGGTCAGGATCGCTGGTGCATCGTTAAATGATCGCTAGTGAGCTGCCACACAGGCAGATCTCACAGCGATGCAGCAGCGATACAGCGGACGATACTTACCTTTCAGACGCGGCAATGAAGACGTCCTCCCGCCCGCATCCACACTTCGCTCGTCGGCACCACAGGAAGCCCAGCAGGAAGCGCCCGATGAGAAATGGAGCCGGCCGATCTCACGCGGTCATCGATGGACAGCGGGGGAGCCGGTCGGAGGTAAGTATCACACATAGCGATATCGCTAGCAATATCGCTATAACGTCACAAAATCGGTGACGTTATAGCGATATTGCTAGCGATATCGCTATGTGTAAAACTCCCTTAAAGCATGTGTTGCTCTTTCAAGCTCACCTGTGGCAATTACTAGGTGTGGGCCATCACACCTGAAACTAGATAACAAGGGGAGAAGTTAATTTAATCTTTAAGCCATCCACAACCTGTCTCCTCCATACATCTGTGACATCGTCTCCCGGTACTTTCCCGCACGCAACCTCCGATCCTCACAAGATCTCCTTCTCTACTCCCCTCTTATCTCCTCTTCCCACAATCGCATACAAGATTTCTCTCGCGCATCACCCCTACTCTGGAACTCTCTACCACAACATATCAGACTCTCACCTACCATCGAAACCTTCAAAAAGAGCCTGAAGACCCACCTCTTCCGACAAGCATACAACCTGCAGTAACCACCGATCGACCAAACCGCTGCACGACCAGCTCTACCCTCGCCTACTGTATTATCACCCATCCCTTGAAGATTGTGAGCCCTAGCGGGCAGGGTCCTCTCTCCTCCTGTACCAGTTATGACTTGTATTGTTTAAGATTATTGTACTTGTTTTTATGTATACTCCTCCTTACATGTAAAGCGCCATGGAATAAATGGCGCTATAACAATAAATAATAATAATAATAATAATAATAATCTTTGCATTGTGTGTCTATGTGTGCCACACTAAGCATGGAGAAAAGAAAGAGAAGAGAACTGTCTGAGGACTTGAGAACCAAAATAGTTGAAAAATATCAACAATCTCAAGGTTACAAGTCCATCTTTAGAGATCGTGATGTTCCTTTGTCTATGGTGTGCAACATAGTCAATAAGTTTGCAACCCAAGGCACTGTAGCTAATCTCTCTGGATGTGGATGGCAGAGGAAAATTAATGAAAGGTTGCAAAGCAGGATAGTCCGGATGGTGGATAAGCAGCCCCAATCAAGTTGTAAAGAAATTCATGCTGTCCTTAAAGGGAATCTGTCACCCCTTTTTTGAGATATCATACAATGATATCATTCAATTGTGTGTCACATAAGGATTCTCTTAGGACTTTTGCTTCCCCCTGACCCCGCACCTTTCATGCATAAATACCTTTTTTATATCGGTTCAGATGTATGTAAACTGGCCCTGTCCGGTACGCTGGGTGGGGCTTGTTCACTTGCTCCCCCCCTCCCTGTCTTGCTCAGCGTATTTCTTCTTGCATAGAGCAAGACAGGGAGGGGGGAGCAGGTGAATAGGCCCTGCTCAGCGGACCGGACAGCGGCAGTTTACATACATCTGAACCGATAAAGAAAAGGTATTTATGCATGAAAGGTGCGGGGTCAGGGGGAAGCAAAAGTACTAAGAGAATCCTTATGTGACACACAATTGAATGATATCATTATATGATATCTCAAAAAAGGGGTGACAGATTCCCTTTAAGGCTTTGGGTGCAGCACTGTCAGTGCAAATTATCAGTCAACATTTGAATGAAATGAAATGCTATGGCAGGAGAATTAGGAGGACTCCGCTGCTGACCCAGAAACATAAAAAAGCTAGACTGCAGTTTGCCAAAATTTAATTGAGTAAGCCAACATCCTACTAGAAAAACATCTTGTGGACAGATAAGACCAAAATAGAGCTTTTGGTTGAATCACATCATTGTACTGCTTACCAAAAATGGAATGAAGCCTACAAAGAAAAGAACACAGTATTTACAGTCAAATATGGTGGAGGTTCAACGATGTTTTGAGGTTGTTTTGCTGCCTATGGCACTGGGTGCCTTGACTGTGTGCAAGACATCATGAAATCTGAAGGTTAACAAAGGATTTTGGGTCGCAATGTATGTAGTGCCCAGTGTCAGAAAGATGGGTTTGCATCCTAGGTTATCAATCATCCTGCAGAACAATGTCCCCAAACATACTTCAAGAAGCACCCAGAAATAGATAATAACAAATGGCTGAAGAGTTCTGAAGGGGCCAGTAATAAGACTGGATCTAAATCCCAATGAACATCTGTGGAGAGATCTTAAAATTGATGTTAGGAGAAGGCATCCTTCAAATATGAGAGACCTTGAGCAGTCTGCCAAAGAAGAGTGGTCCAAAATTCCAGTTGTAAGAAGCTTGTTGATGATTATAGGATGCAATTGATTGCATTTATTTATTCTAGAGTGTGTGCAACCAAATATTATGTTGAGGGTGACAACAATCTTGCCTGGTCCATTTTGGGGGTTTTGTGGGAAATAAGTAAAATTTGCATTTTTTTGTGTTGTTCCTATATTCACAAAGGACAAAAATGTGTACTGTATAACAAAACATGTGTAATTGCAATAACTTTCTCTGCAACAATTTCAATGGTGGCAACACTTTTGGCCATGACTGTATATACAGATTACAAAACTATAACATTTGTAAAGAACATCATTTGAAATAAAGAGGTAATGCGAAATTAATTAGAATTACATTATGGAGGCTAAAGGATGGACGCTCTGTTGTTTTCAGGCAATACTCAAAATCTAGCATTGATCTAAATAAAGGCTAATAATTTTTGCTACAAATTGGTGCACAATTTATAACCAGATAATATTTTAAGAAAAAAATAACACTATGCATAATGTAATTGTATATATTTTATGTTAATGTAATTTTATGTTTCAGCTGCTTTTCCCCTCTATTTCCTGATGACCTCTAAAAGACCTTTTCCTTCTGTAACAAAACCTCTCATAGATCTCCACTGAATTGTGTCATGCACTTATGTCTAGTATTTTGACAAACTAATGGTGATTCCAGACCTACTGATTAAGAATCAATGACCTAAAACATACATTGTGCGCACGAAAACATAAATTTTGTAGCTAGTTAACCTGCATTATTAAGTATACTAATGCACAGCAAATGGCTCGTCATAGTAAAATAAGCTTCCTTACATGAGAACTGTTCTTGTCTTCAGTAAACAGCTCATTTTGCTTTATGGATTTTTAAATTGAATCTACAGCTTCGCATGGGATTTTCCATTCTAAATGCTGAAGCTCATGTGCTAATTACGATGTCACATGTAAGTGGAAAAGAAAATGAATATGTCTGATTTTTCAAGTTTTCCCAGTAATAATAATAATACAAAGTGATTCAAGGGTGAATGAACTTGATTAACCCAGCAAATGCTTTGTTTTGCGACATATAAAGCAAAGCGTAGTAACACTGCCTACCATCTAATAGAAAAATAATGACATACCCAATACATTTACTTTATGTTAATATTTCATACATGCAACAACATCAATGAGAAACTGGAAGGATGTAATGAGAAGATAGAAGCTGTCCTTGCTAAGCATTTATTTCTCTTCTGGTATATTCATTGTAATTTTGAAGGGCAGGTAATGACGTGCATATGTTAGTTAACTGAGATTCCTATTATAACAGTACTTAGAACGTCTTTGATAAGGTCATCTGCTTATGTAGCCATTTCTGTGAGTTGTAGATCGTCAATTTCTGTGTGATAGTTGGTTCCATTAGAAACACATGCCCCAATTCCGCTACTTGTACCGATCTTGATAAGGAGGCGTGTTGGCGCCAAACGCTCCTGAGTAGTGCTGAGCGAGTATACTCATTACTCGGGTTTCCCCGAGCATGCTTGGGTGGTCTCCGAGTATTTTGGAGTGCTCAAAGATTTAGTTTGTGTTGCCGCAGCTGCATGACTTGCTGTTGCTAGACAGGCTGAATACATGTGGGGGTTGCCTGTTTGTTAGGAAATCCCCTCATGTGTTCAGGCTGTCTAGCAGCCGCAAATAAAGTAGCTGAAGAGGCAAAAACGGAATCTCCAAGAGTGCCAAAATACTCGGAGACCACCCAAACATACTTGGGGAAACCTGAGTAACGAGTATACTCGCTCATCACTACTCCTGAGCCATTAAAAAGCTTTCATAATGAATCAAGTCAATATGTCAAGTGGTGTGTACCTCTCTGCCCCTCACCAGAAATCTTTCTCCAGCTATGAATTAGACGAGCTGTGATGTCACATCCCCTTTCTATCTAAGCTACACCTATTTTGAAAACATCAAATGTTGCAAAATTATTCTGTATTCAGGCATAATTGCAGGACCATAAACTCTGTTGCTCAATACTCTGGTGTAATGGTCATCTATTCAACCATGGAAAAAGTGGACTAAAAATTCTTTCAAACGTGAGATATTTATGGTGTATCCACAGGATGTCAAGAGCTAAGCTTCCCCGACCAGTGTCTCAAGGCATTGGTAGACAAGAAGAGGCCGCGCATATGCTGCTTTCTTCATTCACTTGGATGGTTCCAAAAATTACCAAGCTTGCCTACTGACCAATTATGCTTATAATGGGATATGCACAGCATCTCATGACTGGCCCCTCAACTATTGAGAAAAGAATCAAGATCTGAAGTCAAAGGTGTATGTCAATGGAGAGGTTAGGGACATAGAAAGCTGACAGCTAACTTATGTTTGGCCAGACATATGGCCCAAGAAGCATTGATATCAATGTTCATCCCCGACTATTGTCTCTGAATTTGTCTGCCAATAAAATCTAAGTTCCTATGTAAGGAGAAGAAGCAAGCCAGGCTTATCTCATCCGTAACGGGTCCAAAACCATTGGGTCTGTCACCTAAGTTACAGGGGGAGCGCTTAGAGTAACTGGATGTTTCCTGTGCTCGAGAAAAGGGGCATGGCTAAGGCTAGTTTCACACTTGCTTTTTTTTGCAGCGCGTTTTTCCCGCAAAAAAACGCATTGAAAAAACGCATACAAAAGCATACAACTGCTGCGTTTTTTTCAAGCATTTTTATGAGCATGCATGAAAAAAACGCAGCGTTTTTATGTGTTTGTATGCGTTTTTAGTGCGTTTTTACCGCGTTTGCGGTTTTTTCCAACATTAGGTGGCCCCTCACACTAACCCAAACCATGACTTTACTAACCCTAACCCTGACCCTAACCCTAACCCTGACCCTAACCCTAACCCTAACCCTAACCCTGACCCTAACCCTTAACCAAACCATACTTAACCCTAATCCTGACCCTAACCCTGACCCTAACCCTTAACAAAACCATACTTAACCCTAACCCTGACCCTAACCCTGACCCTAACCCTAACCCTGACCCTAACCCTAACCCTAACCCTAACCCTGACCCTAACCCTTAACCAAACCATACTTAACCCTAATCCTGACCCTAACCCTGACCCTAACCCTTAACAAAACCATACTTAACCCTAACCCTGACCCTAACCCTAACCCTGACCCTAACCCTAACCCTAACCCTAACCCTGACCCTAACCCTTAACCAAACCATACTTAACCCTAACCCTGACCCTAACCCTGACCCTAACCCTTAACCAAACCATACTTAACCCTAACCCTGACCCAAACCCCAACCCTAACCCTGACCCTGACCCTAACCCTAACCCTAAACCCCCTTAACTAACCCTAACTCTAACCCAAACCCCTAAATTCCATGGTTAAAAAAAAAAACGCATATGCAAAAAAACGCATACATGAGCATGCCAGTGCGCACATATGCGCATCCATAGGCTATAATGGCCATTTTTAGCGCAAAACGTGCGCATATGTGCGCATGCGCTTTTTTGCAGGGCCAAAAAATGCAACATGCTGCGTCTGGAAAATACAAACGCACACCCCAAAAAAACGCAGCGCATGAAAATCGCATACATGCGCTTACAAGCGCGCAGGTATGCGCACCCATGTTAAATATAGGGGAAAAAACGCATGCGCACATATGCGTTTTTTTCCAGCGCTAAGAAACGCAAATGTGAAACCAGCCTAAGCAGGTAGAAAATGCGCGTGCAGAAATTCAAACTGTTGAGGTGGAACCACTGAGCGCGCGTCAGTCCTGTGAGGTAAATTCAGCTGTGAGGTGATGGGGCTGAGCTAAGAGAAGCCGGAGATGAGAGGACGCGCTGACAGGAATCAACCGACGGGGTCCCGCTGACACACTGCATGTACCATAATAATTGTCACAATAATTGTGCATAATTGTCTCCGTTAACACCGCTGTCCCCTCCTACATCAAGGACCTTAACGAGAATGCAAACTCGGCCGACGACGCTGACACAACTGCCCCCCCGCTGATGGTACTGACTGGGGAATGCAAGGTCTGTGTAAGGGATACTGGTGCTCAACGGTACAACACAGCTGACCGAACAGGCCATTGTGAACTATGTCGGGACCGTCTCCCAGGCCCCGATAGTACAAGGATTCTCACCGCTGAAGGCAGAGTCTAGCCTCCCTTCTTCCCTGCATCCGTTGGGGCCAGTGACCATGCTAAAACCCGAGGCAATCATCGCCATCATCAGGATCGAAAGAAGACACCGTCATCGCCAGCATTATAGAGGACATAGACACCATCAGGACCACAAGAGGATATTCTCAACGCCAGAAAAGCTTCTCCCATTTTCCACAGGACTGTAACAGATCCCCTTTGTGGCTCATTCCAAGTGGCCCCAGTTAAAGAGAGGGGCACATCTGTGACTGGAGTCCAAAGGGATAAGTGTATAATTTGTATTATCTTCCCCAATTATTTAAAACAACATTGGAAGTATTCTTTGTATTAGAGAAGAACTCTCCCCATCATTGAAATATCTCCCTGCCTGGAGCAACCTCCTGTTAATTATACCCTTTGATAACCCTTGGTCTGCCTTTTGTCTGTTACAGCATCCCGCTACCTGCTCACACTTGGTGTAGTCAACTGGATGCAGTCCACACATATGGACATGGCAGACCAAGTGTCTGGGGAGGGACCTATATCTAGCATTTCTTTGGGGACAATGTTGAATAACCTCCTGAAGTTTGATGGGAATAACACCATGTTGTGGAGCTGGACTGAGTGTATAAAGGGGATGATGAGAATGTACCCTATGGTTTCAGCCTTGCAGGGAGTGGTCGCTGTGATGGCCTTAGACGGGGAGGCGAGAGATTCAGTTATGTTGCAGCTCTCCCGTGTACGAGACACCCTTGACAATGTACTGCAGATAGTAGAGGAGACCCATGGGGACCCCACAGATGTAGGGGAATTACGCATGTGGCTGTTTCGTCGGGGTCAAAGAGACAGGGAGACAGTGACCCAATATATGAAAGCATTGCAAGAAATCCATACTGCCATAGTCAGAAAAGACAGCTTGGGAATAGGGACGACTGATGGGGTACTGGGCTACCAATTAGTGACTGGGATGAGAGTCGCGTTGCTTAAGCTGGCCCTGCGAGAGTGCTTGCACATGAATCCATATTTGCCCTTTGCAGATGTGGGAAGTGAGGCACGCGCATGCAAACAGGAACAGGGGGTGACAGTCCCGGCGACAAAGGTCCGGAGTGGGGAGGCGGCCCTGAAAGCAACTGCTGAACCTGGATGGGTGGAAGATTTAAGAAAAGAGATCCAATCGATGAGGAAGGATCTGATTGAGACTAAAAAGAAGGTAACCTCAATAAGTAAACCCAGTAACAAAACCCCCTTAGTGCCACGTCGGGGTGAAAGAGGGTCTCATCGGAGAGAGCCCCTAACTGGCTATCTTTGTGGAAAATCAGGCCATATGGCCCGGTTCTGCCCGCAACATGGGTGGCCACCAAAACAACCCCATTAAACTAAAGGGCTCCGAGGCTGGGTGACGCCGCCCAGAGCCAGAACAGACCAAAAGGAATACCGATAGTCCCATCAATTTAGTGTCAGTGAGTCCCTTGGCATGGGCCAAAATAGATGGATGGGCCATGTGCTGCCTTGTAGACACGGGCTCTCAAGTAACCACGATGCCCGAGACATATTTTAAAAGACATTTTCTAGAAGCTGTGAGGCCAGAGTGGGGTCCAGTGATCAAGTTGACGACCGCCAATCAACTACCCATACCAGTCGCAGGGGTTGCGTGGATACAGATAACAGTCTGCGGCAAAGATCTGGGCCATAAAGGAGTGGTGTTGACCACGGGTGACTCCATACAGACACATACCGTTAAGCTTGGAATGAATGTACTCAGTGAGTTCGGAAGTCTTCTGATTAGTGAATCTCCAAATGCATTTCTGAAACAATTGGGCCTGCATACTCCACAAAGGAAAGTATTTCAGCAATTGATCCGGACAGCCCAGGCACAAGAGGTCTCCTGTGAAGGAAAGGTGTTAGGGAAGGTGATCATATCGGCCACCACCAAGCTTGACTTACCTCCGGGACAAAGTGTACTGTCACTACCTGTCCGAGCGTGTACCCTGTTAGAAGGGTTTGAAGCTCAACTGGAACCAGCGACTGTGGAGAATCTACCATCGGGGCTCTTAATAGCCAGGACAATAGCTACCGTATGTGAAGGTAAAATACCCGTGCGGTGTGTGAACCTAAGGGAAGACACTTTGACGCTTACCCCCAGAAGTGAAATCAGGAAAATAATAGGCATGCCAGAGAAACTTATACCATCACAGGTCGTCCAATTAAGGGCAAAAAAGGAAGACCCCTGGACTGTAGCTGTAGAGACAACTCCTGTATTCCAACCTCAATCACAAAAAAAGGAGACGCCACATCCTAGAACAAACTCGGGCTGAGTTGGCAGAGTTCACACCGTGCAGGTGAAATAAGTAGAGACCGTGTTGGAGCATTATCAGGAAGTGTTCGCTAGACACATGGATGATTTTGGTTGTACAACTGCCATCACCCATGAGATTCCGACGGGTAATGCTGCACCTGTGAGAGAACGTTACAGAAAGATTCCCCCGCCAATGTACCAGGAGGTAAAAGGAATGTTAGCCCATATGTTACAAAATGGTATCATCCGAGACAGTCAGAACCAGTGGGCTGTGCCCATCGTCCTCGTATGGAAAAAGGATAGCACCCTACGGTTCTGTGTGGACTATCGCAAATTAAACGCCTGTACGGTGCAAGATTCGTACCCACTGCCCCGTATTGAAAAATTGTTGTCTGCTCTAGGAAACGCCAGATACTTATGCACCTTAGATCTGGCTAGTGGGTACTGGCAAGTGCCAATGTCAGAACAAGATCTAGCAAAGATGGCCTTTATACTAACTTTTGGGCCTGTACGAGTTCAACAGAATGCCGTTTGGATTGGCTAATGCTCCCGGTACTTTTCAATGACTCATGGAGAGGTGCTTGGGGGATCTGAACTTTGAAGCCACTCTCATCTACCTGGATGACATAATTGTATTTGCCCCCACTTTTGAAGAACATTTATAGCATCTGGAGCAAGTACTCAGTCGGCTACAGAAGCATGGGCTTCTAGTGAAACCATCCAAATGTCACCTGTTCCGCACCCAGATTGAGTACCTGGGGCATGTGGTCTCCGCAGAAGATGTACGTCCATCTCGTGAAAAAATTGCAGCAGTGCAAGACTGGCCAACCCCGAGAACCATAAAGGATGTTCCAGCCTTTTTAGGACTGACTGGATATTATTGACGGTTTGTGAAAAATTTCACCCAGATTGCGAATCTGTTACTAGAAATGTTGAAAATAGTGTCAGAAGGAGCAAAAAATCAAAAGATCCAGTGGGGAGAGCGCCAGGAGAAAGAGTTCCAAACCTTGAAGATGGCTCTAACAGAGGCCCTGGTCCCGGCCTATGCCGATTTCTCTCAACCCTTCATTATTCATAAAGATGGAAGCTTACATGGACTTGGAGCCGTGCTGTTGCAGATCCAAGATGGGAAAGAGAGGGTGATTGGCTATGCGAGTTGCTCCCTGCATGACTCTGAACGGAACCCAGACAATTACAGCTCGTTCAAACTAGAATTATTGGCACTAGTCTGGGCCATGACAGAAAAGTTTGCGGAGTACCTATCCGGATCTGAGGTACAGGTGTCCATGGATATTAACCCTCTGGCCAATTTAGAAAATGCAAAATTAGTGGCCCTGGAACAATGCTGGGTCACTACAATGGCCAAACACCGGTACAGAATAGTCTACAAACGGGGGGCTGAAAACACCAATGCAGATGCATTATCCAGAGTCCCATATGGCTGATGAATTGCCGAAGTTCCGCAGATCTGCCAGGACATTGGCATCTACGGGGGAACCAGTTCGGGCAGAAATCACGGGGAAAGTATTGGAGTAACCCCGTGATGAGTGGGTACAGATTCAGCAAGAAGACGAAGAGCTCGCTCAACTTTGGCAATGGGTGGCCTTCAAACAACTGCCTACCCGGTTGGAGAGAGAAAATCTGTCCCCTGTAATGAAACAGGTTATCCAGCAATTGGAAAGGCTCCACCTAAAAGAAAGATTATTGTGTAGAAAAGTACAGTTACAATGGGCCCTGCCTGTCACCTGGCAAGTAGTGATTACTGAAAATCTCTTACAAGTGGCCACAGAGGCGCATGAAAAAGGGGCACACTTTGGTCCAGAAAAAACCTTTCACTGGCTTCAAAAACTAGTATATCACCCACTGTTGAAAAGAAAGGTGGAAGAAGTCTGTTGACTTTGTAGGAACTGTGAACTGGTCAAACCTCCGGAGCAAAGGGCCCCCACACAAACTATCGTAACCTCCGCTCCGTTAGCAGTATTAATGATTGTCAGATAATCAATCGGCCTAGCCCATCAAGGATATGAACATTGTTTAGTAATGGTAGACCACGTTACTAAATTTGCAGTAGTGTCCCTGACTCGAGACCAGACTGTCGAGTCTGCAGCTTACGCCATCTGCGAAAATTTCATTCAAGTGCATGGCTGCCCAAAGAGAATTCACTCAGACCAGGGTGCTTGCTTTAAGAAGTTATGGAAGAACTACATCATTTGTATGAAATTGAGAAATCTCGGACGACCCCATATAATCCTCAGGGCAATGGAGCATGTGAATGGTTCAATCAAACCCACATCCAAATTCTGAGAACCCTAAAAGAGGATCGTAAGGTCCATTGGCCAGACTATTTAGCAGAGCTCGTATGGGTGTATAATAATCCGGTACATAGCACCACCGGATACACGCCCTATATTCTACTTTTTGGCTGGCCAGGTCAAGAGATCACCGAGTTGGAGCTGGACCCTGAGGACGACTACGCACGGACGGGGGATGTCAACCTGGGTACGAGAACATCGTTTGGTGCAGACCTGTTTCCGAGAGTTGGAACATCCAGAGACGACTCCTCTACGGGGACAGCTCTACAGGCCGAAGACCAGGTACTAGTTAGAAAGAAGTGTCCTCGAGACAAATTAGATCATCGATGGGAAAAAATACCATACTGTGTACAGCAACGAGTCAATTCTGAAGGACCAGTTTACGAGTTCCAGCCCGAAGGGGATGACGATGCCCCTATTTGTGTTGTACACTGAAACAGGTTACGTGTGTCTATAGATCCCCCCTGCAAATAGAGGAAAAAGAGTCCGATGCTCTTGAGGATTCTCCAGCCATTGCTAGTGATGAAGAAGATGACAAGTACTCTGAGTCTACACGTATAGAATCAGAAAAAGAACAAAGATCTGAGACCTCTGATACTTCTGAGATTCCTACAAGGGCTGTTTCTCCAGGGCAGAGTGAACCTTCACCTGTTGTGAATTCTCTTGATCGGACTTCTGAGTCGGGGCTCCCTCTGGTGGTTATTGTGGGTAGTGAAGCTGGCCGGGTTGATAGAAGTCTGCCACCTGACGACGACGATTGCAAATCAGGGGTTGCTGATTGGGAGGATATAAGTGAGCAGGCTTCCCTCAGTTGTTGCTGGTGATTAGTTCTTCCTGTGCATTCTGAGGTCTGCTGTCTCCTGCCTGATCCTGCATTTTTCAGTTAAGTTGTTCATTTGCTAATCCTTTGCCTCTGATCTGGTTTTGCCTCTTTCTGCTTTGCTGTGAGGGTTCAGCGTGCTCCCTGCTGGGGCTGTGCTGGACCCCGCTCCATATGTTGCAGCTTGTGTCAGTTTGTTCAGTCCCCTGTTATATTAGTCTCTTTTGCTTTGCTGCCAGTTTCACCAGAATGTTGATATAGTGGGGGAGAGGTCGTGAGACCTCAGTGTTTTTTGCACATCAGACGTGTTGGATTTTTTAGGGGTTTTGCGTGATTGCAGACAGTGTCTTTCCTTTCCTATCCTATCTAGACAGTTTGGGCCCCATTATTTGCTCAGTCTATTTTCTGTCTGTGTTTGTGACTCATTTTGTCTCACTGACAATATATGTTTGGGGGCTATCTATTTCTTTGGGGTTCTACTCTGGGGCAGTTTAAATTTCTCCTTTCTTGCTTTAGGCTTAGTTAGTTCTTCGGCTGTGCCGAGGCGTCTAGGGCATTGTAGGTATGCCCCACGGCTACTGCTAGTTGTGTTGTTAGGATTAAGGGTCTGCAATCCGCTAAAGTACCCAAGCAGAACCAACTGAAATCCCCAGATTACGACGTTCCAAATGTTCAACAGTAGGAAAACCCCCTAACCAATTTGACCAGGATAATTTTATTTGGCAACAAGTTGTTCGAAACATGAAATAATGTCAATGCACATTGCAAGAACTCTCGCCTGTGGAATGACAAGCACAAAGAGGGGGAAATGTAAGGAGAAGAAGCAAGCCAGGCAAGTCTCATTCATAATGGGTCCAAAACCATCAGGCCTGTCACCTAAGTTACAGGGGGAGTGCTTAGAGTAACTGGATGTTCCTTGCGCTTGAGAAAAGGGGGCGTGGCTTAGCAGGCAGAAAATGCACACGCAGAAATTCAAACTGTTGAGGCGGAAACACTGAGTGCGCGTCAGTCCTGTGAGGTAAATTCAGCTGTGAGGCGAGGGGGAGGAGCTAAGAGAAGCCAGGGATGAGAGGATGCACTGACAGGAACCGACTGACGGGGTCCCGCTGACACACCGCATGTACGGCTGTCCCCCCTAGCACCGCTGTCCCCGCCTATATCAAGGACCTTAACGAGACTGCGAACTCGGCCGACGACGCTGACACAACTGCCCAGGCCAACAGTATTGACCGGGGAATGCAAGGTCTGTGTAAGGGATACTGGTGCTCAATGGTACTACACAGCAGACCGAACAGGCCATTGTGAACTGTGTCGGGACCTTGTCCCATGCCCTGATGGTACAAGGATTCTCACCGCTGAGGGAGGAGACTATCCTCCCTTCTTCACTGCATCCGTTGAGGCCAGTGCCCATGCTAGAACCCCAGGCAATCATCGTCATCATCAGGACCGAAAGAAAGACACCGTCATCGCCAGTATTATAGAGGACATCGACACCGTCAGGACCACAAGAGAACATTCTCAACGCCAGAAAAGCTTCTCCCATGGACTGGACTGTAACAGATCCCCTGTGTGGCCAATTCCAAGTGGCCCCAGTTAAAGAGAGGGACACTTATGTGACTGGAGTCCAAAGGGATAAGTGTATAATTTATATTATCTTCCCCTATTAGTTAAAACCCCCTTGGAAGTATTCTTTGTATTAGCGAAGAACTCTCACCCTCATTTAAATATCTCCCTGCGAGGAGTAACCTCCTGTTAATTAAACCCTTTGCTAACTATTGGTCTGCCTCTTGTCCTTTCTGCATCTCGCTACCTGATCACACCTACAATGAGTATTTAATGCGTTTTTTCTGCTGTGCATTTTCGTGCACAAAAAAACACAGTTCCAGCAAAAGTTCAAATAATTTCATGCCCATTGTACTCTAGTTTTACGCTGTGGAAATTGATTTGCTACATTTTTAAATCAGTCACATGTCAATCTCTCTTGATGTTCATATTTGTCTTATTTGTGAATTTTCCACGTATGCAGAAAGATGCAGAAAATCCACATATTAAAAAAAACTTGTGTTCTTATTTCATTTCAGCAGTGGAAATGAGGTAAAAAATGTAATTCGCACATAACTTTATCAATAAAGTTTTTCATGAAAACTAGGTTACTGGGCAAACAGTATATTTCCAAAACAAAGTAGTTTTATTTAAAAGCTGACATACCAACAGAGAAAAAACGCAGCCAAAAAAAATGCAATAAAAACACGTAAAACAATGCACAGGAAAATCTGTACCAAATACTCATCATAGGAACTTAGCCTAAACAAGCAAATGTTGTTTAATTATGTTTCATCATTGAAAATAAGCTAATATTTGAAATGAAATTGATACTTCAACTGCAAATAATCATAATGGGCAGATATCTGCCTGTATTAGTGGGCCTTAAATCTGCTGCATCCTGTGGTATCAAACCACGGTAATCTCTGTTTGGAATGACTATAACTTTTGCTTGATGGGATATGGCCACATCTACTCATACAATACCTTCCTATGTCATAACAGTTCATCATGAGCTACTAATGAGCTACTAACTGCTGAGAGATACCAAAATTATTAGCTTGTGTATGGTCAACATGAAAGAAGCAAAATAGGAAATGATTTCTTGTAATTTATTCCTCATTTATAAAATAGTGTCCTTAGGACTGCACTTTTGCCTTAAACGTTTTTTCCCGTGAGCAAAGTTAATTTTAAAGTTTAATCAATATATACTGGAATAATAATGATTTCCACAATTGTTCCTATGCTGAGATAATCTTATAAATGTGCCCCTGCTGTGTACTGTGTAATGGCCATGTCTGACAGTGCTGGGACATGGTCTCATCATACCACTGCTCCTGGGCAGGGGAGGAAGGAAATGAGAGTATACAGACATTACAGCAGGGGATCACAACTGATTTTGTTTTGTGAGATAGAGCATTTCCCTGCCTGTTCTTTTTTTTTTAAATTACCTCAAAGAAATAATTATTTTCAAGCCTGTGTTGTAATGTCTGAAAGGTCATGTAATACAGTATAAACAAAGTCTGGTAATACCAGCATCATCTGGTATCTGCTCAAGATATTCACTACAGTATAAGCCTGCAGCTGTTGTATGCTCCAACAATTTGACGTTCTGCATCAGAAAAATTGAGCTCTGATCACTATGAAATGATTTTAAGCCATTAAGCAGCAAATCATTTTGAACGTGAAAATAAAATTGTGTTAAAATCCAGAGATAGACAAAAGGTGGGTTGATGAACCTCCAATTTATGTCGCAAGGAAGAAAAGGTCACATCTCTTTCCTCTATATCCACTGCATGTTGTACCACTGGGTCCCTTTCACTACGGACAATATTCATTCCCCATTTCCACGCTTTCTCTGAATCCTTAGACAGCCGACATTCCACACATATCCTAGCCTCTTGACGAGTACAAAACCCGAAACGTTGCTATACTTCACTTTGCGGTGTAATAACTTTTTTCGGATATGAGGGTAAAAAATTAAAGGCATTCAAAAACATTTTTGTGCCTATTCTTGTGTGTGAATCCCTTACATAACATTAAAATCCAGAGATTAACTTTAATTATTAGATTCATGTCCCTTCTGACCTATTGAAGCAGTTGTACCGCTCGATTAATTAATTATAGACAAATCATAGCTAAAGGACGAGCATTCGAATATCGCATCTACTGTATTCACTGCACCGGATTGATTAAATTACTTTTTCTTAGGGTAAGCATGGACAAGCATTTTGGAATCAAACATGGATTAATCTCATAATGTATTTTTTTTTTTAGAAAATTGAAATGATAGTAAAACAATTACTGCTGCAATAATCATTCCATAGGCAGGTGGGGCACCAGGAAAACATCATAACATCTAAATGATCCCTTGTATCATAGGCACTGTATCTATCTGGTTTTTTTTAGCGTTAAATCATGAAGCACCTTCAGGAATACAGGCCAGGATTTTCATGTGCTAACCACTCTCATGCAAACATTAGCTGCCTACAAGGCATGTAATGTCACTGAGAACATTCTTGTTGCATTGGCTCAGTCAACCTGAAATAGATTTCTCTAGACTGTAATCCTTTATAGGAAGGAATAAATCTGGAGTCCCATATTATATTATGTTTGATGCTGTTCTAATGTCATGACTGCTGTAGTTTAATATGTTTTTTTTGTTCGGCACACTCGGCTGACATTAGATAAATCACATTTCTATAATTGCACATATGTTCTCGTGTGCGTTGATGGCTCGGTTTAGCGTACAATCCACTGGGGGGTGCACACGCATCAAACATTTCGCAGCCAATCTGTTTGTTGCCAAGTCTCATAACCAGAAATAGATTATTGAATAAATATTTTGCTTTATAAGAGCTGGCCTTTACTGTTGACAGCAATTTATATCACTGCATGGCTTCCAGGGCAGTAAAAGTCACCGGGGCTCAATGTGCAGAGCTGCTAAGTGCTAGCATATAGGCCATAAACAGGGCTGATCAGGTACCAGCGCATGTAATCTACAGACCTTTACATAATATTATTCTCAGGGTCTATATCATACACTTCATCAGAAGCCTGGCAGTGTCACACAATGATTAATTAGTACTATCCTTCTCCCCACACGTGCACTGTGGATTATGCTGACAGCCATTCATGAATGACTTGCAGCCCTGCACATAATGTATTGGAGCTTTCTATTGACTGAGCTTTAGAAAATCAAACTGTGCCAAGGAGAAAAAAAAAAAAGCTGCCTTCAGGATGAAGTAAAAGACCTTGAGCAATCAGATAGAGAATGTTGATTTAATATATCAATTTTAGATATACATTGTGGCTTCTGGGATTTATATTGATCTAATATGGCTGACAGTGCTAAGTGTAAATGAAGTCCTGTCTATAATTTCAACCTTTGATAGGGAAAAGCAAAATCAATGGAACAATATGGGAAAACTTCCCTTGTCCTTGATAACAGTTTAACAAAGATACGGTAACATGTCAAAGCTTTGTTAATGCTGCCATTCTTGTTGTAGGAGCTGAGAAACAGTGCCAATCTGTAAATATACAGTATGACCCATCATAATGTACTGATAAGTTGGCCATAGACATTAGATGACTGTCGGACCATCAATGGTTTGGTCATTGGACAGCCATCTCAATCGACTCTCCCACATAAGTACTCATTCGCTCTCCATGAGAAAGAAAGTTGCTAGTTGGCATTTTGCTCTTCGGCTTAACTCTGGGAGAACAATGTGATCAGCAATCCAAACTTGGAAATGCATGATCAACATCTTGACCATCATACACAGCGGATTCAGGCAACATTGGGCTAATGTGTATGGGGGACATCACAGCTGGACTAGTATATTTTGTGCACTTTCCTGAGGGCAGTGTTCCCCTGTCCAGTCCTCAAGAGCCACCAATAGTGCATGTTTTCAGGATTTCCTTAGTATTGCAGAAATGATGAAATTATCACCTTGGAAAGTCTAAGAAAATTTTTAATACATGATCAGTTGGTTGCTCTTGAGGACAGGAGTTGGGGAACAGTGCTGGTAAATATGAATACTAGATGAATGGCAGTCAAACCTACTGATATAGGTAGGACCAGTATATGATCTAAATAATGTTAAGACATCTGAGCTCTCCCCCAAAGATTGGTTATGAGTGTTGTATTTAAGCATATATAACCCACTTACTGTCATTGGAGACAAGTTGTTGCTATTGGTGTTTATCAATGGGTTACTCCCCTTTCTGAATTGAGAATTCATGCACATGCTGCTGAACCAATGTAATGTATGTGTGTGGGGATATTGACAGCAATAGCTGTCGGGCAAATGCTTGTTCTATGTAAGGTATAAGGCCTCCTTATCTTTACCCATCAATGGTTAGTGAGCCATTTCCTGTGTTTCTAGTTTCTTATATAGGTTTTTATTATTGGCCATGCTTGAAAGCATCCATTAAACTCATGGGAAATGTATTGATTAACCTTGTTTTCACTATCACAAATCACATTAAGTAGACACCATGAGTACCTTCATATGCCTAATTGTCTTCCCCCAATAATAAAGGATTCTTTTTTCAGACAGTAAACAAATAATAAGTACAAATGGCTAATTTACCACAATAAACATAGCGCCTATATAGACAGTTTCAGAAAAATACAAAGAAAGAGCCTCTTTTATTCCACCTAAATGTAATAATAATAATAATAATACATTTTATTTTTATAGCGCCGACATATTCCGCAGCACTTTACATTTCAGAGGGGATTTGTACAGACAATAGACATTACAGCATAACAATAATCACATACAGTAGATTATAACACATACCAAGAGGAATGAGGGCCCTGCTCGCAAGCTTACAGTCTATGAGGAAAGAGGTAGACACGAAAGGTGGGTGGTAACAGTTGCCCTGATTGTATGGACCAGCCATAATGTTAAGTGTGTAACAGTACAGACACAGAGGGCTAATGGATGCATAAAGCATGTGGGAGCATGATGCGGGAAATCTGGTTATGGTAAAACTTTTGACTGTGCCACACAGGGATAGATTAGGTTAATGTGTTGAGGCGATAGGCCAGTCTGAATAAATGCGTTTTCAGGGCACGCTTAAAATTGTGGGGATTGGCGACTAATCGTATTGACCTGGGAAGTGCATTCCAAAGAATTGGCGCGGCACGTGTAAAGTCTTGGAGACGGGAGTGGGAGGTTCTGACTATTGAGGATGCTAACCTCAGGTCATCAGCAGAACGGAGGGTGCGGGTAGGGTGGTATACTTAAACAAGGGAGGAGATGTAGGGTGGTGCTGAGCCATGGAGGGCTTTGTGGGTGAGGGTAATAAGTTTATACTGAATTCTGGAGTGGATGGGTAGCCAGTGTAATGACTGGCACAAGGTAGAGGCATCGGTGTAACGATTGGTGAGGAATATGATCCTGGCTGCAGCATTCAAGACAGATTGGAGAGGGGAGAGTTTGGTAAGAGGGAGACCGATTAGAAGAGAGTTACAATAGTCCAGACGAGAATGAATAAGAGAAACAGTAAGAGTTTTTGCAGAGTCAAAAGTAAGAAAAGGTCGAATTCTAGAAATGTTTTTGAGGTGCAGATGACAAGAGCGAGCCAGTGATAGAATGTGGGGGGCAAAGGAAAGCTCAGAATCAAGTATGACCCCAAGACAGCGGGCCTGTTGCTGGGGAGTAATAGTGGAGCCACACACAGAAATAGCAATGTCGGGTATAGGTACATTAGTAGAGGGAGGAAACACCAGGAGTTCAGTCTTTGACAGGTTCAGTTTACATGAGTCCTGGAAGATATCCATTTAGGTAAAGTTAGTCATATACAGTACATAAGGTCAAAGTCAGTCAAACTACTATATTCTAGCAGCAGACTGGTGATCTAAAGTATATTGGTGCTCACTGATAGCAGACTTTAGAGAAAAAAGAATGGGAATGTTAGATATTCATGCGGGAGATAAGCAGGAGGAGTCTATCTATTGAAATAAACGCATACAAAGTGGAGCCAAGCTAAGAGTTGTTGAACCAGAAAGCCAGTTGTGCAAAACTTGAGTATGTTGGGCTTTAATCTTCTTTAGAATTCTTAGAAAGCTGTTTTAGATGTTCCTTTGCCTGCAGAATATGTGTTTATTGCCTTGACCACAGTGCCACTCCATTGTTGGTCAGAAAATGAAATTCCCTGATCACTGAGCTCTTGCCACACCTCAAATTCCAAGTTTCACTTTAGATTTCCTTTAACCCCTTTCCGACATCATTCGTAATAGTACGCTGATGTCGGACTCCCTCCTTTTGTTGTGGGCTGTGGCTGTGAGCCCACATCTTTCCTGGGACATGTCAGCTGTTTTGAACAGCTGACATGTGCCCGCAATAGCCACAGGTAGAATCGCGATCCACTCGCGGCTATTAACCTGTTAAATGCTGCTGTCAAGCTCTGACAGCGGCATTTAACAAGCACTTCCAGCAATCGCATCAGAAAAATGCCCACCGGCGACCTGTGTCACATGATCGCAGGTCACCGGTGTGTTGGCATAACAACTGGAGGTCTAGACCTCTATGTTTATCAGTGCCAGATTGCTGTGAGCGCTACCCAGTGATCGGCGCTCATAGTAAGTGAGCCATTCTACTACATAGAGGCAATCTGACAATCGCCTCTATGTAGCAGAGCCAATCGGGTTGTGGCAGCTTCTAGTCTCCCATGGAGACTATTCAAGCATGCCAAAAGTAAAAAGAAAATGTTTTTACAAATATAAAAGAATTTAAAAAAATTAAAGCTAAAATCACCCCCCATTTCAAAATAAAACAATAAAAATAAAATCAAATATACACATACAGTATTTGGTATTGCCGCATTCAGAATTGCCCAATCTATCAATAAAAAAAAGGATTAACCTGATCACTAAACGGCATAGCAACTAAAAATTTCAAAATGCCAGAATAACGTTTTTTTGGTTGCTGTGACATTGCATTATAATGCAATAACGGGTGATCAAAAGATCGTATCTGCACCAAAATGGTATCATTAAAAACGACAGCTCGGCACACAAAAAATAAGCCCTCACCCAACCCGAGATCACGAAAAAGGGAGACGCTACTGGTATCGGAAAATGGCACAATTTTTTTTTTTAACAAAGTTTGTAATTTATTTTTACCACTTACATAAAAAAGGAACCTAGACATGTTTAGTGTCTATGAACTCTTAATGACCTGGAGAATCATAATGGCATGTCAGTTTTAGAATTTAGTGAACCTAGTAAAAAGGCAAACAAAAAACAAGTGTGGGATTGCACTTTTTCACCGGACTTGGAATATTTTTCCCATTTTCTAGTACTTGACATGGTAAAACTAATGATGTTGGTCAAAAATACAATTCTTCCCACAAAAAACAAGCCCTCGAATGGCCATATTGATGGAAAAATAAAAAAGTTATGGCTCTGGGATGGAGGGGAGCGAAAAATGAAAAGGCAAAACCAAAAAAGCTCCAGGGGTTAAGGAGTTAAAAGAGTTGCCTTTCTTTGGCTTGGTTTACACAAAATAATTTGCGCTTCAAACCACCTTTCAACGATTGCATACCAATTCATGGTCATTTAATTACCTGTTTAGATAGACCCACCTGACTTCCAATGTGCAAAAAATTTTCTTTAATGCAGTTGTGTGAAAAAGTGTTTGCCCCTTCGTCATTTCCTATTCTTTTGCATGTTTGTCACACTAAAATGTTTCAGATTACCAAACACATTTAAATATTAGACAAAGATAACACAGGTGAACACAAAATGCAGTTTTTAAATGAAGGTCTTTTTTATTAAAAGAAAAAGAAATCCAAACCTACAGGGCCCTTTGTAAAAAAGTTATTGACCCCTCTCTTAAAAAATACATTAACTGTGGTTTATCACATCTTTAGGAAGCTGAGTTCAAATTCCCAGGCCTGATTACTGCCACACCTGTTCTTAATCAAGAAATCACTTAAGTAGGATGCGCCTGATAAAGTGAAGTAGACCGAAAGATCCTCAAAAGCATCATGTCGCTATCCAAAGAAATTCTCGAGCAAATGAGAAAAAAGGTAATTGAGATCAATCAGTCTGGAAAAGATTATAAAGCCATTTCTAAAGCTTTAGGACTCCAGCGAATCACAGTGTGAGCCATTATGTGCAAATGGTGAAAACATGGAACAGTGGTATACCTTCCCAGGAGTGGGTGACCAAAATTACCCCAGAGCACAGCGATGACTCATCCACAAGGTCACAAAAGTCCCCACAATAACACCCAAAGAACTATAGGCCTCACTTGCCTCAGATAAGGTCAGTGCTCATGACTCCACCATAAGAATGAGACCTGCATGGTAGAGTTCCAAGACAAACACCACTGCTGAGCAATAGGAACATAACGGCTCATATCAGTTTTTGCCAGTAAAACATCTTGATGATCCCCAAGATTTTTGGGAGAATACTCTATGGGCTGATGAGGCAAAAGTTGAACTTTTTGGATGGTGTATTTCCCATTACATCTGGCATAGAAGTAGCACAGCATTTCAAAAAGGAACGTCATACCAACATTAAATGGTGGTGGTGGTAGTTTGATGGTCTGGGGCTTTTTTCTGCTTCAGGGCCTGGACGACTTGCTGTGTTGAATGGAACCATGAATTCTGCTGTCTACCAAAAAATCCTGAAGGAGAATGTCCATCCATCTCTTCGTGACCTCAATCTGAAGTACACTTGGGTTATACAGCAGGACAATGATACAAAACACACCAGCGAGTCCACCTTTGAATGGTTTAAGAAAAAGAAAATTTAGGATGTTAGCGTTGCCCAGCCAAAGTCCTGACATTACTCTGATTAAGATGCTGTGGCATGACTTTAACCCCTTCATGACCAAGCCTATTTTGACCTTAATGACCTGGCCATTTTTTGCAATTCTGACCAGTGTCCCTTTATGAGGTAATAACTCAGGAGCGCTTCAACGGATCCTAGTGATTCTGAGACTGCTTTTTCCTGACATATTGGGCTTCATGTTAGTGGTAAATTTAGGTAGATAATTTTTGCGTTTATTTGTGAAAAAATCAGAAATTTGGCGAAAATTTAGAAAATTTCGCAATTTTCAAATTTTGAATTTTTTTCTGTTAAACCAGAGAGTTATGTGACACAAAATAGTTACTAAATAACATTTCCCACATGTCTACTTTACATCAGCACAATTTTGGAAACAAAATATTTTTTTATTAGGAAGTTATAAGGGTTAAAAGTTGACCAGCAATTTCTCATTTTTATAATAAAATTTACAAAACCATTTTTTTTAGGGACCACCTCACATTTGAAGTCACTTTGAGGGGTCTATATGGCAGAAAATACCCAAAAGTGACACCATTCTAAAAATTGCACCCCTCAGGCTACTCAAAACTACATTCAAGAAGATTATTAACCCTTCAGGTGTTTCACAGGAACTAAAGAAACATGGAAAGAAAAAATGGACATTTTAATTTTTCCAACAAAAATTTTTTTAGCATCAATTTTTTCATTTTCACATGGGCAACAGGATAAAATGGATACTAAAATTTGTTGGGCACTTTCTCCTGAGTACACCGATACCTCATATGTGGTCATAAACCACTGTTTGGGCGCACGGCAGGGCTCAGAAGGGAAGGAGCACCATTTGACTTTTTGAATGGAAAATATGCTGGAATATTTAGCGTTGCCATGTCACGTTTGGAGAGCCCCTGTGCGCATAAACATTGGAGCTCCTCCACAAGTGACCCAATTTTGGAAACTAGACCCCCCAAGGAACTTATCTAGATGCATAGTTCTCACTTTGATCCCCCAGGTACTTCACAAATTGATCTGTAAAAAAAAAAAGTACTTTTTTTTCACAATAATTTTCTTTTAGCCTCAGTTTTTTCATTTTCACATGGGCAACAGGATAAAATGGATCCTAAAATTTGTTAAAAAATTTCTCCTGAGTACACCGATACCTCATATGTGGTCATAAACCACTGTTTGAGCGCACGGCAGGGTCCGGAAGGGAAGGAGCACCATTTGACTTTTTGAATGGAAAATTAGCTCCAATCGTTATCGGACACCATGTCGCGTTTGGAGAGCCCCTGTGTACCTAAACATTGGAGCTCCCCCACAAGTGACCCCATTTTGGAAACTAAACCCCCTAAGGAACTTATCTAGATGTGTAGTGAGCACTTTGAGCCCCCAAGTGCTTCACAAAAGTTTATAACACAGAGCAGTGAAAATAAAAAATATTTTTTTTCCCTCAAAAATGATTTTTAGCACACTATTTTTAATTTTCACAAGGCTAACAGGAGAAATTGGACCACAAAAGTTGTTGTCCAGTTTGTCCTGAGTACGCTGGTACCCCATATGTGGGGGGGAATCACTGTTTGGGCACACGGCAGGGCTCAGAAGGGAAGGAGCGCCATTTGACTTTTTGAAATGCAAATTACTTCTAATCGTTAGCGAACACCATGTCGTGTTTGGAGAGCTCCTGTGTGCCTAAACATTGGAGCTCCCCCACAAATGACCCCATTTTGGAAACTAGACCCCCTAAGGAACTTATCTAGATGCACAGTGAGCACTTTGAACCCTCAAGTGCTTCACAAAAGTTTATAACGCAGAGCCATGAAAATAAAAAAATATTTTTTTTCCTCAAAAAATTATTTTTTAGTGCGCAATTTTTTATTTTCACAAGGGTATGAGGATAAATTAGACCCCAAAAGTTGTTGTCCAGTTTGTCCTGAGTACGCTGGTACCCCATATGTGGGGGGAACCACTGTTTGGGCACATGTCTGGGCTCAGAAGGGAAGTAGGGACATTTTGAGATGTTGACTTTGATGGAATGGTCTGCGGGCATCATGTTACATTTGCAGAGCCCCTGATGTACCTAAACTGTGGAACCCCCCCACAAGTGACCCCATTTTGGAGACTAGACCCCCCAAGGAACTTATCTAGATGTGTGGGGAGCACCTTGAACCCCCAAGCACTTCACAGAAGTTTATAACGCAGAGCCGTGAAAATAAAAAATATTTTTTTTCCTCAAAAAATTATTTTTTAGTGCGCAATTTTTTATTTTCACAAGGGTACCAGGATAAATTAGACCCCAAAGGTTGTTGTCCAGTTTGTCCTGAGTACACTGGTACCCCATATGTGGGTGGGGACCACTATTTGGGTGCACGTCAGGGCTCGGAAGGGAAGTAGTGACATTATGAAATGCTGACTTTGATGGAATGGTCTGCGGGCATCATGTAACATTTGCAGAACCCCTGATGTACCTAAACTGTGGAACCCCCCACAAGTGACCCCATTTTGGAAACTAGACCCCCCAAGGAACTTATCTAGATGTGTGGTGAGCATCTTGAACCCCCAAGCGCATCACAGAAGTTTATAACGCAGAGCCGTGAAAATAAAAAATAATTTTTTTTCCTCAAAAAAAAGATTTTCAGCCAGCAATTTTTTATTTTCACAGGGGTAGTAGGATATATTGGACCCCAAAAGTTGTTGTACAGTTTATTCTGAGTACGCTGGTGCCCCATATATGGGGGGAACCATTGTTTGGGCACACATAAGGGCTCGGAATGGAAGTAGTGACATTTTGAAATGCAGACTTTGATGGAATGGTCTGCGGTCGTCTTTACGTTTGCAGAGCCCCTGATGTGCCTAAACAATAGAAACCCCCCACAAGTGACCCCATTTTGGAAACTAGACCTCCCAAGGAACTTATCTAGATGCCTGGTGAGCACTTTGAACCCCCTAGTGCTTCACAGAAGTTTATAACGCAGAGACGTGAAAATAAAAAAAAAAATTTTTTCCACAAAAATATTTTTTTAGCCCCCAATTTTTTATTTTCCCAAGGGTACCAGGAGAAATTAGACCCCCAAAGTTGTTGTGCAATTTTTCCTGAGTATGCTGATACCCCATATGTTGGGGTAAACCACTGTTTGGGCACACGTCGGGGCTTGGAAGCAAGGGAGCACCGTTTAACTTTTTGAACGCAAAATTGGCTGGAATCAATGGTTGCACCATGTCGCGTTTGGAGACCCCCTGATGTGCCTAAACAGTGGAAACCCCTCAATTCTAACTTCAACCCTAACCCCAACACACCCCTAACCACAGCCCTAACCCCAACACATCCCTAACCATTATCCCAACCCTAACCCCAACATACCCCTAGCCCTAATCCCCACCCTAACCATAACCCTAACCACAAGTCTAACCCTAATTCCAACCCTAACCCTAATTCCAACCCTAATTCCAACCCTAACCCTAATTCCAACCCTAACCCTCTTTCCAACCCTAACCCTCTTTCCAACCCTAACCCTAACCCTCTTTCCAACCCTAACCCTCTTTCCAACCCTAACCCTCTTTCCAACCCTAACCCTAATGGAAAAATAAAAATAATTTCTTTATTTTATTAGTTGATCCTGCCTATGGGGGTGATAAACGGGGGGTTTATTTACATTTCATTCTATTTTGATCACTGTGAAAGTGATCAAAATGAATGAATGGAAATTGGAGCCGGCGGGCGCACTGCGCATGCGCCCGCCATTTTCCAATATGGTGGCGCCCATGGTCCGGGACCACGGGACACCGGGAGCCATAACGGCACTCGGTGAGTACCGGGAGGTGGGAGGGTGGGCAATCGGAAGCCGGGGGGGAGCAGAGGGAAGGCGGGGGGGAGATGATGACAGCGGCGGCACATCGCCGCTGTCATTCAGTGGCGGGGGGCAGATCGCCCCCGTTAACGGGTGGGTGGGGGGTCGGATCGCTGTCACCAGCCATGTCCGATGCTACAGCAGCGTCGGACATGGCTGGATTGTAATATTTCATCAATTTTCATTGATGAAATATTACTATCGCTCTGATTGGCTGTTTCACTTTTAACAGCCAATCAGAGCGATCGTAGTCATGTGGGGGTGAAGCCACACCCCCTATGCTGAAGAACAAAGCCCCCTGTATCTGCGGGTCGGGTGACCTTTCAGTGACCTAGGTCACCCGACCCGCAGGGGGGCTTTAAAGTCATGACACCACATAGGCGTCACTGGTCAGATTTGCACCAGTTTTCATGACGCCTATGTGGCGTCATTGGTCGTGAAGGGGTTAAAAAGGTGGTTCATGCTCAGAAACCCTCCAATGTGGCTGAATTACAACAATTCTGCAAAGATGAGTGGACCAAAATCCCTCCAGATCGTTGTAAAAGACTTATTGCCAGTTATCGCAAATGCTTGATTGCAGTTGTTGCTGCTAAGGGTCAACCAACCAGTTATTAGGTTTAGGTGGCAATCACCTACAGGGCCCTGTAGGTTTGGATTTCTTTTTCCCTTAAAATTAAAGACCTTCAATTAAAATTTGCATTTTGTGTTTACTTGTGTTATCTTTATCGAATATTTAAATTTGCTGGTGATCTGAAACATTTAAATGTGACTGTTCTGTCCTCACTAAATGAAGCAGAATTCATGTAGCTTATACAGGCAGCTAAACCGCTATACCGGGGTTCAATAAGGAGACTGTAGGTTGAATCTGTGCTTAATTGAACGTGATGGTATATTGGCGCGGTGAAACTACAAACAAAAACATATATGCATACACTCAGTACTGGGTTCATCAGGGATTCATATATACATAATACATCATCTGCCCTAAAGGCTAACCAGGGGAGAATTAACTAAGCAGGCTGATATGAGACAGGAATTGAATACAGGAAACATAAGTACATACCAGCAATGCTGTCACAAGGGGAGAAGAGAAATTAGATGCTTCCTGAATGCAGGCAGAAGGAAAATGGTGGACTGGAGGGAAAATGGGGGCTGAACCAACCATAATCCTTTGTGAAAGCTTACCAGAATGCATTGCTACCTTACCAGAATGCATGGCAAACAGAGGGAATGGCAAAATGAAAGTAAAACACACAATAACACTGCGGTTATGACTCTGGCCACTAGATGGAGCTAGAAAATACTGTAAACATCAACAAGCAGAATAATAGGGATTATGAATTAAATGTTGGAGACAGAACAGTGACAATCATGAAAAAGAATAGGAAATGAGGAAGGGGCAAGCAATTTTTCACACAACTATAGATAGTTCAGTGTACACAGGCTGTCATTGTTCTCAGCAGCACATATCCTTTTCACACAGGATAACGTGCTGCCGAGAATTATGGCTTAAAAGATCATCTCAACTAACGAACTAGAGTTTTGCTCATTCGTTCGGTGTTTGGCAGCCTAATTAAACCACCCTGATTATCAGAGAAATGATCTTTCCTAGGAGCACTCATTCCCAATAATCATTCAGTTTGCATGAACCCTTTGACTTTTCAGTGCATAATTGTTAAGAGATTGGGACCTACTGGAAGCCCAATGGGACATTGTACAATCCCAATGTTTTTTCTGCACATAGACATATTTATTTCTGTTGGATCTATTAGCAATCTAATCCCCTTTAAAGATATAGCGATATGTCACACTGCTAATGCTCTATTGATATGCATATTCAAATCATTTTAACATTTAAGAAATCCATAACTATATATATATATATATACATGTATACACTGGGTCACCTCTGCTGAACAAGCTGTTTACTAAGACACTTGTCGTTGTTGTGGTGCACAAAGCCCGTTATTTGATATTAGCCAAGTAGCTGGTGGGAATTGTGTCTGGATTCCCATACAGCACACTGGGACTGCAGGGAGCTCAGACATAATTGCAGTTATTATACTTGTGCCTGGCACCATAGATCCTTTTAAGGAAATGTCGCACTGGTGTAACATTACTAACATCTGGATACCATGAGCCCCTGTAAATGAGAACATTTGCAAGTGGGAGGCTAAGGTTGGAGATTGGCAGTGCCTCATTACTTAACTGTGTTTACCCCGTCACAGACAACTCTCTCTCTCACAGGTTAATTGTGTAACAACACAATAGATTTGCAAATCAGTGGGAAGACTGATCTGTTCAACATGTTTCCGGATGCAAATGTTCTAAAGAATTTTAAAGACAGAACTTCAACCTATGAAAAGTCAACTGGCACTTTATGTTCTTTTGTCCTGATGTGTACCTGTTCTGGTGGCTATCTCTACCTGCATATATATATATATGCATTCATACCTGCCGCTACTCCAATTTCTCTGCAGTATGGTAATAATCCACCTCGCCTTTCCCAAAGAAATTCCAATAAAAATGGAAATAAAACTAGGCTTTCTACGTATGCAATCTTCTCTATTTTTAGTTCATCCTGGGTTCAGTGAACACAGATAAATGTAGACAAATAGATAAATAGATAGGCTGAGTGCTGAGGTTTGCATGAAGTGCATTCCATTTTACAAAGGACTGCATTACAAACTGAATGTGTACACACACTGAACAGCCATAACAATAAAACCTGCGAAAACCGGACACGTGCTACCGGGAACAAAGATTCTGTGTGAGCAGAAGGAATGTGTGACTGATTGTTCTGTGCACATGGGAGCTTAGCCACCCTATCAGAACAGGTTATTAATCAACCGCCGATTGGCTTACCTGTAGCCGATCTGAGGTTGTTTAATGGCCGTAGGTCGGACAGTGAAAATGTACCCATATTGTGATGACTAGATGAATGGGTAGGAGCATCACCAGGAGTGATCCTGATGTGTAGGAGTTAAAACCTACCAAAAGTGGTTTAAGGAAGGAGGGCCGGTCATAGGCACTAGAGGTTAAGACCATCCCAATTGTGGTACACCTTGTTGCTGGTGGGATGACTTTTACGCTTTTTTTTTCTATCAAAAATCGTGTTTACTAAGTACCCTATGTTATTTATATGCACTATTGCTTTTACTTATTTATTTACAGCAAGGTATATGTTCATTTTGTTTCTGTCTTGGGTAGAGTCATAGCCAAAGTCTTACTGATGCGAATGAGGAGCAAAGTTGATATCTGTTGTGGGCAGCACAGTGGCTCAGTGGTTAGCATTGCAGCGCTGGAGTCCTGGGTTCAAATCCCACCACGGACAACATCTGCAAGGAGTTTGTATGTTCTTCTCTTAAGCGCTGCGGAATATGTTAGCACTATATAAAGATTATTATTATTACATCTGCTTAGACTATGCACCATGGGCAGGTGAGCATCAAAATCGGACCATGGGGTACCGTAATTAAGTTTGGAGTTCAACTTGTAAACACCTCCCTTCTCCCATGGCCATAACAGCAGTAGCTTCTTTTTGAAGGTTAGTGCCAGCTGCCACACCGGAAAAATGGAGCAGAATTGGTTTGAGGAAAATAACTAAGAGTTCAAGTTGTAGACTTGGCCTCAAAATTCCCCAGATCCTTATCCATTTGAATATCTGTGGTGTGTGCTGGAAAAACAAGGAACATTCACGGAGAATGTCAATGTCTTCTCAATGTCTTCTTATGTACAGAGCAACTTCAGAGGCCAGAGCTGTTTGGAGGACCAGGGGGCTTCACAATATTACGTATGTCAATTTCAATTCACACATCTTACCTAATTTTAAAACTGAGAACCTAGTGGCTGCATCTGTTAGAATCAACTCTTCAAACTTGAGATTTACAGTGGATTATTTTGAGAAATCAATAACTAACAGAATTTCCCTGGTCTTCTGCAGGTATACAAGTTAGATGGATTTATCTTTTACTTTATTTACTTTATTCGCTTTATAGCGCCATTCATTTCATGGCACTGTACAGAAATCATCATCGCTGTCCCCATTGTGGCTCACAATCTAGATTCCCTATCAGCAGAGGCGTATCTAGGCTTCCTGGCACCCGGGGCAAGAATTTGGTTTGGCGCCCCCCCCCCAAGTACACTTGCACACTTAGGCTAGTTTCACACTTGCTTTTTTTTGCAGCGCGTTTTTCCCGCAAAAAAACGCATTGAAAAAACGCATACA